>NC_137193.1:25251033-25253533 GCF_960531495.2 Zeus faber
GCACCACCGTTTTAAGAAGCAGGTCCTTGTTGATAGGTCCCCCTCGTGTGTGTGTGTCTGAGCAATAATTCAAAATGTATTATATTATATTTCAGTGGGATTATATCACAAAAAGACATTTTGACATTATATTTCTCACAGTTTGAGGCCTGAAACATCTGAAGGAGATTTAATAAACTTAATGAGGGCCTTTTAGTTTTGGTCGGGTATCATACTTGAAATGCCCACATTGTATTAATTTATAATTTTGCTATATATTTATGTATGTATTTCAATACACTTTTACTTCTCTGGCGTGGTGTCTTTCAATTTCTTTTCATGAGCTTTCAGACTTTCTCCTCATTTTCCCTTCCCTCTCCTCTGTTTCCCTCTGTGCCTGCGTTGTGTTTGAAAATGGACGTCCGTGGGAAAGGAGTGCGTAGAGAAGGAGAAGGGGAAAAGGAGGTAGAGAGACACGCAGACATTCTGTGTGAAGGCGTGAGCGGAGAGAGTGTGCAGCTCTGTCCCTGACGCCTGCGGAGGAGCTCTGTTGGTTTGGGAAGCCGAGGCCTTGTACTCGGACTTCTAGTTTGTTAGTTCCAGTGAGTTTGATCTATTTAGTTCTGGTTAGTTTGCTCTAGCCGGTTATAAGTTGTAGCTCAAATTAGTTTGTTTTAGTTAGCTCTAAGTAGTTATTTCTAGTTAGTTCCCATTATTTCTAGTTGGTATGATCTAGTTAGTTTGATCTAGTGAATTCTAGTTAGTCAGATCTAGTGAGTTCTAGTTAGCTAGTTCTAGTTGGTTCCTGTAATTTACAGTTAGTTTTATGTAATTAACTTGATCTAGTTAGTTCTAGTTAGTTAGTTCCTGTTATTGCTAGTTAGTGAGTTCTAGTTAGTCAGATCTAGTTAGTTCTAGTTAGTTCTCGTTATTTCCGACAATTCCATGAATTTGCGATATGAACCGAGCTCCTGAACGTCTTTTTTAGTACAATGACGACCGACGGGCGGTAAAAGGGGAAGGAAGATAATGACAATAATTTGGTCATCATCCCTTGGAGTCACAAATGAATGGATGAAGGAATGGATGACTCAGAGATTCTCTCGGGGTTTCACAGCCCTCGTGAACTATCGACCCCGGCAGATTCTCACACTGGCTCTTTTGCCCCGCAGTGGACGGCCGATTGGGAGTGTGTGTGTGTGTGTGTGTGTGTGTGTGTGTGTGTGTGTGTGTGTGTGTGTGTGTGGGCGTGTGTGTGCGCGCGAGTGCTCTCTATGGGACTGTATGTATGCGTTTTGTCCTTTATCGAATCACGTCGAATCACCCAATCCAATTGATTCCTTGTCCGCGTGTGTGTGTGTGTGGCTCCTACACAGGAGTTTGTGTTCCTCGCGTGCGTGTGACTCTCATTTAAAAACACTTAAACGGATGAGTTTCCATTTCCGCAAAAAAGCGCTTTCCCCTCCTCTCCCGCCGCCCGCCGCCCGTCATGTGTAGGCTCCTCTCGCTCCGTGAGCCGTCCGTCCTGAGCGAGCATTGTGTCCGTCAATCAGATTAGTCCCGGTCACGGTTTGTCTCCAGCTCCTCACTGGCCTCGTATTTGAGAATGAATGGATCTGCTTGTGATGACGCGCTTTGTGTAATCACATCGTAAGAAACACCATGGGGCTTAATGTGCCGTGTGATTGGGCCATAACCCACTGGGGTCAAATGTGTGTGTGAGTGTGTGTGTGTGTGTGTGTGTGTGTGTGTGTGTGTGTGTGTGTGTGTGTTTGGGGGTGTTAAAGAGCATGTCTGTGGATAATTCATGTCGGGGAGCGCAGGTGGGCACCTGGGTGGCTTTGGTTAATGGCCCTACCCCAGTGCCCTTGAGCAAGAGGGAAATAGCTGCATGTGGAAAGGTCATTTCAAGGCAAGTGCGATTTGTTGAAAACTGGATCCCACGGTGGAACAACCCCCCGTGATTTTTCCTCTGTGCCCAAAAATTTGATGCGCCCACAATTGTAAAAGCAACAAGTCATCCTCACCCAGATGATCTTGAATCTGTCCCTTGGAGTTTATGGTTGGAGGCGACAATTTTGCCTCTTGATCTTTCCGCTTTTTCGTCGATATAAAACAGTCGCCTGTGTGTGCTCCATCCTTAGAATTCACGGTGATGTGCCGATATGTTATAAAAGATCCTATTTTGTAATCCAGATTTTACTGTTGATAGAACGTCTGGCAGTTGTCTTAACCCTCAGTTGAGGTCGACAGCGCTGGATTTGACAACTTCCAGCACCAGGGGCTGATGTCGGAAAATTGGAGAAGAAAAAAAATGGAATGCAGGAAGGGCCCAAAACCAGTTCCTCCTGATTTCATTGAAAGTTTTCAGCAACCTCTTATTTTTTTATTAGACAGGGCGGAATTCCCCCCAGTTCCCCCCCGACACACACACCCCCCTCAACCTGTCCCCCGCCGCACCGTCTGCGTGTGTGTGTGTGTATGTGTGTGTGTGTGTGTGTGTGTGTGTGTGTGCGTGCGT
>NC_137193.1:25258533-25263533 GCF_960531495.2 Zeus faber
ATATCCAGAAGTCCAATTGCGCCCCCTCCCCTCATATCTATATCTCGAGTTCTTTGTGTTTAACACAGTAGTTCCATAGGAATTATAACTGATATCAAGTTTGTGTGTGCATGAGTGTATGTGTGTGTGTGTGTGTGTGTGTGTGTGTGTGTGTGTGTGTGTGTGTGTGTGTGTGTGTGTGTGTGTGTGTGTGTGTGTGTGTGTGTGCGTGCGTGTGTTTGTCCTTTACTGTCCTCATGTGCCATGGGCTTATGAGGACACTGTGGCCCAGATGACTCAATACCATGTCATCCTCCACACACACACACACACACACACACACACACACACACACATGCAAACAACTAAAGGTTTTTAATTGCTGCGCTTCCCTCTCTGAACTTTCGCCAGTGCTCCGCTTACTTCAGAGCGAGCGCAGAATGAAACGTGAGACACCTCATTACTATTGAATCGAACATAGTCTAGCACGGTACTTAACCATGTGGAGCACCAGAAAGGATGCCATCCTCAGCACACACACACACACACACACACACACACACACACACCGTCAATATCTTCTAATAAACTCTCCACATGTGAGCTTGCGGCCATCACCCATGCAAAATCTAAGATGTTTAGGATACAGTAGATGCGTGGAATTCTCAGCAGTGAATCCAATGCCACGTGCGCCCAAGCGGCGTCTTCAGCCCATTATCATATAAGCCTGGTCCTCTCAACTGAGATAATCCATTTATTTAGCATCCGTCCATAATGGTTTAACAATTAGCCTGATGGGCTAATTTCAGTGTTGTAATATCGAGGCGGCAATTAACCCAGATATAGTTGCTATTACATGCTTCTCAGACTGTCGCTCTCTATGGGAGTACTGTGTGTGTGTGTGTGTGTGTGTGTGTGTGTGTGTGTGTGTGTGTGTGTGTGTGTGTGTGTGTGTGTGTGTGCCCAATCCCCTGAATTTCTGCATTGGTCCTACCTACACATGTGTATAGACATGTGTGAGTGTATGTGTGGCATGTGTATAGGTTTATGGGCACCCTGTCACATGTGTGCACATATGCATGTTTCCAAGTGTGTGGATGTGTGTGTGTTATCCCTACTGGTCCATGCTGAATTGACTGGGCCCAGCCAGCGTGAGGAGGAGGCAGCCGGGGGAAGATTGAGGCAGCCAGATGCGGTCGGCCCGGGAGCTGCCGAGGATATCATTTCCCTCCGGGGGCGTAGCCGGCCAAAAACGGGAGCCCCCAAGCCGAGTTTCATCAAGGTGGACCCCCGCCGGCAGCGAGGGGGTGGGGATCGGTTAACGCGTTGTCCCGCGGCGCGGCGCGGTATTAAGCGGCAGGTGGAAGGAGGAAAGCGTCCACGACTGGAATGAGCTGGAGACAGGAAAACGGAGGAGATACTTACAGGATAGCAGGCTGGCACCCATATACACACACCCACCCACACGCACACACACACACACACACACACACACACACACACACACACACACACACACACACACACACACACGCACACACACACACACACACACACGCACACACAGACAGTTCGCCTCTTTCATGTATTCTACTCTTTTTTGACGGACACTTCATGATTCTTTAATTGTGTAGGAATCCCTGCAGAGTCTGGTGTGTGTGTATGAGTATATGTGCGTGTGTGTGCGTGTGCATTTCAATACGTGTTAGGTCTATGTGAGTGTGTCTGTGTGACAAGACTCTGTCGGTTGCCGGGGTAGAGCTGGACCAGGAGACAGGTCGAAACAAGAGACAGCCATGGATGGGCATTCATTCAAACAATAATCAACGACGTTGTCTTTACAGAAAACGTATAGATAACGCGTGTAGGCTGCCGATTGGAGTGGGAACCCAGCCTCACTGTCAGGAGAGCGAGAGAGAGAGTTTAAACCACAGCACAGATTTAAGGTCTCTGCGAATGAGCTCAATCTCCCGCAGGTGCGTCCACTTTCGGTTGCCAGTGCCGGCTCTCTCTGCCTGCAGATGGCGCCAAACCCACTCCCCACTACCACAGTCAGTTTTACAGAAAGTTTTCAATTACCTGCATGATTTATAGCCTTATTTGCCAGAATTGTTTTCCTCTAGAATATACGCTTTCCTTCCCTCGTAGCATGCCGATAGGAAAAAAAAATTAAAAAGAAAAGAAAAACGTCTTTATAGTTTCCAGTCGAAGATAAATAGCTGGGATATTTTTGGTGCGGCGCTGTGACAGGACATGATGCATGGCCGGCCGACGCAGGATACTCGTCCGGGGAGCTGGAGCGTGTCCCCTCCGTGAGGTGAAGCCATCGGCCATGAATCACGCTGCCTCGCCGCCCGGGGGGAGGGGAGGTGGGGGGGGTCGAGCGCTCCTCCGTGTGGTCTCCATCTTCCAGCTCCTTCCAGCCGCAGCACCGCACATTCCAGCGGACCGGTCACGTAAAGTCAGGCCGAGCGGGACGTGGGACATGTGGGACATGTCCCAAAATCAGAATTTTTTCAATAAAGTCACGTGATCGGGCGGTTGTGGGTGAAGCCGCCCGGGTGTTTTGAAAGGAAGGACTAAAGGATTACCGGAGAGAAATGAAGATTGGGAGGGGTGAGGATGATAGAAGAGCGTTCCTATTCCTTGTCTCTGGCTGTCAGTGCTGTTTGTGTCACTGCGGCTGGCTCCCCAACATAAATTTTAATTTAATCCTCTTGCTCCGTGTTTAATTTGATTTATTTTTCAATTCATCACAAACCAGCACATCCACACATCAGCCTAAAGTTGGACAGAAATTGAAACACCAGCGTTTTCTTCCACCACTTCTAATTTTACTTATCATGCACTTTGTTCTGCCTCTTTCATTTGAAAGAAGGACTCTTGTATATGTTAGAAATTGGTATTTGTGATTTTCTTTTTTTTAAATGGCATCCTCTAGTTCATTTGATTTCTGACAGACAACTCTTAGATTTACTTTTAAATGGCCTCTATTTATTTTGCATGGTTTGAGTTTGGCATCTGGGCTCTCCTGGTCATCACTCCCGATAAGATGGACAGCGAGCACAGACATACTTAATGTGATAGCAATATAGGAGTGATGAGCTTGAATCCCCCCATTGGATAGAAGAGAAGAGCCCAACAGGTGGATGCAGGGGAGATGGAGGGAGTGCAACAACACAGCAAACTTTTGTTCGGATTCTCGCGATGTCATCAGATACACTCATACAGCCAATCAGATCAAATCAAAGTATGTAAACCACGCCCATGTCAGAATCAGAATAGGCTTTATTGCCAAGTAAGTTAACATGAACAAGGAATTTGTGTTGGTGTTCGGTGCATACATGAAACATAAATGTAAAAGAATAAGTAAAATATTAGTAAAATATATAAGAATATGTAAAATAAGGCTTTTAAAAAAATACATATATATTTTTTAATATTTTATATTAAGATGCCGCGCCCGCCCCTGAGCTGTCCTTGCTTTATGTGAACCTTTTATATTCTCACCTGTCTCGTTCAAAGCTCAGCTCTTGAATATTAATTAGGGCTAGACCACGCCCCCCTGTTCTGAGGATGATTGAGAGTCCCTGTGGATAACACTATAGAAAACATAATATTATGTCAGTAGCCAGTAGTATTGGTCAGTAGTAGTCAGACCAACAGGAACGCTTTCAAGATAAGATAAGAACGAGCGAAATTGGCAAAGTCACAGAGGAATTTATCTTTTGAAATTATAACCAGCAAGGTTTTACTCAGAGAAATCAAACAAAATGTACAGTAAATTTGAAAGCCGGCTCGGCTCAGGCTTTTACCGCCATTACCCTGACCGACGAAAAAGAGTAGCGAGAAAATGGCGGATGGATCTTTTCACTGCGGTACAATAAAGATCCCATCCCTGGCTTAGTGTCTGTGCAAAGTGTTCTCATTAATTCTGAAATACTTTACCATTAATTCTGAAATAAAACCGTACATCATTCTTTCTTTCTTTCTCTCATTCTTTCTTTCTTGAGAGGGAGATTTCGGAAGTTTCAGGGACAGACGGACACTTCATCCGCTGCCCAGAAAGACCCGGCAGCCAGCAGCTTTCACAAAGCCCCGGGGCATACCCCAAACTGAGTTAAACACACCCTGACATGTGTGTGTGTGTGTGTGTGTGTGTGTGTGTGTGTGTGTGTGTGTGTGTGTGTGTGTGTGTGTGTGTGTGTGTGTGTGTGTGTGTGCGTGTGTGTGTGTGTGGACGTGTACGCATGGACGAGCAAGATATTCAGACACACACTCACATGTATGAATGTGTGTATTTATTATGTATGTATCCAGATCCTTGGCTTTGTGTGTGTGCGTGCGTCTGCATGTGCGTGTGTGTCCGCGCGCTTACATGTGCGTGTCGGCGTGTGTGCGATACGCCACGTCTGGGGGTGCAATGTGGTCACTTCCTCCCGTCGGACTGAGCTCTCGTTGTCGGCTCGACCCCACGCCAGTTAACCCTTCGCCACCTCTGGCACCGCTGCTCGCTGCCCGGTGTTGATCTGTGTGTGTGTGTGTGTGTGTGTGTGTGTGTGTGTGTGTGTGTGTGTATGTGTGTGTGTGTGTGTGAGAATGAAAGCAAGCGTGTGTAAATTGTAAAGTGTGTGTCAGCAGGCCACCGGTGTCTGATCAGGGTGACAGGGTGTTAAGAGGTCTGCTGAGACCCCCCCCCCTCCCCTCTCACACCATCTGGTTTGGAGGGAGGGAGGGAGAGGTTGGAGAAGGGTTACCAACACATGGCCTGTAGTGGGATGAGGGAGCAGGACGGAGAGGGAGAGAGGGCCGGAGGACGGGGAGGGGGGTCTCCCGCCAGCAGGTGCCTCTCACCCCACAGTAGTCCCCCCCCCCCCCTCCTCTCTCTTACACCCCCTGAAATAGTCCTCATTGCACTCAATTCCCACTCTGTTGGGGAGAGTTGTGAGGTCTGATTGGGTTGCCAGGCATGTGGAGGGAATCCCCTTTTTACACACACACAACCCCACACACACACACAC
>NC_137193.1:25266033-25311033 GCF_960531495.2 Zeus faber
ATCACGACCGTGTGTCGCTGGGACACAAATGTGCACGTTGGGTTTTCGGTGTGCCCGCAACACCCCCTTGACCCCCGACCCCCTCCTCTAGCCGGCGCGTTCCCGGCGCTGCGGGAGCTTACGGAGGAGGAGCGGCAGCAGATCCTGCACTCCTCGGACTTCCAGAGCTTCTTCGACTGCAGCATCCGCGTGATGGAGCGCGCCATGGCCGAGGACAGCGACATCTTCTTCGACTACAGCGGCCGCGACCTGGACGACAAGGAGGGGTGAGGAGGGGGTAGGGGTGTAGCGGCAAAAGGAGGAATTTGGGGGATGTAGGAAACTGTGGTAATTGAATTGATGTGAGTTCATAAGCGTGTTTATAAGTTACACGTGCGCTCAGACTACATCACACCCGTTCCCACAGCCCAAGGAGCTGCTTTGTTGTTCAACACACACACATGTCTTTCTGGTGATGTCACACCCTCAGAAGGTTCTCGGGGACCGGGATAGATTGTATGGGTGGGGTGAGGGCGGGGTAATGGAACTGTCCGGCGTCATGTGTTGTGCATTGTCTTGTCAACGGGTGTCGACGAGAGTGCTGCTTCCTGTTACCGGGGTCGTAAAAAACCTGTGCTTGCTGTTGCTGCTGACGGGTTTGTCACCGCAGAAGAAGAATGCCGCCTGGGCTCCCCAGCTGAGACCGCTGTTGCAAACAGGTCTCAAGTGTGATGGATGGGCACATTTTGACAGCTTATGAAAGATGGGCCAAAAGGATGGGCGTGTCTCTCAAGCTAAGAAGGCAGCGGCATTTGACGAGGCCAAACATTCAATGCAGCGCATTAGGTACCATCATAATTCCAACAATAATGGCAAAGATCCTATGCTTCCCAAGGACCAACCTTTGGAGGCTTGCCAAATCAAGGAACCAATTACAACGTATCCTACGCCTCGGACTGGAACAAAACAGTCCTAAGTGGCGATATATCCAAAATAAATTGATCAGCTAGGAAGTACAAATGAGACGGATCCCTTCCACTACATCCTTACTGTAGCCCCGACATGCATTTGCACTATATCCCAATCACATCACTGAGCACAGGGCTGGATCGGGAAGTAACCCTTGACCCCTTGGCTACTCGCAGGGACTTGGCAGGCGGCTCTAGCCTGTCCTTCAGCAGGCTGTTCTACGACGAACACTGGTCCAAACACCGAGTCATCACCTGCCTGGACTGGTCCCCTCAGGTTAGTTGTGTTGTGATTCATGCGTGTTTGAATTGTGCCATGTGCTCCTTTCTTGTTCACGCACCGTTGTCGCACCTCTTGTTTGCCTCCTCCTCTCCCTTGTCTTCTCTCTCCCAGTACCAGGAGTTGCTGGTCGCCTCCTATAACAATAACGAAGACGCTCCCCACGAGCCGGACGGCGTGGCCTTGGTGTGGAACATCAAGTTCAAGAAAGCCACGCCGGAGTACATCTTCCACTGCCAGGTAGCCACACCCTGAAATCGATCCCTGATATTTAAGTCAGCGGGATAAGAAATGCTTCCATCCTCCTTCATCCTCCAGTCTCAAATTTCACCTTCTCCCTGAAACAAAGAACGCCTGATTCACTGTAATCAATAAGGCGCCGCTCAAGCTAGTCCTGTTATTGTAGTTGATGGGATGGATGCTTTTTTAGCGGGTAGACGTTAGCCTGTTGGCCCCTACCCATGTGCTGTCAATCATAACTAAAGACAATATGAGTTCACGGACTATCTTGTGGTCACGTTGTGAACACAACCAGCAAAAAAATACAGCCCAAACATTTTTAATTTGTGTGCTTACTGCTGAAGATGTATACAATAGAAGTAGATGGGGGAACTGAGAAAGAATTGGACTGATATGAAGAATGAAAAAAATGGCATCTGAATCTGTGATAACCCTCCACCCTAATTTAAACCCGACTCCACCCTACTATAACACTACTACGCCCTACTATTCATGAAGACTATGGATGTTAACGACACAGTTTTTGCCGAGTCGACGTGTCGGAGGCCTTTACCGATTAGTTGTCGTTGTGTGTGTGTGTGTGTGTGTGTGTGTGTGTGAAGGGGGGGGGGGGGGTTGTTTCATTCAATTAGAAAATGGAGTCACATACAATACATACAACACAGTTTTTATTTTCTTTGTTTGGAAAAAAGAATGCTCTGATCTGAGCTGTGGACCGTGCGCTCCACTGTGGAGCTGCTCCATCTTGCCTGGGTCCCCCGCGGAGCGCGATGCTCAGCGTAATGGTATGGTCCACTTAAGGGGTGTCTGAAACAATATTTCAAGATTGTTCCAGGCATGAAAATGAGAAATATATTGTAATGTTTACTATTACAGGTGTGAAGGATATATAAATGTTTCAACGTGTGACCTGTTGATTTTACTTCTTTTGGGTCCAAGTCAGACCCCCACCCCCGGTTATATGAACCATTCCATAGGTCATGGATCTGCTTTTTCCACACTTAATCACCGTGTGTCCCTCCAGCACTGCAGTTGCGCGGAGCGGAGACGGATGTTCGAAATTCTTTCTTGACTTTGTTTTAGGCCAAGCTTAGACCCAGTGTTTATTCAACAATTTTCTAACATTCTAAGCAATCAACTATTATTATTGAAATAATGAAATGGGTTGTTTCGACATGATGTCTCAAAATGAAACCATTTTGCCGAATCAGCAATGCATTTCTTCGCATGCATTTGCAAATGTAGGCTCAAATGAATTTTAGCCTGACGAATTTGAAATTCAGCTCTAAAAACGCTAGAGAACTGCATGGTTTTACCCACACGTAATGGCAGGCTGACATAGCGAGATGATGACAAATCGGCGTCTGAAATGAAACCTCACTTCGCTCCAGCATGTGCGATGTGCGTGGGTTATGGGAAAGGATCGGAGACAGTTGACATTGGTAGGAAAGGTCTACGATAGGTCCGCCTCGGAATTCTTAGAAAGAATTCTGAGAAAGCGAAATTCCAACGTTAAATACGTTCAAAATTTTACTTTTTACTATCGACACAGAGAACCCGTCGACAGTTGGTCGATTAGTCTGCAAATGTTAACATCCCTATTATAGACCCTTCTACACCCTACTATAAACCATACTATGGCCTGCTATACACCCTACTATAAACCATACTATGGCCTGCTATACACTCTACTATAAACCATACTATGGCCTGCTATACACCCTACTATAAACCATACTATGGCCTGCTATACACTCTACTATAAACCATACTATGGCCTGCTATACACTCTACTATAAACCATACTATGGCCTGCTATACACTCTACTATAAACCATACTATGGCCTGCTATACACCCTACTATAAACCATACTATGGCCTGCTATACACTCTACTATAAACCATACTATGGCCTGCTATACACTCTACTATAAACCATACTATGGCCTGCTACACACCCTACTATAAACCATACTATGGCCTGCTATACACCCTACTATAAACCATACTATGGCCTGCTATACACCCTACTATAAACCATACTATGGCCTGCTGTACACTCTACTATAAACCATACTATGGCCTGCTGTACACCCTACTATAAACCATACTATGGCCTGCTGTACACTCTACTATAAACCATACTATGGCCTGCTATACACCCTACTATAAACCATACTATGGCCTGCTGTACACTCTACTATAAACCATACTATGGCCTGCTGTACACCCTACTATAAACCATACTATGGCCTGCTGTACACTCTACTATAAACCATACTATGGCCTGCTGTACACTCTACTATAAACCATACTATGGCCTGCTATACACCCTACTATAAACCATACTATGGCCTGCTATACACTCTACTATAAACCATACTATGGCCTGCTATACACCCTACTATAAACCATACTATGGCCTGCTATACACTCTACTATAAACCATACTATGGCCTGCTATACACTCTACTATAAACCATACTATGGCCTGCTATACACCCTACTATAAACCATACTATGGCCTGCTATACACTCTACTATAAACCATACTATGGCCTGCTATACACTCTACTATAAACCATACTATGGCCTGCTATACACTCTACTATAAACCATACTATGGCCTGCTATACACTCTACTATAAACCATACTATGGCCTGCTATACACTCTACTATAAACCATACTATGGCCTGCTACACACCCTACTATAAACCATACTATGGCCTGCTGTACACTCTACTATAAACCATACTATGGCCTGCTGTACACCCTACTATAAACCATACTATGGCCTGCTATACACCCTACTATAAACCATACTATGGCCTGCTGTACACTCTACTATAAACCATACTATGGCCTGCTATACACCCTACTATAAACCATACTATGGCCTGCTGTACACTCTACTATAAACCATACTATGGCCTGCTGTACACCCTACTATAAACCATACTATGGCCTGCTGTACACTCTACTATAAAGCATACTATGGCCTGCTGTACACTCTACTATAAACCATACTATGGCCTGCTATACACCCTACTATAAACCATACTATGGCCTGCTATACACTCTACTATAAACCATACTATGGCCTGCTATACACCCTACTATAAACCATACTATGGCCTGCTATACACTCTACTATAAACCATACTATGGCCTGCTATACACTCTACTATAAACCATACTATGGCCTGCTATACACTCTACTATAAACCATACTATGGCCTGCTATACACCCTACTATAAACCATACTATGGCCTGCTATACACTCTACTATAAACCATACTATGGCCTGCTATACACTCTACTATAAACCATACTATGGCCTGCTACACACCCTACTATAAACCATACTATGGCCTGCTATACACCCTACTATAAACCATACTATGGCCTGCTATACACCCTACTATAAACCATACTATGGCCTGCTGTACACTCTACTATAAACCATACTATGGCCTGCTGTACACCCTACTATAAACCATACTATGGCCTGCTGTACACTCTACTATAAACCATACTATGGCCTGCTATACACCCTACTATAAACCATACTATGGCCTGCTGTACACTCTACTATAAACCATACTATGGCCTGCTGTACACCCTACTATAAACCATACTATGGCCTGCTGTACACTCTACTATAAACCATACTATGGCCTGCTGTACACTCTACTATAAACCATACTATGGCCTGCTATACACCCTACTATAAACCATACTATGGCCTGCTATACACCCTACTATAAACCATACTATGGCCTGCTATACACTCTACTATAAACCATACTATGGCCTGCTATACACTCTACTATAAACCATACTATGGCCTGCTATACACTCTACTATAAACCATAAAATGGCCTGCTATACACCCTACTATAAACCATACTATGGCCTGCTGTACACTCTACTATAAACCATACTATGGCCTGCTATACACCCTACTATAAACCATACTATGGCCTGCTATACACCCTACTATAAACCATACTATGGCCTGCTATACACTCTACTATAAACCATACTATGGCCTGCTATACACTCTACTATAAACCATACTATGGCCTGCTATACACCCTACTATAAACCATACTATACACCCTACTACACCCTAATGTGAATCCTACTGTGTGCTATCATAACCCTTATTACCCTACTATAACCCCTACTACAATGTGTCCTGCTATAAACCCTACTACACCCTAATACAGGGGTGTCAAAGTCAAATACCACAGGGGGCCAAAAAAACAAATTTGCTTCAAGTCGAGGGCTGGAGTGGTTCAATGTTTATTAAAACATATTGAAATGATTGCACATAGCCTATTGAACCAAGACCTAACACAGTGTATATTATTTAATCATTAAATTAATAAAGCAATATTTTCTTATGGCTCTGCCAGTAATTTCAAGTGAAAACATGTTTCAACAGACAAACAGCAAAAAAGTACATTTCCTTCAAAAACAAAATATGTTCCTTAATATCAAGATAAATGCAGAAATGAAATTGCATGCATTATAAACTGAAAATGCATTATTGTGCTGCTCTATGATCCTAACCAATAGTAAAATGAGAAAAAAAATCAAATCAGTTGTATTCTTTCTTATGGCTCTTATCTGCAATTTTCCTGAGTCCATTCAACTGAAAAAAATAAAATAAAATAAAACAAAAATCCATGGCACACAGACAAAAAAAAAATACTTCCTTCAAAGAAAACTCACATGTCCTGTAGTAACAAATATAAAAATTTAACTGAATTAAAAACTGAAAATACGTTAATGCTCTGTGATGCTCACTTGTCTGAGGCTGAGCCTGATACTTGGTGGTGTCTCATCTTTTGCACAAGTTCATCAATGTTTGGGGTCAGGCTCTGAGCTGAGGAAATCCTCAGGAGTGAGTGAAGGTGTTCTGTTGTGTCTTTCCCTTTGCTTTCCATGAACAGACAGATCTCCTCACGCAGCTCGAAACATCTTTTCAGCACCTTTGCCTGGCTTAGCCGTCGCACCTCTGTGTGATAGGCAAGTCACCATACTCTGTATCTAACTCGCACGGAATGCCTTGAACCGGCGGTGATTTAAACCTTTGGCTCTAATGAAGTTAACTGCTCGCGTTATGGTGCTCATTACATGTTCCATTTTCAAGGCTTTGCCACACTACGACTCCTGGTGTATGATGCAGTGATAAGCGGTCAGCTCACCTGTGACATTTTCCTCCCGCATTCTCTCACGGATCCTTGCCGCCAATCCACTCCTGTGCCCACACGTCGCCGGTGCGCCGTCTGTTGTCAGTCCCACAAGTTTTTCCCAAGGCAGCCCCATTTCATTTACACGTCTAGATACCTCTTCATACAGATCTTGTCCTGTAGTTGTGCCATGCAAACTCTTCTGTTATACACAGGCTGGAGTCCACTCCACGGATGAAAATTGACAGCTGGGCAATGTCAGATGTGACGGTGCTCTCATCCACAGCAAGGGAATATGCGATAAAATCTTTTCCCTTTCCCGCAAGCTGTTGTTTTAGATTGGTTAAAAGCTGGTCTACACGTTCAGCAACGGTGTTTCTGCTTAGGCTCACGTTTAAAAATAGTGGCTTTTTGTCTGGGCACACGGCTTCACAAACTTTAAGCATACAGTTTTTGATAAACTCTCCCTCGGTAAATGGCCTGGCTGATTTTGCGACGTCTTCTGCCACAATAAAACTAGCCTTGACAGCAGCCTCACTTTGTGATTTGGCTTTTGTGAACAGAGCCTGCCGGGACTTAAGACCTCGTTTTAATTCTTCTACCTTCTGTAGCCTTTGTTCCGTGTCCATATTCTTGTCTTTGTCTGTGTGTTTCTGAGACGTTTCAGACGGGTCATGCCTTCTTAGATTATATTCTTTCATTACAGCCACACTTTCTCCACACAGAAGACACACAGGTTTGCCTTTTACCTCCGTGAACATGTACTCTGCCTCCCACCTGGCTTGAAACCCCCTGTTCTCAGCGTCCACCTTTCGTTTAGCGATTTTTGGGGAAGGGGGTAGCTGAAAGTTGACTACTGCTCTGAATGCTGATGAATAATGAAGCAGAGGCCTGGGGCTTGCTGCGCTGCAGTGCTTTCGCGGGCTATCGTTGCGCGCCAATGCACTCGCAGTGCATTGTACTCACGGTGCATTGTGGGGAATGTAGTGTTTGGGGCCATGTCCACAGAAAGCGTTGGGTTAGCGTCGGCCTGCGGGCCGGTTCTAATAGTAATTAAATAGCATCCCAGGGGCCATAGATAATTCATCCGCGGGCCTTGACTTTGACATGTGGGCCCTAATATGTATCCTACTGTGTCCTATGATAACACCTACTACCCCAACTGTAACCCCTACTACAGAGTGTCCTGCTATAAACCCTAATATACCCTACTATAAATCTTATGAAAAACTGACTACCCTACTATAAATCCTATACCCTACTGAAAACCCTTCTACCCTCTACTATAAACCGTAATACCTTACTATAAACCCCACTACACCCTACTCTGAACCCTACTACGCCCTACTATAAACCCTACTATACCAGACCTGCTAACTGCATGCATTTTGTGTACCAGCTACGCAATTCTTAGTCAAAATACGCAGGCACGAAATGCCAACTGAAACTACACCAAACCCCTCCCTCCTCTCACTCAACATCCACTGATACGCAGTGGTACTTCATTGCCCACTGAGGTGGACCGCTGCACTGCGAGGTAAAATGGGAAGTGAGTTATAATAAAGCACAAAAGTGTCACCCTAATGGCAATGCACCGATCGATCGGCCGGTGACCAGAATTGGTCGGTTTTCACCGGCCGATCGGCGTCAGATATATTTTCTGATTCTGTGCCCGGTTAAATTGACACTCCCCATACTGCGCTCATGTATTGTACTGATAAAAATCATCCAATACTCAAACCCGATACCGACGCAATGTAACGCAGTTGCGTAGTTGACCCCCAAAAAAGAGAGCGGAAGAAAGAAAATGTCGGTTGTTTGGAGGTACTTTAAGGTAAACTAAGCAGATCAGTTATTTATTTATCACCTGACAATATTGTAGCAGTGTGCAGACTGTGTATCTATCGCTCTCACAGCGGAGCTCCAATCGCGATGAAAGGTTTGACTCTTATTTTGAGACTCGGTTCTTGAAGGGTCACTCGGTAAAGTGAGTCGTTTGATTTGATTCAGTTGGTTTAGTGCCCGGTGAGGAGAGTCGGCCATTTATTTCATTTATTTATTTTTTGTAATGATTGCAATGTATATATTAAATGTATATTTGCACTGTAAGAGGAAGAGACTTTTATTTTAAGTTTGAACTGGACATTTCCATGTTTGTTATATGTTGTGTCCTACTAAAACTGAGCGAGAGTTACAGGTTGCATTATACTTGAACTCAGTGACCGTTCCATGTTCGATTATTGTTCCATAGTGAATAATGAACAATAACAAACAGTGTCAAAATCAGCAATCTCACTATTGTGGTAACTGAAAATTGCATCGGTAGTCCATGTGCAGCTGTCCAGTCACGTGAGCGTGATCATATCACATGATGTATTTGTCATCGACATACAGCAGATCGGAAATCCGAATCTACAGGTCAGACTTCAATCAGAAATCGGAATTGGCCAAGAAAATTGCAATCGGTGCATCTCTAGTTGGTAAACATGTTGAGTAACTTCACGAGTTGATTCATTTCAAGGGGTATATCCTAACAAAATGAATGTGCATACTGTATATAGTTAGTCGTAGTAGCTCGCGTACAATGTGATTTTCCTCGTTACGAGACGGCTACGGTGTGAATAATGTGATGGAGTCATTTAGCTGCAGTAACTCAGACTCCCTGTTACACTATTGTGGTACTCAAAATATTTTCCAAGGGTTGGCAGGTCTGCTATACCCTACTATAAATCCTATTATAAACCAGACTACACCCTACTGTAAATACACCGAGCTGAGCAAATGAGAAAATGAAGGGAATTTACGAGTGGTCTAGCTTAGTCAGATCATGACTTAACGGCGTTAACGCACTAAACCAAGGTTTAATGGGAATAAGGCCTCATTGAGTATGACACCATTACAAATAACGCTTAGAGACGGTTCGAGTGAATGAGGAATAAGGACAATTGAGTGACGGGGTGTTCAGGCTTGAACGACTGCTCGCAGGAGGCCATGCGGGCACTGAGAAAGACATCTTGGTCATAAAAAATGGAGGCCTACCACTTCCTAATCTGATGCTGCCGCATGTGTGTTGCTGGCCCACCCACATTGACGCTCGGTGGAGTCTCGTGTGTGAACGTATAAGTACACATCAATTTACAACGCTACACATACGAAGCTCGGCATGTACAGTACACACTCTGTGTGCCATGTTCACTATATTAAGAACATGCAAACACCAATCTTTCTTAGTTAGAGTACACATACAGTATATGTGACACACGCACACACACACACACACACGCATGCATGCACATACATATTCTACCAAGGACTCTTGTGGACCACATGCTGTGTGCAAATGTCTCAATACCTTTGGTGCCATAAAATTTGAGCTCGGTAATGGTTTTTTAAAGCCCGCCATTCTTTCTCTCCAACTTAATTTATCTACACTCTGAAATGGATGTGGTTCTTCCATGCATACAGTAGATTACAGTTCCAAACTTGTAGCTCTAGGATTTCGGTTCAGATTTTTTTTTTCCCCCCATTGCGGTTCCCATGTGTCAGTTTCACCTTATTAATAACACTATTTATGAGCGTACTGATGTATGAGCTGTCACTTTCGAAGGATTCGTTTTTTTAGATGATAAAATGCTGAATGTACCTCTTTTTTAATGGCCAGCTTTTAATGCAAGGCTGAGGGGTTTGTGAGAGTGTGTCACAAGCTGTTTGTTTGTTTGTTGGATTTTATTTTAGACCGCTTGGCTCTTAAATGACCTACACACACACACACACACACAAACACACACACACACACACACACGAACACACACACACACATGCAAATACACCGACAGACATGCACATTCACACCTTAGTGAGGGAATAATAGAGAGGGAGAGATAAGACATGAACACAGTACAACAGAGCAAAGGGTTGAGGGAAACAAAATGGAAAAGATGGCTAGGGAAGAGGAGGAGGTAGTAGGGGAGAGATGGAGAATGAATGGAGGACTACAGTAAGGCCCCAAGACATTTGGAAGCAGCCCGAGCTGCTTCACTCAGCACTGGCTCCAGATGAAAGGAACGTAGGAGTGGTAGGAAGAGAGGCGAAAAGGGATTGTGATATTTTTTTCTCTCTCTCTCTCTCTCCCTCCCTCTCTCTCCATGAGGTCTATTGCAAACAGAGACACGGCCGTCCGGTTAGCCTCGTATCAGATGGCTCTTAATGTGCGAGCATGTTCTGCCGTTTAACCCCCCCAAACCACAAGGACTGCTTCTTTCTCTCTCTCTCTCTCTCTCTCTCCCTCTCTCTCTCTCTCTCTCCCTCTCTCTCTCTCTCTCTCTCGTTTTCTCTTTCACCCCTTCTCGTGCACTCTGCATCTTTTTAGTCACACACACGCACGTACGCACCCACGCACGCCCGCACACACACACACACACACACACACACACACACACACACACACACACACACACACACACACACACACACACACACACACACACACGCACACACACATTCAGGGGTTGGGTTTGGCAGCCCTCCACCGCTGCTGTTGGCAGGGACCAGAGATGGTTTTGGAGCATTCCAACATCTCAGCCATTTTCATTTTTCCAGACCTGCCCACAGTGGCAGCTTTCATTTGTTGGATGGATGTTTGTATGGATGGGTGTTTTTATGCATGGATGGATGGATGGATGGATGGGTGGATGGATGGGTGGATGGATGGATGGATGGATGGATGTTTGCATGTAAGGATGCATTGGGGGAGGGTTGAATGGATGGAGAGACGATTGGAGGTGATAGATGGATTGCGCTCTTGGTAGGAGAAAACACAGATGCAGGGATTTAGTGTGCGTGTGTGTGTTGGGAGGTGATATAGATACAATAGAAGGTCAGTACTTTGTTGGGAGTGAAGTCTTTGGGTTTGTGGTTGAGGTCTACTGTAGCAGGCCAGCCCTATATAAGACTTCGACTTATGATTGGGCTTCATATTTCAGAGAGGGCTTCGCAGAGGTCAGTCTTCTGCATTTCGGGTGGGGGCTTAGTGAGGCAGTGTGGTGATGGGCCCAGCCTGGATATCCTCCACATTAGGGCTTGTATTACTGGTGACATAGAAAGAAGATACAACAGCCTCATTTCACTGGTGATTCTAGACTCAAAGTTTCAGCCCTTATCAAATATCCCTCCAATCTATCATTTTTTTCGAGGCTTTCGTAGTACATTATTCTTATAAACCACTATTCAACTGCTTTTGCACATTCCCACAGTCTCGTCGGTATCATGAATATGAATACGAAACAGAATTAGAAGATGCCCCTTACCACATCTCTTGTTTGGGAACATTACGGTTTCCCATGTGGACCAAGATTGTGTCCACATTGTTCACTTGGGATCGGTCACTTGGGATCGGCTCTTTGAGGTGTTTCACTGGAAACACCTCAAAGAGCCCTATCAACCACTGTTTACATTTTGCAACATTAATGAGAACTATGTGTACCTCACTGTGACCACTGAACTGAGGTACGTACCAAACCGTATACCCTATATGACAACTGTCAAAACAGTTGTATTGTATCCTGAAAATTCCCTTTTTGGGGCTGAGAAAGTCTTCCCCCTGTGTTGAGTAGCTAATGGTGACACAAAACCATATTCCTGACAAACAATGCATCCACCAACTACTATCTCCCTTGTTTCGGCTTTTACCGGAATTGGGGAAAGAAAATCAAGCCACAATTGCCGTACTATGTCCGACAATAGAAAATGCCCCCGGGAAAAGATTGTTTTCATTAAAATGTGGCGCGGTATATAACTATGTGAGCATTGTTACTGGAAGTACGGTAGGATCACACCACACATCATTGGCAGAAAAACAAAACAGTGAAACCAAATTATTTGTCCCTTTGGTTTTGGACCCAAAGCGACCACTTCAAGCGCCCCTGGTGGTCCCCGAGACTGACCCTGCAGCCTGTAATATAAGACAGAAAGTGTGTGACCAATCAGCCTGTATTTATTACTGTGTTTGCGGGAACACTTAAAGTATATACTGGAAACGGTGGCAGTCTCTCTGGTGGGTTCCGGTACCAGTCGAGCTGCGCAAACCCCCTTCATCTCGTCCTCCAGCGCCGGCCCCGCCGCCGGCCCCCCGATCTGGCGCAATGGGAGTAACTTCACACTGGCCTCTCAAGTGGGCAGAGCCGCACCACATTAAAAGGACCCCCTCTCCTCGGAAAACCTCCGCCCAACCCCAAACCGCATGCCCCCCCCGCCCCCCACCAAACCCCCCCCCCGCTGCCCAACCCCTGTCGCTTCTGTCATGTCCCATCGGACTCACTCATATTTATTTCATTCATATCTCTTTGTGGCTCACCCCGGCCCCCCCAGAGGTCTTTGGCAGCGAGAGAAAAGGTTGAGTAAAGGAGGAGAAGCAGGAGAGGAGGGGGAGGAGGTGGCGGGGGAGCAGAGGGAGGTAGAGCGGTGCATCAGAGTTGCAGGGTATAGTCAGGCATTATTCATAGGCCTTTTCTGGAGAGGAGCCCATGCGAAATTACACCGGAGGATGGAGTTGCATTGCGCTCGTAAAGCTCGGAGGAGAAATCCTATAAATGCTTGTGTGTGTGTGTGTGTGTGTGTGTGTGTATATGTGTGTGTGTGTGTGTGTGTGTGTGTGTGGGGGAGGGTTTGTGTGTGCGTGGGGCGGGGTGCTTGGTTGGTGACACACTCATTTTCACTTCACACAAAACCAAACAAAACTCTTTCCTTTGGCTGCGCAGCACTGTGCAAACATACCAAACAACCCTCGTGTAGCGAAGTCAAATATTATCAAAGTAGTATAAAAGTTCACCGACTCAGGCTAAAGTTGCATTTCAATGTATGTGTCACAGTTTATCAGTCGCTATTAACGTGATTTGAGAATTGGAATTTGAGTGAGGTCATTAGAAAAGAAAATTTGATATTGATAGGAAGTTAGTTTCTTCGGTATGATGGAGTGAAACGTGGTAGGGTGGTAATGTTGATTGCTGTACCAATTAAATATTTTGTTTTATCCAGAGAAAACTACCACTACTACTACTATTATCACTGCAACTGTGATGGAAGACCGCCAATACAACACCATATTTTATTGACGGATGCCTCGACTGTCCTTTTGCTCATTTAATTGAACTTAGTCGGTAGTTTTGACTTTTCTGTCCATTTTCTGTTCTTATTGCCATATACTGTATATCTGTCCACTCAGCCCTCACCATCCAAAAGAGGGATCCCTCTTGTTAGTCCCTTCTCAAGGTTTCTTCCTTTTTTGTGTCGGTTTTGCATTGCCCGTCTGCTGGCTGGGCGTTGGGGCGTGCCCTCAAATTTTCCAAACAAACTGTGGGCCTGCAAAGCCTTTTGAGATTGAAACTGTGATAAAGGGCTATACAAATGAATTTAACTCCACCTGCCTTTTGAATCATTAAAATAGATGATTTATAGAGATGCGTAGAAATGCTACTTGTCCTTGGGAGCAACCAGAAACACAGACTCTAGACTGGCAATACAAAATATAAATTTCAATCTGATAATTAAATGTACTAGATGTATGGTCAGTTTATATCGTAAGGGGGAAAAAATGCTTTGGCTGGTGGGGGATGGTTTAGTAGTTTTTGTTGGGGAGCCACCCCTAGGGGGCGCTCCACTGAACTGAAGACAATGGGACAGTAGACAATGAAGTACAGCAGAGGACAGAAAACCTAACCACACTAAGGTGAGCGCCTGACGGAAGGACAAAAAGTAAGAAACACAAAAAGTAAAAAGACAAAGCTCGACCCAGGAGAGAGAGTTCCAGCCTCGAGTTCCTCGCCGTTCCTCGCGGAGGCCCTCATCCTTTTCTCAGGGCGAAAAAGGGAGATTCGCTTTGACGTTTCTGTCTGCGCTGCCAGGAACCGCAGAGTGACAAAATCCGTGGGGTGTCATAAACGAGTGAGGCGGGGGGGGTGGAGGGCTGGAGGGGTGGATGAGAGAGATGGTGGAAGCCAAGGGAAGACGGTTCCGTCCATCTGGTCCTGATAAGGTGTAGTGAGAAACAGATGAGTGTGGTGAGCGAGGGAGAGCGGGGAGGAGAGGAAGGATGGAGCGCTGATCCTCCAGGAGGGAAGTGGGAGGGGAGTGTACTACTCTCTCGCTTTCTCTCTCTCTTTCCATCTGATTCCTTTTCACCTTTCAGATCTCTCGCCGGGTGCCATCTTTCATCGCGTCCCAGCACATGTGTGTATTATCCTCCGCAGAGCACTTCCCCTTAATATAACAGTGGCTGCCAGAAGCACTTAGTTTGTGGGGGCTCTGTGAGATGTAACACATACGCACGCACATACGCACGCACACACGCACGCATGTACACACACACACACACACACACACACGCACGTACATACTGTATACACACACACACACATGGACACACACATAGACACACAATCCGTCTCACACATTGATACTTAATTAGTATTTGGTCCATTTATTTACCCCACCTGGTATGTGTGTCCCATACCTAGACCCTGTTGTTGGGTACAATAAATGTGCTATATATATATATATATATATATATATATATATATATATATATATAGTGACGTCTAGGTTATAACTTATAGTATTACTGCTACTGTTGAATATATTTTATGTTAATATAATTCCAAACTAAACGCTGTATTAAGTCCTGTATTTAAGTTCATGCAGCGTGACAGCAGAATTTAGAACCAGCTTTAAAGCATCGCCCCATTCCCTCACGGTGCTTAAATCATAAACGTCCGCTACGCTTCATAATGACATACATCGCGTTTTAAAAGAGCCTTTAACTCAAACACTAATGCACTAAAGTGACATTTGATTAGGAACATTAAGGGAAGAAGCGCTTTTATGCAAATGCCAACTCTGCCAACATTGGCGGGCCTCACTTCCTGCCAGAGTCAAAGTCGGGCAAATTTTCGGTAGCTTTCTCAGTAAGCCCCGGCAGTGTGTATGGGTAATGATGGCATAACGTGCGGTTTTTCCGAGTGCGGATTCAGAGTTTAGTCGAAGGATTTTCCCCCTTAAGATGGGGGACACCGATAGGGCGCAGAAATGGAGCTAACATGTGTTGCAAATAGAGAAGAGAACTCTTTTGATTTTGGGCTTCTTCCTGTCGTTTCTCATGTGGGGTTCAGACGTTTATTTGACATGATAAGCAGCTGAGGGCCAAAGGGGGGTATAGACATATATATACAGTGTGGCACGGTTTTATTTTTATGTTTATATACTGTGTATACTGTATAATGTATGTGTGTGTGTTTTCCAGTTATGGAAGTGGAAAGAACCCACAGATGCAGGCTTCATAAGGAACTCAGTATCCATTATACTGAACTGACTGTTCTGCTCCACGTTTTCCCAATTTACCCATGTTGTTTCACATTCAAATGGAAATTATCGGAGACACTTTTATGGAAATCCAATGGTTTCAATCACCACGGTCATAAAAAAAATATATATGTCTGCTATGAAGACAACAAAGTCAGACAGAGGGATTGAAAGAGAGAGAAAACTATGTATATTTTTGTAAAATAGTAAATCATCTGGACCTCCAAGGATAGATTCACCATTTCTTAAACCAGGCCTTAAAATGTTAGATTATATGATTTATAACGCTTGATGATTGAGAAACTTGCAGCACCTCTCTGCTGCAGCTTCTCACTACAGTCTTAATTGCACTCCAGTGGGGCAAACATTTAATCTCTAAAACACATGTTGAATCTCTTTTCGAAAACACATTATTGTCTCACGGTCTTTATAGGTTATAATCTGAAAATAAATGTTGCAAACCATGCATTTTAGCAAGTTTTTCCAGGTTTTATTGTCTGTTTTGCACTTCCACAAATCAGCTCTTTTGGCTTCATCTGCTTAAGAGACTAGAAACAGGAGGATGTGGGGGGGTCGGCATGGATTTAAATTAATTAATAGTATTAAAATAAAAAATGCATGAGTTTGTATTTCGTTCTGACTAGCGCAAAATAAAATCAGCATACTGGTTTTGCTTTTTCTCTATTGAATCGTCTTAGATTAAATTCAAGGTTAGGCGAGTATAGGGATATAGGGTCATACCCTAAGTATGAATTTCATTCATGGGAGCAACTGAACTGGATATGAATGTTTACCCATCAGCCAGTGTGGTAAACATTCCATAGGAACAGTCAGCTCCGCCATTTAAGTGGCGCCCCCTATTGACACTACAACCTCTAAAAGTACAGAGCTGTCCAAAACAGCTCACCTTATTTTTGTAGCTCTTTTAATTACTGAGATATAGGGCTTCAAAGCTGACCTCTGTTCGGGGTTCAAAGGTCAATATCTCCTTTTAGGCTCCACTGAAATGTCCCAAACTTAGATATGTGAAGCTACAACAGGAGCCGTTCCTAAAATGTGTTTGAATTTCTTCTACGATAAAGTAAAAAAAAAAAGAAAAAAGATTTTATTACATTTAGAATGTGATGGTCTTGAAATCCACATTAGGAAAACAAATGTGACAAAAATTCCAACCCCACCTGTTTACCACACTGGCTGATGGGTACATTCAAATTTTCAGCGCAAACGCTGACATTTATATCCAGTTAAATTGTATCTATAACCCTTTTTCAACTGCACCAAAAACCCGCTCGGAAATAGTCAGGAATATTCATGTATCATTCGATCATTTCATATCCGATTTAGAATCCAAAATCAGAAGTCATTGCCTTTTTTACCGCATGCGGGACCATGAAATGTTTTGATTGTGTGGAGAACCCCATGCGCTGGGCTCCGAGCCACTCCAGCACTGCCCCAAGCCGGTCTCCGAACCGGAGGAGCGTCTCCGCTCCCTGCCACCAAAGGACCACCATCAGGCGCTGTGGGTACGAGCATGGATACTCCATGCTTCTTCTACCTTTTTTTTTCCGATTACACTGCAACCATGACACGCCCCTTTTTGCAGCATGTTCATGATGTCGAACGTGACACCAGAAAAAATAAAGGCAAAATGAAGGTCTACTGGAAATGGGAAAAGTGTCAATCGGCTATTTTTAGGGGGTTTACCCGGGTTTAAAGAACCTAGGTATACCCACTAATTTTGGTGTACAAATGGTATATGAATGAAGTGCATACTGAGGGTATGACCCTATATCCCTATTCTCTCCCAACCTTGAATTTAATAGACCATTCAATAGAGAAAACGCAAAACCAGTATCCCGCTTTTATTTTGGGATAGTCCAGACAAAATACAGCACCCATGCATTTTAAATTTTAACACATCCATTGTCCTCCTTCCCCTCCCTACGGTGGAGTACTTTTGGACTTACTTACTAGTACTTACTTCAATTATTATATATATCATTATTGCTGATCATTTTGGCCAGCGAGCGCCTAAGATCAAGATTCAAGAAAATAGATCAGATAATAAACGCACGCCACATAGCGTTGAACCGGTCCACGCTCTCTGCCTCCTCCTTACCACCCTGAGAAGTGGCCCCTCGGCCACAGTTTAAATTTTGTTTTATGTAGTATGAAAAAAGTCTGACAATTCTGCTCTGGGACACTGTTCAATAGATTCATTTTCGTGACTATGAGCACGAAATGCATGAGACTGGGTTGTAAATAGCTGAAGTTCTGGAGTATATACTATACAGCCAAAAAGCACATACTGTGTCTATATATATATATATATATATATATGTTTGTATATTTATGTTTGTCCACATAGGTAAGGACCAGTACATGTTTTGGGGGGAAGATAAGGGTTCTTTATCTCACGAATGATGCATTCTGTCAAAGCATTTACAACACACACTAAGTGGAAATCAGCTACACATTAGTGGACACGGAGTATCCATTTTATTTTTTTGGATTGTAGGATAGGATTAGGGTTGTGTTACAGTCGCTAGCCCAAAATACAGTCTTTTTTTTTACATCAGTCCCTCTGGTCAAACCATGAAACGTGGTGCGCTAATGTGCACTAATAAACCTTAAAACCCAGATTTGTCTGTATCGGACTGTGTCAATAACCCTCACTGAGTGTTCCTCCCTCCCTTTTTAAAAAACCCTCTCTCTCTCTCTCTCTCCAGTTCAGTTTATTATGAGTCCTCACATCTAAAAGGACTCTCTGGAGCGGCAGAAAAGAGACGAGGTGAAAAGAGTGTGCGGTGTTTTCTTTTGCTGTGGCTTTTTCTTTTCCAGGCGTCCTCTAAAATGAACCCGGGGCCAGAGTTGGCTGCTCCGCATGTGGTGCGGTGGTGGCACAGAGATTGAGGGAGAGAGAGAGGGGGGGGAGAGATGGAGGGAGAGAGAGAGGGAGGGAGAGAGGTGGAGGGAGAGAGAAGGAGGGAGAGAGAAGGAGGGAGAGATAGGGAGGAAAAGAGAGGGAGGGAGAACGATGGAGGGAGATAGAGGGAGGGAAAGAGGAGTAGATAAAGAGAAGTGAGAAAAGGAGATTGAAAAAGTAAACAAATGTTACACTGTTTCAGGTTGTTTCGAAATTAAGGCTTGTTGTTATTAGGTTTGGGGGTTTATGGGGTGATTTGTGGATTCAATGTTCACTTTCTGCCCCTATGCTTCTATAATCTGTTTTTATATGAAGTAATCCCTCGATGATACTTTTCAAAATCAGAATAATGAAATGATCCTTTTTCAGTATTTTTATGAGCGCTGGTTAAAGCACAGAGTTAAATAAATGACCAGTGCAGAGATCTTATTAGTAAGTCTTTGTTGACCTTTGGGACCTTTGTATCTAATTTGGGCGGCATGTGGTTGGCTTGTTGGCGTCACAGTCGTTGCATTTCATTTTGTATTAATTTTCCATCTCAAACTGTTTGCCTCGTCCTAGAAGGTCTGATGTGTTGATCTTGGCCTGAAGCGATCTGTCCATCAGGATGTGGCGATAAAGCGATAGCATGCTGTCTTTCAGTTAGGGTATATAGGGATGTACATATTGTCATATTATGTCATTTTATTGTTGTCTGACACTTTTACTTGAATTCGATGTTTGGTTCGATATCACGCCTGACATTGCAATTTAGTCCAATCCGTTTTTTTCATGTCTTTATATTCTTAAGCATATATTGTGATATAGGCTGGTGATATTAGTGTACTTATATATATATATATATATA
The DNA here is from genome assembly GCF_960531495.2 of Zeus faber. Lineage (NCBI taxonomy): Eukaryota > Metazoa > Chordata > Actinopteri > Zeiformes > Zeidae > Zeus > Zeus faber. The sequence continues at coordinate 25,285,830 of NC_137193.1, forward strand.
TATATATATATATATATATATATATATATATATATATATATATATATAGACATATTGGTATCTATTTATTGATATATTGGTATCTATATATTCAGATATAGATACCATATATATATATATATATATATATATAAAGTGATATATATATAGTGATATTGATATGAATAACTCCATCACCCAGCCAGCAGCTTTTAGTTGGTCTGGGTGGATGTATTGGTGTATGAAACCATGTCTTTCTGGTCCGGAAAAAACACTCTGCAGCTCCTGACATTCTCTTCATAATCAGCACGGTGTGCACAGATGCTGCTCGGCGGGTTTCTCGGGGGGTCGGCGAAGGCCAGTCGTGTGGCGTGCGCACGCCCATATGGGGCCCTAGTGCTGAAGAGGAACCCAAAAAAGAAAAAGAAAAAACCCTCAATAAACGCGGCACGGGACGATGGGCAGGGTGGGTGGGTCGCTGGGTGGGTGGGTGTGGAGGTTGAAGGGTGCGCTTGTCAAGATGGAGGCTGCAGTGAGCGCTCCAGTGGCCGCTGGGGCTGTTTTGATGGTGTAATGTGAAACGGCTGGCGGGCGGAGTGAGCGAGTGAGAGAGAGGGAATAGAAGAGGGGAGAAGAGAGAGAGAGCTGGAGAGGAGGGAGACGACAATCCCCCCCTTTGTCCGCTCGGCTCGGGCCGGTGTCACTCGGCGCTCGGAGCGGGACCCTCAGCGAAGCCAAACTCATCATCCTCCTCCTTCACCTCCGCCACCCATCGCGATTGCCTTGATCACTCGCTCGCCCGCTCGCTCTGTCAGGCTCCGCCTGCCGTCTCCCGACTCGTCCGCCTGTCTGTTTTTATCGCTCGCGTCTCTTTTCTGGTCTTTTTCATCTTCACTGCTCATTTCACCGCTCTACTCTCTTGCTCTCTTACTCTCCCTGCCGTTTTACACCGAATAACCCCAATAAAAATGTTTTTCTCCCAATTCGACAACAGAAACACAAAGTGTTTTTTTTTTTCCTCTTTCCTCCTCCTCCTCTCATCTCCGTCTGCAGTCTCCCGTGGTGTCGGTGGGCTTCGCCAGATTCCATCCCAACCTGGTGGTGGGCGGCACCTACTCGGGACAGATCGTCCTGTGGGACAACCGGAGCCACCGCCGGACCCCTGTCCAGAGGACCCCGCTGTCTGCCGCTGCGCACACTGTAAGCCGGCGGCCATGTTTTTCCCAAAAGTCAGATTTACGCACTCTCCAATGCAATTCCCATCATTTTTTAATTCCTATACGACATACTGTAAGTGCCTAAATACTTGGGCTGCAGCACGTACTTATACTGTACTAAGGCCTAAAAACTAATGTTCTTGCTTTAACTACACACAACTGTGTACACACACGCACGCAATTCATCAGTGCCAGTCAAATTCTAGACAACTTTAAAGAAAGCACAAACATCAGCTCCCTTGCGCCAGAGAACTCATTGACCCCTGTGAAACGACGGGCCAATATTGCATTATCTTCATTGTTGTCACTAGGCAACACAGACCCACACATGTAACAACAACACATACAGTATATATATATATATATATATGCGCCCATAGCGCCGCACGCCACCCTACACGGTATGAGTTTAAAGTGTGCGTGGACTCCAGAAATGACGGCCCGTCTGTGGAGCCCCGCAGCCGGTCGGCCGAGGCACTGAATGGAGGCTTTGTGGGGCCCGGCGGACAAATCAATTACAGCCCAGTAATGACATAATGGTTTCACACACTCCTGTGGATTTGCACAGCAGCCCGTGTCCCAAAGAGCAATTTTAAGAGGTCCACTGCACACAGGCATCTGGCGAGTTTACTACAAGGGCCGCAGCATCAGAGAGGGGTCCGGGACTCACGACATTGCATCACCCGAAAAAGAGGGCGACAGCGAATGAGCCAACGGTGTTGCGTCATTAGGGCCGAACGAGAACATCAAGTTTGCCCTTTCAAGATTCTTCTGCAGCTGGTTCACCCCAGCACAAAATGAATGAGCCGGGGCCCCGTAACATGGAGTAGTCACTGTCTTAGAGATGGGACGCAACAAGTTCAGTGAAATGTGTTGCTCAAAGCAGAGATAAAAAAAATCACCATCACCGTGCCTGAGAGAACAATCAGGATTACCACTGTAGCCCTGATCATGCAGCTCTATGAATAATAGATGACGATACGTTGAAGCAAAACTAGTGTCTCACCTATTCCCAGAACCCCAGCTGCGAGGATGTCTGTCCTCCTGATATCCACATAATGTCTTTGTGTGTGTGTGTGTGTGTGTGCACAGCACCCGGTGTACTGCGTGAACGTGGTGGGAACCCAGAACGCCAACAACCTGATCACAGTGTCCACAGACGGACGCATGTGCTCCTGGAGCCTGGACATGCTCTCCCAGCCGCAGGTGCGGGGAAGCACTCATATGTTGCTGATGTTTTTTCGGGGTGTCTGTGTGCGAGAAACAGGTTGCACGCAATTATCATTCAAATACCTCCAGTGCAGTTTAACACATTTTTTACCACTTCAATCAAAATGCATGAAGCAAATTATTCACTTCAAAATGTTGATACATGTTTATCTAGCTATCTGTCTGTTTATCTATCGATCGCATGAGAATGTTTCAAATGCCACTTTTTGTGGAACCTGCAGGAGAGCATGGAGCTGGTGTACAACAAGTCTAAGCCAGTGGCGGTGACAGGCATGGCATTCCCCACTGGCGACGTCAACAACTACGTTGTGGGCAGCGAGGAGGGCACCGTGTACACGGCATCCAGACACGGCAGGCGAGTCCACACACACACACACGCACGCACGCACGCACGCACACACACACGTTACAGTTAACAATCGAAAACATGAATTTCTCATCCCCCGACAGCAAGGCGGGGATCTGCGAGATGTTTGAGGGCCATCAGGGGCCGGTGACGGGCATCAGCTGCCACAATGCCGTTGGCCCCGTGGACTTCTCCCACCTGTTCGCCACCTCCTCCTTCGACTGGACCGTCAAGCTGTGGAGCACCAAGGTGTGTGTGTGTGTGTGTGTCTGTGTGTGCATATATGGTTTAAAATGACAACACACCTGAATAAACACCAGCGTTAATAAGACATAATCATAATCATAATAATAATAATATAATAATCATGATGAATAATGATAATAATCATAATCTTTATCATCTAAAATGTATTTTTTTCCAATTCGTTTGTTAAATCTTTTATTTATATATCGTCTTCTTTTAGGTCATTTTTTTTATATTTTCTGTGCATCTTCCGATTTATGTCAAAAACATTTTGTGCTCTTTTAAATCGACATCAACCCAACTAATGTTTTTCAAGATGACTCTAAACCACCTATACCTGTGTGTGTGTGTGATTGTGTGCGTGTGTGTGTGTGTGTGTGTGTGTGTGTGTGTGTGTGTGTGTGTGTGTGTGTGTGTGTGTGTGTGTGTGTGTGTGTGTGTGTGTGTGTGTGTCTGTGAGAGAGAGGGGATGAGTGAGCCTTGCACAGGCTCAGATTTTATGTTGCACAGTGTTGTTTTGGAAAAACAGGGCTGAAAGTCATTATTTTCAATGAGGGAGAGTGTGAGTGTGACTGTCTGTGTTTACGTGTGTGTGTGTGTGTGTGTGTGTGTGTGTGTGTGTGTGTGTGTGTGTGTGCTTGTATGCGTGTGCACTTGTGCCCCCGCCACTGAATTAACTAGTGGGACCGATATGACCGTATTCGGTTCACCCGCTGCTCTTTTTTTTTTTGTTTGTGCGGCTCTTGGTCGTGCACGTGAAGACCGGGGTTTCCCGCTGCGTGCAGGTGAGCTCACTGAGTCAGAAAACTCAGCTCTGGTTTTCAGTCTGCTCGCCGAGTCAAAAAGAATCAAATAAAAGCCTGTTACTGAGGCGCCTTGTCAGCTCCAGAGCAGGGTTTTCTTTTTTTCTTTTTTCTGCTTGTTGGTTCAAACTGCCGCCTCCAATTCCGTTTGGGAGAGTTTTGGTAGCAGCCAAATAAAAAAAAAAAAAGGAACATTAGTCTGTCTGTCAGAGTGCCTGTTGTCTGTGGTCGTAAACTTACCTGGTAGTTTTTTAGTAACAAAGCTCTCCATCCAGTCTGGTTAAGCTGTTGCGTTAAAGTGGCAATCCATGAGGTCTGCGTCGGCTGGATTACACTCCCAGTCCCAGAATTTGGTCAAATTCTTCTCCCGAAAACATGTCTTATTCTCATCGATTTGTTTTTCTTTCCTTCGACTAAAACCCGCCACACTGGTTTATCAAATTGACTCTTGCACATGCCCGATATTTGCTTGTGACAGAACCCGCCAACAAAAATGGAAACAGCATACAGAGGATGACAAACAGTACATGATGCAAATAAAAAACGTGTCCGGCAAGTAAATGATCAAATATGACATTTTCACCAAAACCATTTTACAGATGACAGACTTTAACAGCTATTGCAGTTTTATGTTCATATTGACATGTACGGCCTGAATCAGAAAAAAAGGATCACTTCACAGAACTTGAAACCACATTCAGACTTACAGCACAAGAATGCGTCCGCCTCCAGCCTTATTTTAATGGTCGCGACTTTCTGTCACCTTTTAAAGCAATCAAAAACATTTGAGTGCGTCTGGTCTGCATATCTCTTTCTGAAGGGTCCGGCGCGGAAGAAGAAATGCAGCCAGGGCCCAAGACGGCCGACCGCTGACTTGGAAAGTGCCGATGTGGCTCCGTGGCGGTCGGCCGTCTGGTGACAGTCGGGCCATTTACGCTGCTCTGCTGATTGAAAGGAGCGAGGGGGAGGGGAGGGGGAGAGATAGAGATAGAGAAGGAAAGCGATGGAGGGATGGAGACGGTGAGGGTGGGTCGCTGGACGGTGGGTTGGTCTCAACGCCAAAAAGACAGACAGAGCGGGAATTTTCCGTGATTTATAAAATGTTTGTATAATAATAATAATAAAAAATATTGATAATAATTAAATTAATTATGGCTTGGAGCTCACAGGCCACCTGAAGCTGTTGGACGGAGCCCAGATAGGAGCAGAGAGACGGAAGCAAGGGAGGATGGGAGATGTGAGTCTCCTTGATAGAAAGAAAGACAGGAAATAGGTTGAGAACTGAGAGACGGATACCGAGGTGTGGATGGAAAACGTAGAAACCATGTCTCTACTAATATGCCCGGTCGTCTGCAATGAGACCGTGATGACTGGTACCCCCTCTTCCCTACGCCACCAGCATCCTGTGTCAGATATTAAAACATTCCATGGATTTTCAGGAGTGTGCGTTATTTTTTATTTTTTTAAGGATTTGGGAATTCCCATCCCTTTGAGGTCGACCACAGGAATGTACGCCTGTCTCCCAATCCCATATAACCCCCTATGTGTGCGTGTGTGTGGGCATGCAGAATACCTGAATTTATGGTGTGTATGTGTGTTTGTGTGTGTGTGTGTGTGTGTGTGTGTGTGTGTGTGTTTGTGTAAACACACACACACACACACACACACGCACACACACACTCACTCAGGTACCGCACATACTTCTGCTTACCACTCATATGCATCACAAACCATTTCAATACACACACACACGCAATTTTTCCTGCCTGTGTTTTTTACTCTGCGTGGTGCAAACAGTGTGGTTAGTGAAAACATTTGGGGTCTGAAGACGTCCCTGACACGAGTCTCTCTCTCTCTCTCGACCCCGAAAAAACACCTGATGCCGATGCTAATATTTTGACAAGTCTCTCGCTCGCTCGCTCCCTCTCTCTCTTTCTCTCTCTCTCTCTCTCTCTCTCTCTCTCTCTCTCTCACTGTCAGACTGCACCGTAGCCAAATTACCATTTCACGACCAACTTTTTCGGGGTCAGACAAGTCAGCGGAATTGGCATCAGATTGGCGATTGCCAGATCCACCGCTCTTCTTCAGAGATGTTTGTTTCATATTTATTTATTTTCTTTTTTATTTATTCATTTGCTGTTGTTTTTTTTACAGGGTTATCACTATTGTGTTACAGCATCTATTTGGGGGAAATGTTTCTCAGTAAATCTGGTGGTGGTAATTTAGGATAAATCAACCTCTGCTGCGCCGGTAGAGAAGCCTGCTGAGATCCTTCTGGGAGCTCCATCTTAGAGGGATAATAAGAAGGAGTTACACAAGGTGCGGCGCCGCGCGGATCAAGCGGGATCCCCAGATTAGTTTCCAAGACCTTGTTGCTGTGGATTATTTAACACAAAAAAAACACCTCACTTCAGGGATTATGATAGATTTCGGAACAGACTACGGCAAAATAGTAGTTTACTTTTAGGAAACGCTGGAAAGATGTCGCCAGGCGAATCAGGCGGACTCACTACACATTTCGATGGAATGTTTGACCTGTTGGTTGGTTAACTAAAAATATATACAGTTTATATAGAGAGAGAGAGGCCGGAACCTCAATGTTTAGCTTGTGTGTGAGAGAGAAACAAGAGATTTTTAATATTATTTATTGATTATATATATAGTTTACATAACATTTTATTTAAGCTTAGCTTTACTTATCTATATCTATATATTTGTTTCTTTATTTATTTATTTATTTTTTTAATTATCATCATTTACATGTATAAATATTTTTGGGCAGCAATGTGTACATTTTTCAATTTATTTTTCAATTTTCATTTTAGGTTAGCTTTACTAATCCATACTACTGTATATATATATATATATATATAACTTAATTTTAGTAATAATATTTATTTTAGTTTATATCCTTCACTTTTTGTTTTCCATTTGCTTCGGCCATGTAAAGGTACAGTATGTTTCTCATGTCACTAAAGCCGTTTGAATTGAATGGGAATTGAGAAAGAGAGAGAGAGAGAGGGTAAAATGGACAGACGGGGGAGGGAGGAAGAGAGAGAGAGAGAGAGAGAGAAGAGAGAGAGAGACAACAGGCTGCATTCCTGCCTCTGCCGTCCCAGTCTACCTGTCTCCTCTCCCCCACACCTCCGCACCTCCACACCTCCTCCCGTCCTCCCACTCCACCCCTCTCTACCTGCAGCAGGAATGCAGCTCTGGAATCTGCAGCTCCAGCCCCTCGCGGAGGGGGAATCTCCGGCCTAAACACACAAACACACACACACACACACACACACACACACACACACACACACACACACACACCTCACTTTTCAGCCCCCATTGTCCACTCCCCACGTCTCTCTCTCTCCCTTCGTCTCTCCCTCCCTCCCTCCCAGACAGCTGTTGTGCTGGGGTTACTGTACACCTTGTGGACGAGCGTCTCTTTCATCTCTCGCTGCAGTTTTTATGGCGCTGTGTGAATGTGCGAGGCTTTTTAATTAGACTCTTTACCCAGACAGGCCCCAAGGCTGAGGCAGCGCCACTCTGTCTGAAGCCGCCTGTCTCTCTCTCTCTCTCTCTCTCTCTCTTTCCTTCCCTCCGTCTGTCTGTCTCCGTCTGTCTGTCTCTGTCTCTCTGTCTCTGCCTCTTTCTGCCTGCAGGCCGCGGTCTCTTCACAGTGAATGTTGGTTAAAATGCGTAATGCAAAAAAACAAACACGTGATTAACACGAGGACGGCGTGAACTTAATTGATAAAATATAGGTAAAATAAATATAGATATATATATAGATATATAAATAAAATATAGGCAAAGAATTATTTCTTAAAATGAATTCATAAAATAGCCTAATAAAATAAATGCAAAACATAAATTCATAAAATTAATTCATAAAATTGATTAATAACATAAATGCAAAAAGTAGATGAATACAATCAATTCACGAAATAAATGAACAAAATAAAAAAAATGATAAATAGAATAAATAACAATAAAAATACATACATACACTTTTTAAAACAAATTTATTTAGTAATTCATTTAAAGTAAGTAAAATTACACTACACAACTGACTGTATTTTCTTAAGTTTTTTCCACATTATCTTTTTAACTGTTTAACTGTTTTTTTTTGTTGTTATGTTTATATATTGCGAGCCCCCCCGTTGTACATTCAGCTTATACCAACTTTATTGAAGGGAAACATCTCAACAAAGACACACACACACTCACACACACGCACAGTAGATCTCTGCCTCCATTTACAATTTCCACTCCTTCTCACAGCGGAAGCCACATACCTGAGTAACACCTCCCCCCACCCTCCCACCCCCCATCCCTCTCCCCAATCTCTCCCTCTTTCAGCACAACAAGCCTCTCTACTCTTTCGAGGACAACGCCGACTACGTGTACGACGTCATGTGGTCGCCCGTGCACCCGGCGCTGTTCGCCGCCGTGGACGGCATGGGACGTCTGGACCTGTGGAACCTCAACAACGACACAGAGGTGTGTGGGGGCTTGCGTGGGGTGTGCACATGGGTGAGAGCGTGCACGTCCATCCGTCCGTCCGTACTCACTCTGGTCAGCAAGTATGGCTGGGGTGGGAGGGGTGTGTGTGTGTGTGTGTGTGTGTGTGTGTGTGTGTGTGTGTGTGTGTGTGTGTGTGTGTGTGTGTGTGTGTGTGTGTGTGTGTCTGTGTGTGTGTGTGTGTGTGTGTGTGTGTGTTTTTGGTATCCTCAGGGGCTGGAGTTTGGACGCCAGCCCGAACCCACCACCGCCATACAACCACGCATTCCCCTCCCAGAAACCACCCCACCCCCGCCCCTACATCCTCACACACACACACACACACACACACACACACACACACACTGTGAAGATTCCCCCCATGGGCGTTCCTCCTACAGCCCTCGCCCTAAATCACCCTGGGGGTGACATCTTCCCAACTCCCACCCAGACCCGATATTGGCCGCCGTCGCCACCGCCGCCCGACAACCTCCGTCCAAGACATCCTCCCTCGTTCCTTCCTCTCCTCCGTCCCCACTATCGCTTCTCGAACAAGCGCACAAATGTGCAGAACCCTCAGCCCACAGTCCACAGTCCACATGCTAGAACAAAAATAATTTGGAAAACCAACGTTACTCGTAGAATTCCAGAACTTTGAGTTTCCCAATACTGATCTGGCAGCTCGGCTCCATCATAGATCATCTTCTGAATTAGCTCCAATGAAATGACAGTGTGCTCTTTTTTATTTATTTATTTGTTTGTTATCTTAAACTCCATATGAAAGGATTCTCGGCGCTCCCTTGCCTCTCTCTCTCTCTCTCTCTCTCTCTCTCTCTCTCTCTCTCTCTCTCTCTCTCTCCCCTCTCTCCCTGTCTCTGTCTTCGTTTCCATGGAGACCACACTCTGCCCCGCTTCCCCTTCCTCTGCTTCTTCTATTGTACCTCAGTCCTCCCTGTTAAACTCGTTTTGCTGTAAAGGAGCAAAAAAAAACGACTATTCAATTCGTCTCATCGCGCCACGGTCGCATGCCATCTCCTCTCCTGTCCGCTCTTGTCTCCTGCCGGTTCACCGTGGTGTCCCTTTGACCCCGGGGCGTCGGACACTACCGCGGTGTCCTCATCCTCCTGCAGGGGACAAGGTTCCCATGGTCGCCATAACAGGGGGCCTTTCACCGACGGAGGAAGAGTTCATTATCGACGGCCTAACTCGGCTAACAATGTGCTTTATGAGAAACATTTGGTTTGGCGCACACACGCGCACACACACACACACACACACACACACACACGCACGCACGCAAAAACCCACTCGCACACAGTCAATCTCGTAGCCACAGACTTCCATTGTTGCCATCATATTAAAAACACTCGCATAACAACATTAGCCAAGCGGAGCAGCGCGGCGCGCCTGGTTCTCATTTCCCCCCACACACACACACACACACACACACACACACACACACACACACGCACGCGCGCACACACACACACACACACACACATGGAAACACACACACACAGCCAATTTAGAGCGCTCAGTTCAGTTCCACTCGGGCGGAGCGGGAGAAGCTAGCAGGCTAATGGCAGCCAGTCTGTGGTTAGTGCTGATCGAAATGCGCGGAAGCCGCCGCATTAGGGGATGCGGTGCCAGGGCTTCTGTCTCCACTGGCGACATGCGTCAAACGCAGCTTCCGCTTGGTCGGGAACGGGTGATATCTGCCGGACGCTCAGGAGCAGGCGAGCGTCGCTCGGACCTCGGCCTCCGCCAGGGACCCCTCTCTTTAGGCCGCCGTCAACAGCGGCTACGTCCAAAGCATGTCAAACCCTTCGCGAGCACAAAAGGACAACAATAAGGAACGTCTTTCATTTGATCAAAATCTTCATTTGATGTGTATTTTCTTGGACGGGGAGGAGATGGCGTTCTCAACGTCGATCACATTCTTAATGGTGTTCTCAAGGTTCGTTTGGGCCGGGTTTTTTTTTTTTTTTTTTAATGGGGCATTCCATGATCATCTTACAGTATGTGCTTAAAGTCCTGCGTCAAGCCTCCTGTTTGTCACACCGGCCCGTGTTTGAAACAGTATTACCGTTTCCTCTAGGTGCCGACGGCGAGCGCCACCATCGAGGGGGCGTCGGCCCTCAACAGAGTCCGCTGGTCGTCCGGAGGGAAGGAGGTTGCCGTGGGCGACTCGGAAGGTCGCGTCTGGATCTACGACACCGGAGAGGTATATGGTCTCCATGTCCTGTCGCATCTGTATGCGGGACGTGGGGGGTCATTTTTTGGTTCCAGAGAAATGTCCAATGGGTTTGAAGCGAGCTCTGTGAGGACTCTCTAAGGAGAACGTGTAGAGACAAGAAGTACAAAGAGCGTTCCCAGTAAAACCTCCACATGTGCCGCAACGCGCCAATTTTAGAACTTTCAGACGCGTATGTTTACCCAACTGTCAGTTTTGCCGTGGAGGTTTGTGCTTGATATTTTCCTTCTCTCTCTCTCTCTCTCTCTCTCTCTCTCTCTCTCACTCTCTCGGCTCTTTAAAATGGCCTCCACATGTCTTTACCGCCGGCACAAAGTGGGCCAACCACCCTGCCTGCGCCTCGGAAGGCTCATTTTTTTGGGCACTGGTCTTGAGCCCTGCGTGCGGCCATGTTAGCCTAGCCGAAGGGCTAATTTTAGACCGTCCGAGAGGCTCCGGGCGGAGCGTGCGCCGCCTCTCCGGCTCGGTGGGAATGGGGAGCCATCAATAAAAGCAAGTGCAGTTGAAAGGTTTTTACAGCTCGACAGAGAGAGAAGCGGGAGACGGCGGATGGTAAACAAGAAGCTAAAACGAGGGTGGAGACGGCTCCTGTTGTTTTTCTCCAAAACTTACCCCAACTACCGGTCTCCAGTTCCTCCTGCTAAACTAACGGACATCTCCAGTAATGTTATGGAGGAGCCACCCTGCTGTGGGGAACGCAGGGGGGCTAGGGCGGGGTGGTGCTGGGGGTTGTCAAACGGCTGCCTCCTCCGTCTCCATGTTCCAATTTTAATTACAGCCTGGCCCTGTGGAGCGGTTGCAGCTTGGGTGGCAGCCACCACCACCACCACCACCACCACCGCCACCACCTTCCATCCCTCTCATGCTGACGCCTACAGCACGAGGCTCCGGCCGGACACCGAGGGCAGTTCAGAGGGTTCCTCTGTTATTCCTGTGGTGAAGGACAGGATGTTAAGTAGTGTTAGCCAATGTGAAGGACTCCAAACCCAGAGGCGTGACGCTGTTTAATGTTGTCTTTTTCATGCGTGATTCAGTTATAAAACATGGAAAGGGATGATGGGGGGGGCATTTTTTACCTGGCTCTTTGGTGTCAACTATTTAATTATGTCAATGTATTTTTGGTCAGAGTCCGAGCTTTTTCTTTAGTGTTTCTGTTATTGCGAGTAAAAAAAAAAAGGGGGAAAAGTCTACACAAATTCACAAGGCCCCCTAGTGCATGAGGCTCATAGCAACTGCCTAACTGCCATACGCAAAGACCGCCTCTGCTCATAATATTAGTCTACATAATATTGGTCCTCACAGTCCTCATAATATTGGTCCTCACAGTCCTCATAATATTAGTCCTCATAATATTGGTCCCACAGTCCTCATAATATAGTCCTCATTGTCCTAATAATATTTCTGACAGATCTTAGAGTTATTTATAAATGATCTTTATTTATTTATCAGTTGAATGTACAGAAAACATAGGCATACTAAATGAGCTAGAGATATCGGAGTGATGAGCTCGACAGAAGAGTCGAGGCCGACGGGGCTACGCCTCATTAGTCCTCATAATAATAGTCCTTATAGGCATAGTATTGAAACGTTGCGTCATCCAACACACTTTAATCGCAAGGTACTTTTTGACAATTCGTAGGAACACACACGTCGCCCTAGTGGTCATTCTGTGTACTGTACCTGTCCTCTCCATAGCTGTCGGTGGCGCACAGCGACGACTGGGCGCGCTTCGCCCGCACCCTCATGGAGATCCGCGCCAACCGGGCGGACAGCGAGGAGGAGGTCCCTGTGGAGCTGGCTTCATAGGATCAGAGCAAACGGGGCAGGATCTCCACCAATCAAAGAACACGTGGCACTCGTCATAGGTAGCTTCTCAACCTCAACTCGGCTAATTCTATTCCGTCTCCCCCTCACTTTAATGCACTGTAACTGTTTTCGTCCGGCCAAGGACGTGCTCTTCGTACTGTATGGTTTGCATCTGCACTCCCGTTAATGCAGAAGTAAATGTAGTTCTAGTTATTCACTATTTATGTCCTTACATTGTTTATGTTTACCGTCCTCCCGTGTTGGTTTTCTGTTCTTATTCAGTCATACGGTAAGGTGGTATGTAAGCTTGCAGTTAATGAGCCAATGTGAAAAGTGAGCAGTCTTATAGCCTTATGAAGCTGAGTGTATTGCACTATCGTTAAACAATAAACAAAAAAACAAAGACAGGGTCCGTAGTCTAGCGCTGAATATTGTTTACAAAATGTCATGATCATTGTTTGTTTGATGCTTCTTCTTCTTCTTCTTCTTCTCTACTAACCCCGCATGCAGCACACCCTGCACAATACGACGGACACATAAACGTTACGTTAATATGAATATCGTTGTTGGTGGCTTTTTGTCATTGTCACAGGGCCATGTCGGTATCAGCTTAACAAAAAGAAATGGGGTGGAGGAGTCTGGTTTTGCACTTTTGTCTCTTTGTTGAAGCTCAGAGATCTGTACTGCTGTATAATATTTATCTAATTGTACCGATTAACAAGATGGATATTGTGATGCAGATCGCTGGATGTTGAACCATTAAAAGCCTCGAGCCTGGAGAACTGGACTGCTTTGTTTCGCACGGGATATTTCACAACCAAAGGGCACACGTACATTTGGTTTGACTGACACAAACTCCTCTTTACTCTTATACACATATTGCTGCCATACGTACAGTGCAGCAAGGCACAATTATTATGAAACAGCAGCAGTTGTGTGCAACCCCTGTGTTGTATAGAAGAAGAGATATAGAAGATAAGATAACACTTTATTATCCCCTGGGGGAATACATTCAGTTTACATTCAGCTGCTTTTTTTTGGTTGTAATCTTACACGTGTACATAACTTATGACATAAATAGATGTGTCGCAATGAAAATATGCCTTTTCTTGCATGTACAGTATCGGAGCACGAATGGAAGACTGGAGAAGGAGCGCCAGCTGCCGAGTCATCGATAACACTTGAGGAAAACAAACGTTGTCTTCTTACACTTCCAGAGCTTTCTGTGCGCCGGTGGAACTCTAATGGAAAAACACACAACTACAGTACACACGCACACGCGCACACACACACACACATCTCAGCGCCGCACGCTCACCGTGACGCGCCCGTCAAGTCGAAAGTTAAAACAAACACCGCGCGGCCGTCCTACAAAGAAAAAGATCCGGGCGCCAGTCAGTACAGAGCTAACCAACATGGTTTCATATCGTTTATACAGGTTATAGTTTACGTAGGGAATTCCTTTCAGACGTCGTCAAACTGAAAACAAAACATAAATACTTTATTGAACTTGAACGTCTACATACAGCAGACTAGTCTACTAGTCTGTGTGTGTGTGACGGAGCACCCTCGTCTCTGCCTGGTACCGACAGAATGATTTTGGGGGGGTGGGGGGGTGAGCGGTCCTCACGGGGGGCAGGCCTTCGTCAGCACGGCGTAGCGGGGGAGATGGAGTCCGAACTTGCTCTCGATGCCGGCGAACGTGGCCACGGCCAACCTGAAGCCGCCGATGTGGTCGGGGTTGGGCGCCGGCAGGCTGATCCGAGACTTGGGGGTGGGCTCCGAGCCAGCCGGCCTTCTGCCGGGCGGAGAGGGGGGTCAGAGCCGGAGAGAGGGAGAAAGAGAGAGAAAGACCAGAGACCAGAGATTTAAAATAACTTTTTTTTTTTTTAATACATTTTATTGAACTTACCTTGCGTGTTTAGATACACAAAAAAGATTTGCTTTTGCTGCATAAGCAAAACATGCTCTTAAAACTGAAACCGAAAAATATGTATTTTAATAATAGTGATAGTTTAATAAATAAGCATGAATAAACAAATAACAATCATCAAAAAATGCAGCAGTCAAACTTCCCTCTTGTAGAGAGAGAGGGAGACAAAAGAATGATGACGAGATGAAGGGAGCAAAGCAAAGGTTAGAAAAAGGGAGTAGCATGGAGGGAAAGCTGGTGGAAAACCATCAGCGGAAAAAGAAAGAAAAAAAAACCGGGGGGGTAGTAGTTGTCATGTGAATGAAACAGGAGAAGTGAGAGAGGACGAGAGGGAGGGCGAGAGAAGGCGTTTTACGAGACAATGTCGAACCATGAAAACAAACATCTCAATGGAATATTAGGGAGCGGAGAGCGGGGTGACCCCCCGCGGCGGTGGAAGCAGGGGCTTCACGCTGAGCGGCACGGTTCGGTTTGAACAGCTCGTTTCAAACCACACGCATCGTGCACTGGGTCTGCGAGCCATTCAGTCGTTCTATTTCAGGGTTTTTTTTTTTTTGCTATTTGTTTTTTTTTTTTTTTTATGTAGAAGAAACGTTTCAAGTTTTCCCACCTCCACGTCTCGGTCCTTTCAGAGGGAGTGAGGTTTTTTTTGTGTGTCTTTTTATAAAACGACATATTTTCCAGGAGGGAAATATATGCAGAAAAATGTGAAAAGTACATTTACTACTCTCATGGATTCTATCTGCCCTGCATTGTGGTGCAGTGAGACACTGGGGTTTGGGGGAGGGATGGAGGGGGGATGGAGGGGGGAGTCACATTCAGAGCTCTGAGCGATGGTTTTAGTCCGTCAGCTGATGTGCTCCGAAATTATTTTTAGTCTTGTGGCATTTCTTTCTTTCCCTCTTTCTTTGGCGTCGGAGGGAGAGAGCGCCCGTCACAACCAGCGGCAACGACTAAAAATTAACCCTCCGCTGCCCGAAGAGGCGCGTCCAAGAGTTTCCTTTTATCCCACAAACTTATTTCCGAGGAACTTGCAATTGACACGGACACATGCAAGTACGAGAAGAAGAACCGATCTAGAATATGACAAGTGACGCCGAAAGTGTGAAAGCGGCTGAAATCCAGGTGTGTGGAAGAAGAGAGAGCGGGGAGGGGGTGGACACCTACTGTCCTCCGAAGTCGACGTAGAACCACCGCTGCAGGACCTCGTAGGTTGCCAGGGTGACGCCGAACTGAGGCGAGGAGCGGAACACCCGAGCTTCGGGGAGAGGAGAGCGGGGAGGTCGTTTGAGTGGACAAAAAAATGTAAAGGCAAAAAGGAAAAAATAGTTCAGGATGTCATAAGAATACACATTTAAGGTGCTAGTCAAGTAAAAATACCTCTGTGAGGGGCTGGGTTGAATAAAATCGATTGAATTCAATAGTTAGTCATATTTCTGAATCTATTTGAAAACTGTAACATTGACACTGTTGTTTGGAAGTTATGCAAACATTCTCTGAAATGAAATACCAGTCACAAATAAATGTAAAAGTATTACAATTTATTCCATGATATATTTTGGTAATGCACATCAGATGGTACACTGAAAAGTTGGTAGCGATTCTCATTATGTATAAAATGTCGATGTATCTTATCAAAATTGGATTGCATCCATACTCCCTGCATCGTACCTCCAGACCCCTTCCAGAAGGCCCGGGGCCCCTCCTCCTGCAAGATCTTCCAGAAGCAGTCCATCAGGCCATGGTAGGTGGTCTGGCCGGCACGCGCCGCCACCTGCAGCCTGGTCTTGATCACGTCAGCCGGGGTCACCATGGAGGCGGCCGGCATGCCTGTGGAGAGACCCGGCGCTAGTCACAACCAGGAGGGGGGGGTTCCAAATACATCCTGGGAGAAAAAAGGTCACCATTCTGTCGAATTAGATGACCGGCTAATTCATTCCTGATAACATTCACTCTGTGTAATTGTACCGGAAGGTGATTTTTTTCTCCCCCTTTCGAAACCTGTCACGCTCGATCCCGTGTCCTCTTTTTTTTTCTGCCGCCGGCATCCCACACACATACACACACACACACACACACACACACACACACACACTCTTTCAATTCACCACAAGTGGCGAAAAAGCTCCTATTCCTTTACCTTAAACCAATCCATACGCCGGCCTCTGCAATGCAGCCAGTCAAGCCAAGCCATTATTCAATCTCCCTCTCTATCCCTCCCTCTTCTCCCCTCTTTTCTTACAGTCGCCTGAAAGGGTACAGACAATGGACGATAATGAGAGCGACAAATGCTGTACCCCTGTGTATGAGTGTGTGTGTGTGTGTGTGTGTGTGTGTATGTGTGTGTGTGTGTGTGGATGTGTGGGTGTGTGTGTGTGTGTGTGTGTGTGTCTGTGTGTGAGAGTGACTGGCTGACGAAAGGGAGTGACTGCGTGGCCCCCACTCCAGCCACTTCAGCTATGAATGGGCTCAATCATCGATGGCTTGGCCATTACCATCAACTGCCCTCTTGACAACTTCTTGGTTTTTGTAACGGCAAAACGAGCTATTCAGCCTCCTGATCAACTCAGTGTTAGGTAGCACACAGGCACCCTGCGAGGAGTGACCACCTGCGCTGAGAAGAGGGAGGGGGGTCGAGAACGGAGAGAGGAAAGGGAAGGAGGGGAGGGGGTAGAGAAAATGTGAGTTGGTGTATAGGAGAATGGGGGAGAAGGAGGGAGGAGAAGAGTGGAGAGGAAAGGAGGAGGTGAGAGGTGAGGATGGAGAGGAGGCGGGGAGGGGAAGAGGAGAGGTGAGGAGAGGTGAGTTCGGGGGGGGGGGGCAGAAGAGGGGGAGGAGAGGAGTAAAAAATGAGAGGAGAGGAGGAGGAGGGGGTGTGGATAAAGAGAGGAGAGGTGGGGAACAAGAGAGGTGAGGGAGGAAGGGGCGATGAAGTCAGAGGATGATGGGAGGAGGTGGAGGAGAGGGGTGGAGAGACAAGCGGAGGTGGAGGGGAGGACGGTGAGTCCGACGGAGGCGTGGTCCGACCACAGCGAAAAAAGAACACGCAAAACAACAAGGTGGCTGGAAACGCCTTTGGAGGAAAAGAGGAATATCCCAAAACTCAGCACAGTCACATAGCGCCGCTAACTGTATGACGAGGGTCGGAAAGGGGGGGGTTTCGATACCACACCCCTAAATACCAGTGACTGAACCTCTCTTCCTCCGCGGAAAGAAACGAAAACCATCCCTCCGCAACTCCTCCCTCGGCACGCGAAAACAGAGGAGTTGGAGATGGCCAGAGCTGCTTTCTTCAGGGACCCGGCGTACGCTGGGCCAAATAATGCTGCGCAAACTGAGCGTGTAATTCAATTTCCTGTGCTGACTGTAAAGCGCTAATTGCCAAAATGCCCTAACCGCTGATAAATGTATGAAAGAGGATGATAAATGTTTGGTGCCGGCTGAGACATAAAAATTCCACGGGGTGAATTTCAGCGTGGAGTCTCAGGCGGGCCGCGGCAGTCAGTCTTGTGGGGAGAAAACCAAAGTTTGAAAAAATGGTTTGGGAGGGCCAGAACTTATATGACTTTTCCACGTTTGCCCCGCGCTGCTACCTACCGATAGGTCCCGGAGGATTCAAAATAAATATGAATACTTTTCCTTTTACACCGACAGTCCAAACCCAAAGCGGGCTGTTTCACTATCTGCTTTTCTTTCATGTGCTGTGGAACCGCTAAAAATCCCATATTAAAACCCTGCGAGGCCTTCAGTACATGCGAGTGTGTGTGTGTGTGTGTGTGTGTGTGTGTGTGTGTGTGCCTGTGTGTGTGTGTGCCTGTGTGTGCCTGTGTGTGTGTGTGTGTGCATGTGTGTTAGCGTTGGAAACTTCTCCGTGCCTGCTTGGCAGCCGTCCGAGGTGCTTCCAAAACCAACCCCAGTCCCCAATCACGCAGCAGCGCTCTAATTAGCAGCTACCGCCATGGAGCCTGCGGTCAGAAGGCAGCCGGGCTTCCTGGCCCCTCGGCTCCCGCCGCCGCTAGGGCCCGAGCGCGCCGGAGGTCTGGGTACGAGCGCGCGGCAATATCTGGCGCAACACTTTCCTTCACATCTCGGCCCGGACCTGCCGCACGAGGTGTGATTATCCCCATTGACGTTTTTATTTTTTGTTTTTTTTGCATAGACAGTGACATTGCAAACTCCACCCCACAACCCGCACATAGAGGACAGATTGTCGACTTCACAGCGGGAACGCTCTCATGGCAGAAAATGCACTATTCTGCAGGGGTTGTTTTTTTTTTATTACATTTCGGCTCTCCAGCCATAGTGGCGGGTAGACTCAAAAATTAGCAGTCTCATAAATTGCCGTGCCAAAATATCGTGGCCCCCCAACAACTGAAGGGGGACTGTGGCATGTGAATTACACCGTATTAAGGGTGTAAAACTTCAGTCAGAGATTGATTGACAACATAAAGCTGTACAGCGGGTCCTTATAGAAACGCTGTTGTCTTGGTCTCACAACACCACAAGCATTTTCCATTTCACACATTTGGCATCTTTTTTGCAAGCGGAATTTACCTCCAAGCGTCACACCGATGCAGCTTTATTGTATAAGCCTTCTGCTTTCCACAGAGGAACAATGCATCGCACGTTCTAGCCTCAGCTCCTGCCTCATACAATACTGTGTGAGGCAGGTAAAGAAAACTTAATTGAGAAAATGAAGGAATATCAACAGCAGCACAGAGCTTTGCATCGCTTTCCCACTGGCTGCAGTGCACTACAGCAGTGTTTCTCAAATGGGGGTACTCGTTCCCCTAGGGGTACTGCAGGGGTACTGCAGGGGGTACTGATTTAAAAAAATGTTTTGAGAAATACTGGTTATTTGTAATTATAGAATAATAATTGCAGAATTTGAATTAAAAAGCACATACGACGCATATACAGTACATCACTTATGTTAATTTTATTGCAATGCCAGTGAAGGGGATACTCGGAATACTAAATACTGAAAAAAAGATCTTAGAGGGGGTACACTACTAAAATAAGTATCTCCTGGTACTTTCCAGTACTTTTTGGTACTATTTGATATATACTTTGGTTTTGGACATACATTAAATGTTAACAGACTAAGACTTGGTATAACAAATAGCATCCACATATGTCATATCAGACACAGTGATGGACTGTCTACAGTCAGCCTACATCAGATGTGCATGCGTCCATTTCATCCAGTGGCCATTTTAGTATTTTTAGAATTAACAGGGGAAGTAAGCGGCTATAAACTCAATAATGTCTTTTAGCTATTATTAGCGATTTAGTTGTTTAGATCAGTGAAGAGAGCGGGGAAACCTTAACATGTACAATTTACAACCTTAACATGTACATTCAAGCCGTGTGCATCCCAAACTTGTGTCCCAATCAGAATTTTTCCAGTATATTCTTGGTGATTTAGGGTCAGAACGAAGACCAGTAGTTCATTTTCTCTAACTTATAAGTTGTTCTTCCCAAACCATCAGTTCTTCCACTTATAATTGTAGTTACTGTCTGACAGACCATCCTGTAATAGACCTCCTTCTAGAGACCTCCTTCTAGTGGACCTTCTTCTGGGGACCTTCTTCTGGGGACCTTCTTCTAGGGACCTTCTTCTAGGGTCCGTCTTCTAATGGATCTTCTAATGGACCTTTTCCTCTCATCCATATATGTAGACTTTTATAAAAAAAAAAAAATACATTTAAAAACATTGAATAAAAGCTAGAGGGCGTTCTTTACTGTTTTTAAAGTTTCTCCTGCCGTGCTGACAGAACTTTGGCAGCGGTGCCTTCTAATTGGCTGCACGGACGCAGTTAGACTCTCTACATTTGGTGTTATTCAATCACCTCCCTTGTTCTGAAAAAATACCGACACCTAATCTCGCTCAAGTGTTTTCAGGGCAATCCTGGCAGTACAAAGATCGCCCTGACATGCCGTTGAGAGTTTCCGCCCGGCGGGATACAACGTTACATGAAAACACAGAGTGACTGACAGGATCCCACTGAAGCAGATTTACCTGCCAGGGCCCCGGCCAGAAGCATCTTGGCCGGCCCTATCCTGCCGTCCTCGTCGCTGAAGTAGGTCTTGAGGTGGGCGTAGCAGGGGAAGTAGATGGCCGAGAAGGGGATGTCCCGCAGGAAGCAGGCCTTGGCGCCCTGGGTGGGGCGAGGAGATGGGGGAGGAAGATACGAGCGGCAGAGAGTAAAATGGGAATGCCACAAGAAAGCAAAAGGAAGCAAAAGTCAAACATTCTCCAAACATTCCTCTTGAACATCCTATTGAATGAAACAGCCAGACAATGCAAGTCCCGCCACATGCAAACATTCTAGGTAAACTCTCTGATGGTAGGTGTGGCAGATAAAGAGGGTGTGCTAGAAAGCAGAGAAAGAGACAGACAGGCAGACTGGGGGGGGGGGGGAAGAAATGGGTAGGGTGTGGAAAAAAGAGCAGGAGAAGATGGCTCCTTGTGTGCCACTGTAAACAAAGCCATATCATCAAGCCTATTGGGTTTCCTCCTGGATCCCCGGCCCGCTGGCACGCCGCCACGCTCTCCATACAGTAACTGCACTCCACAGAAGCGGTTTAAAGCGCTGGGAAAGGTCTCCCCCGTTTTCTTTTGGACAGGCTTCATTTAACCGCTGAGGGATAATCCTCTGGTTCCTCCACAAATCTAAACGCACGCACAAACACACACACACACACACACACACACACACACACACACACACACACACACACACACACACACACACACACACACACACAAACACACACCCATACAGACAATTGGCAGATACCTGGGATATCTTTTTTCCTTCTCTTTCCTCTAGCACTTCTGGCCTGTCTATATCTGCTGCTGTCTGGCTGGGTCGGGCCACAGCGGCTCCTGAAAGAACGTGCATGAGATGCTATCGTAGCAGGACAGACTGACTCCTGTGCAGGATGAGGCCTGGGGGTCTTAATATTACTGGTAAGGCAGGACAGAGGAGAGGGTGTTCAGGATGGGATTAAGGTTAGGGAATGTACGAGTCAATGTAGTTTAAGATCATGAAAGTCAATAGTGATGTGTCGGAAGGAGGGAGAGTGTGCGTTTCTATGTGTACAGCACATATAAAAGGTTTGCATCGCCACAAACCACACCTGTCTCCTCCGATTACGAAACGTGTTACATTTAAATCTAATCGCCCGGCACACAGGTAACGCCACCATCTTAGTCCGCTTTCCCACAGTGACGGCTTCCCTCCGCCTATGGTTGGTGGCGCTAGTGCATTAGCCACCGTAGCAGCCGGTAGCTCCAGTGGCGGAGGCTGAGCTGCAGGATAATTACCCTGACAAAGGTTGCTCTGTGCCTGGGCGCAGCCCCTTCGGAGCCAGCCCGTCTGGGACCGGCTCCGCAGCAGGCTGGAGCTCGTCTCCTCCCTACACCCCCCCACCCCACCCCACCCCACGCCGCCGTCGCTGCAACTGCCGCTTGCCTCCCAATGTCTCAATGCACATTGTCTCATCTCTGTGCACGGCCAATGAATGCCAAAAACATTCCCAGAAGTGTAAGCGGTGTTGAGCAACACTCTTGCAATATCAAGGACATGCATGCAGGTAACTCAGGCAAAGACATACCATACAAACACGCACACGCACACACACACACACACACACACACACACACACACACACACACACACACACACACACACACACACACACACACACACACGCACGCACGCACGCACACACCTACACATACACACACACACACACACTACTGTGCAGGGGAGCAGGTTGACAGATAGGCGGGCAGACGGAGACAGGACCAGGCATTTTTTAACAGCCTTGTTAACAGAACCCAAAGGTTTACATGCAAGTGCCTGACCTGCACTAAACATGGCGAGACCGGCAGACAGAGAGCAAGAGACGCTAAACACACATAACACACACTATAAACCCATAAAGGTCTGACAGAAGAGGATAAGAAACTCCCAGAGGTCCTATTAACGTAAAAAGTCAAAATCCTCAATGGAACAAACATGAACTGAGTTTGACGACATCCTGAATCCTGAATTTCCCACCGAGGGATGAATAAAGTATCATCTCAGTTTACAAAATGAGACAAATTATTATTATTATTGACATTTTCTCACTCTATTTTTCTCTGAGAAGCAGAATGAACCCCTTCTGCCAAACTCTGTTAGGGCGTTTATACACAATTAAATTTGCCACCCTTCGCTAGTGTACGCCTTCGATCAGCTCAGCTGCTAAGATTAGAAGCATCTACTTTATCATTTCCTTATCGGGGGGGAAACACCAAATTGACGTTCTTTGCATGGGTATGTGAATGCTTCCCATGGCTTCCAGCAGCTCTGGGACTGTTGCATATGACAATTAATAAATAAATGAATAAGTAAATAAATAATAAAAGTAATAAAACAGTAACCCCACAATATTAGTCAGGGTTGTAACCCATTTTAATCTTTCACATTTTCTTTACAATGTGTGGGATGAATAATATCATACAATTTCAATATGTTCAAACAGTGTGCTTTAATTGTAAGCCATGCACCATTGAAAAATGCCAATTAGGGCAATTAGGGTTAAATACAGCTTTTAGTGTAAATTGTGGCTATTCTTGTGCTGAAATAGAAAAGACCAAATCGTAATGTTATATTAAACGACAGCCGATGTGGGGTGAGGTAATATATGGTATCCCATATTACTTAAAAGAAAAATCACATATAATTTAGTCATAACTGCAAATAGAAATAATGAATTGTTGTGAAGCTGTACAGTTGATGATAACATAGAGATTGGCTGCGTACAGACATTAAAACCGGTATCTATTATCAGAGATAATATATGTAATATATATGGGTGGAAGTCAGCGGTGCATACATTCTAGTGACGGTGCTTTCGGTTCAACAGTGCCAATAACTTCTGGAGTTTCAAAGGAGTTTCATTTAAAAACTCCTTGATTGCAGTTGTAGTGATTTCTCAAGGATCCCATTATCATCCTCAATACGGATCCTGCATCGGTCATCTCTCCAGCTGCAACCTGCCTCCAAGTAGGTTATGGAGCTGCTCTGATCGCACGTCTTTATTCTAATAGTCACGGGTCTCTGGGGTATCGCTCCACGCATCGACTCACTATTCCTTCTGCCGTGGCCTCAGAATGCTGTGACGCCCACGCTCTACCTGGCGGCCATTTTGGATAGGCGGAGGTGAGCGTGTGAGATGCTCTGCACCCACCCCTTCCCCTTCCCCACAGACCCAGGAACCTGGAGAATGGAGGTGTCTCCCACCTTGTAGAGTCCGAAAAAGCCCAGGTCCTTGATGACGGAGAGGGCGCTGACCCGGGGCCCCGTGGTGATCTCACCCGCCACCTGCAGGCGGATCTTCACGATTTCCAGCGGGTTGGTGAAGATCACCTGAGAACCGCCAGCCTGGAGGGCAGACAGAAGTATCAATGAACACAACCCGTAGTAACGCTTCAAAAACCCATCTACCAACCACTTTTTAACACCAGTGTCAATCGATTGCTCCGTGAACCCCTCCCTTGGGTAGCTTCCCTGAAGGCCAGAGTTCATTTCCGCTAAGAGTGATATCACCAAACCCCTGTTTGGATAAGCCGGCAAGTGGCGAATCCGCAGCCGTGCATGACATCATTTAACGACAGTGCAGCCTCAGCAACCAGCTGCAAAACAAAACAAGGCGAGAGGAGGAGGAGGAGGAGGAGGAGGAGGAGGAGGAGAGAACCGGGAGGCTAGCGGGAATTCTGTCAGCTGTTTGTCTTTGTTTCCCGGGCCCTGAAGGCTCCCTTCCTTCTGCCCCTCTCCCTCTCCAACCACTCGCCAGACCGCACTTTACTGAAACTTGCACTTGTTAAAGTGGGAGCTGAAACCTGCCAGCGTGTCCAGACGGGTCATGTGTTGGGGTGGTGGAGGGGGTTAACGGTGTCTCGTCATGGAGCGTGGCAGCGTTTCTTCCCCAGGCCCCACGGCATTCAGAACCGCCGGGTCCGTTTTGAGGCCGCTTTCCGGTAACTGACGCCTCCTCTCTTCTCGGCTGTGATTCCTTAATCGTTTCCCTTCATCTCTTCCAAATTTAAATCTTGCCTTGTCTCCCTGTTTGTCGCTCCATCCCTGGCTCCGGCTCCATCTCTCCCTCTTTGATATTCTGATTCTCTCTCTACAGTTGCTAGCGGTTGCTATAGTTACACGCAACAGGCGCTGCACATCGAAATTAGATAGCAATCGGTTGCCATGGCTCCCTTTCCCGTCTTAAATAGGCCTCGGTCTGTTTGTTGATGTTTTCCGTTTTTTTCTTCTCTTTTTTATTCCTTTTCTCCCCTCTGCTCATTCCGCGGCTACAATATGAATGATGAATTGTGCCTCGTTGCATCCAACATATGACAAAGCACCGCACTCCAATCTGCAGTGCACCATGGGCATTTTTAATCATGGGCAATTTTATCCGCTTTGCTCAAGAGATGGAGAGCGAGCAGGGGCATGGGAAGGAGGGTGAGACAGACAGAGAGAGAGAGAGAGAGAGAGAGAGAGAGAGAGAGAGACAGGGAGAAGGGGTGATAATGGACTCATTGAAGGTGTGCGTGGCAGCATTTCGAACAAAACAGCGTGGCAGGGCCGCAGCCTCGCATTCCAGACCAAACAAGACCCTGTGAATAGTGTCTCCACAGCTCTTTATGGATATTTTTATAGGAGTGGTTGCATTAAAAGGCGACTGGTTCCTCTTTAGTTGGAAACAGTGTTTCGGACAGTAAGAAAGTGCATACTTAAGAGAGATACATACAATAAGTACTTACAATACGACTTATTGTCAAATAAGCTTCCTGTAAGTTTGTACCTCATACACATATCATATTCTGGCTGGTGA
>NC_137193.1:25316033-25391033 GCF_960531495.2 Zeus faber
TGAATTTTGGGAATTACCCGGTCGGTGGGGATCGGGCTAAACGTCCCTGAAACCTCTCTGAAGAGACTTACACATCCACCGGCCAGGATCTCGGCCGCCATCGGGACGATTCCGTCCTTCTGCCTGGTCTTCCCTCGCACAAAGTCGTTCACCTGGAGGAAGACAGGATAAAGGAGGAGAGTGTAGGAGGATAAGCAGACTTTAAAAGGTTTGTGTATAACTTCTAAACGGTCTAAACTCTCTCCTAAATTGTCCAATTCAGGTATCCCATCTCCATGGATTGAGATATCAGCCTTATATGGTTCACGGAAAGTGACTAAATATACAGTATATATACCCTTTGTGATGATCACAAACTTGTCTTGATAATAATTGGATTTTTGTTTTGTTTTACTAGTACAAAATTGTGTGGCCACCTCCGGCCAACTCCACATATTTTCTCCTCATTTCTTCTCCAAAGGCTAAATGGGGGTGAACCGTAACAAGGACAACTAGGCTGAACCGCAAAACTGGGCTGATTCTCACAAACACTAACTCGGTAGTGTTAATAAAGGAGCGAGAAAGTTAGTGGAGCAACCACTCAAAGGAAAAGATCACTGACCACTGGCTCAGTAGAGGTGTCGTCAAAAATGTGAAGTAATGGTTGGAATTTGGCATAATCAGGCTTTGACTTTGACCAAGTTCCTTTTGACTACTTGGATTATAGTACTTCACCTTTTGCCAAGAGCTTCAAATTTCCAACTTCAACACTAAAATCAGTTCTGACAGACAACTCTTCGGCTACGTTCACAGACAGGGGATTGACTGAGTGTCTCCCCCTTACGCACAGAGGAAAATAAATACACTAAATACATCTACAATAAAAGATTGTCACGCAAAAAAAGTAGCCCTGTGTTTCGAGAATAAACTCGGAATTCCGCCCCTGACTTGGGGACCGGCGAGCAGAGCGAGGCTCACCCCGATCGCCCCCACTGCGGCACCCCCAGCCCCACCACGGCCAACTGCCAACAGTGTATACAGCGCGGGGAGGGAAAAATAAATAATAGATAGATGTGTTTGTTATTGTTCTTATGCGCATGCGGGTCAGTTCACATTGGAATCTGATATTGACCACATTTTAAAAATATTATGAACAACCAAACCAATAAATCGGATCTGACCAATAAATCTGAATTGAGCACGAGGACTTGCAGTGTGAAGGTAGCCTTGGATTTACTTTGAAATTATCTGTATTTATTTAGCATCATCACTCCGAGCGAGGTGCACTGCAAACATAGGCATATTTAGTGAGCTGGAAATAACGAAGTGATGAGCTTGATTTATCCCATTGGATAGAAGCAAAGCAAAGCAGGTAGAGCAGGAGGGATTGTTCTGCTTAAATAGGTCGGTCAAATAAGGGCGTGGAAGCGCGTGGCTCCGTCGAGTTGTCTGACAGAACTAGCTCAGCAAGGTACGCCTCATTTATTTGTCCAAAACGCACCAACACACCAAATACGGAGGCTGGCCTGTGAGAATAAACGTTATGTAAATCTCCAGATATTGACACGTTGTACTGGCTGCAGTGCTGCTGCTGCTACACTAAGCTGTTAAGCTCAGCACGTTCATTACCGGACTAAGTGCTTCTCATCAAGAGGTCTGATGGAACGATAATGAGGGTACAGTTAAGGAATGCTAAAGGTCTATGGGTGTGTGTGTGTGTGTGGGTGTGTGTGTGTGTGTGTGTGTGTGTGTGTGTGTGTGTGTGTGTGTGTGTGTGTGGGTAGCTAAGGCTGTGACTTACTGTGAGCTTTATGGCCTTCTCGGGCGCCACACCCAGTAGCTGTGGTACCAGACCTATCATTAGGAAACGACAAGATGATTAGACAAGAGAAGGCTGAGCATCCCCCTACCCCCACCCCACACACACACTCACACAAACTTCCATACTCTCCCACATGGAGTGCGGCTCCCTGCTGCATGCGCTGGACGCCGTGCGACTCCCTCAAACACTAATGAACACTATTGATGTGGAGTGCGGGGACATCACAGTAACAAGGGAGGGAGAGAGAGAGAGAGAGAGAGAGAGAGAGAGAGAAAGAGAGAGCGAGAGAAAGAGACACAGAGAGAGATAGAGAAAGAAAAAAGAGAGAGAGAGAGAGAAGAGAGGACAGCCGCCCAGAATAGGAAAAGCGCACAGATTATAAAACACCCACCGACCAAATGTTTATGCAGAGCCTCAATTACAAGCCAGAGTTGGTTAAAAATAAACAAAATAATCACACCGAGAGTGCAATGGAACTTGGCCCCCTACCTTGGCCCGAAGCAGGCTGTGCAACACACAGACATACACAGACAGACACACACTTGCACACACACACTCACACACACAAACACACACACACGTTGCCTCTAAAGTAAGGCCACACACAAAACACCCAGGCAGCGATTGTACCCTCCACTTGGCTGCTGTTGATATGGCATGAACCAAAGGAACAAAGTCATGACACAAAGAGCAACGTGGGAGACATGTACCTTCTCTGAAAAGGATGGCTTTGACATTTTTCGTGCAGGCCTTATTAAAATGTTGGTTTCCACAATTTATAACTTCACCTCTGTTTATAACTTAAAAAAGATGAAATCTCCTTTCTGAAAATGGGAAACTCACATTATCGTCATACATTTCATTGGCTGCAGTAGGTTGCCAGTAGGAAGTGGCACAACCTCCTTTTTCTAGTCTCTATGGTGGCGCTGATGTAGCCAAAAAAATATATAAAGAATGTCTCACTACATTGTGAGCTTACGGCTTCCGAAAGGAGATTTAAAGTGTTTTTGAAAGGGATACTGCAGTTATTTTTGTAAAATTGTGTCCAGAACTGAGACGACGGTCTGCATGGTATAAATACCTTAAATGTGTTAACAAATCAGCTTTTGAGATGCTGGAATGAGTAGTTCCCTAATTTCACAGAGCAGTTGATTCCCTCTGCAGCCATGCATTGAGCTAAGACAGTGAAGCATGCAACCCGTCAATATTTCCCCAAAAACTGGAGTATCCCTTAAAAGTCTGCCCCATTGGACTCCAGCGGGGTGGTACTTTCTCAACAGTAAAGCATTTAGTGAGTTTGTGCTATGAACAGTTATACTGTAGGTGACGGAAAGTAACATTTTAATAACCTTTAAACAGACACATAGAGTATGCACACAACCATCAAAATGTGCGTAAAAAAGTATCTATTTTTTATGTATTATGTGAAAGAGCGCCCTTAAAAAGAGCCTGGCTGTAACCTGTACTCCTTTGGACTACCCTGACTGTCGATAATTCAAAGACGCCCGTCCGCTCGCCTGGAGCCGGGCCCCGTCTTTCCCTCCCTCCATCCCTCCGCTGATCTATGAAGCCATTCCACCCACACTTCTCACGCTCAGAGCTTCAGGTTTTCAGGTTCCACGGCTTCTCCACGCTGTCAATCATAATCATGGTGGGTTCTCCCAGAGGGCCCGGCCCCCCTACACCCCATTCCACGGTAGCTTATTTGTCTTGTTAGATCCATTCTTGACCCCCTCCTTCCCCGCCCACCCACACACCCACACACAGACACACACACACACACACACACACACACACACATATGCTTTTCTAAATGTGTGCGTGTGTGTGCGCGTGCGTGTGTGCGTGTGGGTGTGGGTGTGTAAACAGGTTCAGACTGGCAGGGTGTTTTCGGGTGGGATGAGGGTGTCATGCTGTGCAGTGCAGTGACACAGTCCCGGAGGTATGTTCCTTGCGTGTGACGTCCTTCGACCCTCTTAGATCGTCGCCTTCCCCAATCACTTCAAAGGAGACGGGTCATCGGGCGAGGGGGGTGAAGTCACGACGCACCCACCTGTCCTTCACTCTTATCCCTCCCCTCTCCTCTTTTATCGGATCCCTCACCTTCCCCTCTTCTCCTCTCCTCCTGATTGTTCCCCCTTTATTTCTGTTCTCCTCTTCATCTTCACTTCTATGTTTTAGAGCCCTTTTTTTTTTTTAAATGTCTTTTTTCTTCTTATTGGAACGGTCTTGGAGGATCACTAAGGGTCGGCTTGGGCCTTTACGCACCTTTATCTGTCAGGGTTTTGCCCTTTGGTTGTTATAAGCTGACTCTGTTCCTTGTTATCCTTCTCTAGTTAGTTGGGCTATTAGAAATTTTTCCTAGGACATATTGTGTGTTATCACCGGGTGCGTTGCATGACATTTCACTGCATATATGTATGAAAGTATGTATACGTAAGTGACTAATAAAAATCTTGAATCTAGAATCTTGAATCTCCCAAGTAATAGTAATGTATGTAGTCTTGTCCCGTCCCCCCCGTCTTGGTATCTCATTGTGTTTTCTATCTGTCGCTCTCTCTGTTTCCTCCAGGTCGTGTCTCCTCTTGTTTGTCCAGCAGATGTCCTCAGTGTCTTTTCCCCTCAGCTGTGTCTCGTCTAATCGTTACTCCAGTGTATTTCGTTTGTCTTCCGGTTGGTTCTCAAATTCCTGGTTGCGAGTGTTACCTGTATGTCCTTTCCTTTCTTTCTTTCTTTCACGTTGTTTGAGCATTTCCTGCCTGAGTTTCCATATGTCATGCATTCGAGTTCACCAGACAGCATCGTGACAGTATGATCCGACCAGAAGAGAACCCAGAAGACACGTACCTGCTCAGCCTGCCGCCTATGTTCAGGCAGTACTCGATCCGGTTGCAGAGAGGAGACGCATCCGCTAGCGTGAGGCCTGCTGGAAGCTGGCCCACTAGTTTTAGACCTGCTAGCCACCAGCCTGCTAACCACCAGCCTGCCGGCCGCCAGTCTGCTTGCTTTGGGCCTGCTAGCTACCAGCCTGCTAGCTACCAGTCCACTAGCTTGCTAGTTGCCAGTCTGCTAGTTTTGGGCCTGTTCACCGCCGGCTAGTCCGCTACTCACCTGTCCTGTCCCTGCCCCTGAAGATCCCCAGCAGTAACCTTTCTGGTCCTTGCCATTTTCTGCCGGTGTCCTCAGAAAGGGTCCTCCAAGAGAAAATTTGGTCTCAAGGATCCCGAGGCCATCGGCTGCTCAGCGCCCCAGAGTCCCCCTGCCCAGTGCCCCTGTGTCTCTGCTGTTCAGCACCCCGGTTTCTCCGTTGCCCATTTTCACTTAGTCTCTGCCTCCCTTTTCTCCCGAGCTTGTCACTTCAGTCTCCCCGACCGAAGCCCAGCTTGTTTCTGTTCCAGTTGGGCGCCCTGGTCCACGTCCAGCATGTGCCTGTCTGTTTGTCTGCAGTAACTACAGCACGTGAGTCTACTGTTTCATTTTTGTTCTCTGCTTGGTGGTGGTGGTGGTGGGGGGGGTAGGCTTCGGCCAGGAATTCTTCCTGGCCTCAGTTTGGTGTTGGGGGTATGTGGTGTGGAGATGGGATGGTTTGAGCAGCCACACTTGGCCTGGATCTAGGTGACTGGGTCAGGGTGGCTGCATACCTGTTGCTCGTAGGTTGGGCTAACGAGCAACAGGGTTAAAACCCCATCCCCACACACACTCAGGATAGGAGCCATGTCATGACACTGTTCTCTCTCTGTCGCTCTCCCTGTTTCCACCAGGTCCTATCTCCTCTTGTTTGTCCAGCAGATGTCCTCAGTGTCTTTTCCCCTCAGCTGTGTCAAGTCTAATCGTTACCCCAGTGTATTTCGTTTGTCTTCCCCAGTCAGTCTCTGCCGGATCGTCCTTGTTTAAGCATTTCCTGTATGATCCGACCAGAAATGAACCCAGCGGACACGTACCTGCTCAGCCTGCCACCTATGTTAAGGTGGTAGTCGGTTGCAGCGAAGAGATGCATCCGCCAGCGTGGGGCCTGCTAGCAGCGGGCCCGCTAGCTTTGGGCCTGCTAGCCACAAGCCTGCTAGCCCTGTGTCCCGCATTTGGATTCACCAGACAGCATTATAACATTTTCTATCTTTTCTATCTCTTCTTTTTGTCTGAAAAGCTAGACCCATGATGTTGGCTCAAACACAAAAGTAGCCTTCATTATGGTTGCCACAGGATTGAGGAAACATTTACTTTCCGGTTTTTTCAATCCTATGTGTAGAACAGGTTGGAAAAATTTGAGCTTCCTTCTCTATTTCAGGAACATCAACAGTATTTTTGTCTTAAAAAGCATGGCTGTTCTACTCTACTGTTAGTCTTTGTCTACATTCCAGAGAGCATTGGATGCAGCGGCTGCGACGGACAAATGACTCAGGCTTGATGCAGGACAAAGTCAATGCTGGACAAAGACCTTGAGTATCTCCTGCTCGGTGCACCCAGTAGTTTTGCGTTGACCATAAGTGTCAAGTGCGACGGGCACATATTTGTTGTCGGCCCTGGTGGGTGTAATTAAGCACGGTAAACAGAAACGTGTATGTGTGTGTGAGTTTCCAGGTGAACAGACCTCGGTAGAGGCCGAAGAAGCCCTCGTAGCGCACCACCTTCTTGAAGCAGTCAAAGCTGTTCTTGTACATGAGCTCTCCCACCAGCGAGCCGCTGGTTCTCTGGTTCTGCATGCGCGTCTTTACCAGGTCGATGGGATACACCGCCGTGGCCCCCACGGCTGGTAGACAAAACACAGTATAATTACACATATATTATAAGATACATTCATAATTGTATACATCCGTGGTGGTCAACCTGAGGGCTGCATATGGCCTGCGGATTGATGGATGAGGAAGGAATTAATTTAATATTTAATATTTATTCAAAATTAATTGATTAAAAATATAATACTATAATTGAAAATTTTTTGAAATATTTTATTATACAAATATTATACGAGACTTTATTACTATATTTTGATGAGAACAGCAAGTGAGAACAGACAAAGGTTTCAAGAAAGAAGAGGCAAAGGTTTCTGGGAGGAAGAGGAGGAGAAGAGGGCTGGGGGCGGGATATTGATGATGGCGTCAAAAAAGGGAACCATTGGTCTGTGACGGGACCGATGCATAAGCTGACAAGAAACAACCTGGGGTGACAAGCTTAATTAGAGAGAGAGAGCGAGAGAGAGAAACGGAGAGAGAGAGATGTAGAAAAGAAGAGACTGGCACCGGACCTGCACCTCCTCATTAGCCTGTCTCCTCTGGACGGAGGGGGAGGGCAAAAGGGAGGAAAAAGCGGAGGGGGGTCTTGTGTTTGGCACCAGACTACCCCCCCCCCCCACCCCCAACCCCACCCCACTCCCCCCACCACCACAGTCTGATCACTCACACAGGTACAAAAGAATCCAAACAGGAGGGTTTTCCCATGGCATGCCGAGAGGCGAGAGAGAGAAAGACAGGGAGATGCAGAGGGGGGGGGGGGGGGGGGGCAGAGTGAGAGAGAGAGAGAGAGAGAGAATGTAGGAGAGAACACAAAAGAGGAGAGGGAGACTCATAAGCAGGGGCTGGAGGGGCTTGATCGCCCGTTGTAAGCAAGGAAGGAAGAGGAGAAAATGGAGACCATTGTCCTCTCTCTCTCTCTCTCTCTCTCTCTCTCTCTCTCTCTCTCTCTCTCTCTCGCCCCTACCTTATGGGGACGAGCGAGGGCGGTGGATGGGAGCCAGGGGTCCCAGGTAGGAAGGGGGGGGGGGGGGGGGGGGATGGTATGTAGGGAGCCAATGGGGCGTGCATCTTACCCCCTGCCACTGAGCCCAGGGTGAACCTGTAGGCCGACTCCACCACCTGGACCAGGATCGGCCGAGGGACATCGCTTCCCAACTGCTGCTCACAGAGGGAAGACAAAATTGAGCGTGGCGTTAGTTCAGGGAGGCCGCAAAGTCATGCTCGGCTCACAATGGATCAGCTGATCCCGTCCACGCATCCCATCCACCCCAGCTGGACCGGGTGGTGGCCCTCCACCGTGACCGGCTCCCTCCCTATCGGCCCCTGGCTCCAACCCAGGAGGTAGCGGGAGCTGAGGACCAGCTCCTAGCAACCACCACTGTTGCGTAGGAGAGTGCCAATGACGGCGCCGGTGTTCCCTGTCCCTCCGCCGGATCTGAATCTGTGACATAACCACGCCCCATTCATTTTCATATAACGACGGTGAGATGTGGCATTATGAAATAAAAGTGCCATGAAATGAATAAAAATAGCGTTTTGAAAAATGTCCCTTTTAAAATAAAAATCGATTTACTTATTGAACTATATTAACTCATTTATATATTTATATTAACATTTATTCATATATTTATAGCCTCATTTATTTATTTGAGGATTTATTTCATAGGCGTATTTATTTATTTGTCTGGTTGTGTATTTATTTATTTGTTTGTTTGTTTGTTTGTTTATTTCTTTCATTCGTGACTCAAATGGCGTGCCGGAAGAGATACGCCCACCGTCACGTCACGTTCACAAATGCATCACACACGCTGTGAGGTTTTATCCCCCCCAGTATCACAGTATACCCATTACAATAGACTAGTCTACACCATTTATTACATGCTATTATCAAACCATTCCTCATGATCCATGTGATAAGCATAGCGCATGCATGGTTGTGGGATTTTTTGTTTTAGTAAATGACATGATATAGTGCTGCCTCTCAATGAAAAATCTTTAAGTTGATTTTGCTGGCAGTGAAGGATAATAATACCACTGAGCTTATTATGTAATAAAGGGCCATTTGTTTCAGTTTTAAAATGAATGGTAAATACCAATGGCATGAAATGTAGTTCCTAAAAAAAGTTTTCATTTTCTGGCTTAAAATATGAACGTGAAATCATCATGGGAAAAGTACCAGTTGACTCACGGCACTTCAACACTTCCCTACTCAGAACTGTGAGCTGTGACACCAGGACCAGTACTTCATGAACTCCTAAGTTACTGCACAAGCACCCTCTTGTTTGGCGTAAATTTTAGACTTTTATTCTCAGAATATCATGGGTGTCAGTTTTGAGAATAATTACAACAGTCATAGGGTCGCTGGCATGAGACATCTTTGAACTAAATCCCTACGGTTGATTTGAAACTCCGCGTTTCAATCCCGATTTCTCAGTTGACGAAACACTCCTCTGAGCTGCAGGAGGACCCAACGACACAGCAATGTTCTCTTTCAAGTAACGGCCAAAAAGACACACTTCCAAAAAGCCCCTGTGGCCACTGGTGGTAATGCATATTTATTTTCCCTGATGTCCCCACAAAACTGTGGGAGTTCACATTTTGCGTCCTCTCAGTTTGACTATACCAACACATAACTTGCTTCCCCAAATATTGACTTTTTGCTAAATGGTTTATTCAAGTCTTGGCTTATTCCCCTCCGTGAAACGGTCTAGCTATCCTACTAACTACTGCGAAGCATACATAAAAAGACGTCCAAAAATGACGTCCAGATGGCATCACACATTTAAATTGTGTCTGGGAAATTATCCTTTTACAGTTTCCGCTCATGCACTCAGTCGTTCTCCATTCGACTAGTGTATTATCTGATGCTATTTCTTTTTAAGAGAAATGTGGCTAGAGGGATCGCAATGGGAGACAAACATTCTGCAAAAAGCATCTTCCAGCCAGTTCCAGTCAAATGTTCAAAAAGTGTGTAGTTGCATTTCCTGTTTCCGTTGCACACCCACTGGTCCTGCCAATGCCACCAAAATAACTTCCAGGAAGATAATATATATATATATATATACACATATTTTTTTCTCCTTTATCCACACAACTTTTTATTCATATCGGAAAGGATGTGTTTTGGAAAAAAAAATTGCAGAGTACAGACTTAATAGTTTTGTTTCCTCAATTTTTTGCACAAAGCTACAAATAAATATCTGCTTGATTTTGAAATTTAGAAATTCATTTTTGGTTGCATCTACCACGGGCCTATTTTTTGGGGGACAGTTCATATTTACCACTATATTTTTAGACATATTTTTTTTGCAAATCTGTGATTTTTGTGATTGGTTTTTAGATTATCATGGACTCAGGCAGAGCAGAGCAGAGCGGCAGCAGTCAAACACCCTCAGCGGTCACACTCGCCCCTCCACCTGCGGTACCTGCTGTCTCGCTTGGTCGGCCTTCGTCCCTGGGGAGAGAGGGGGTGGTGGTGCGGTATGAAACAGGTATGTTTGTGTGCGTGCGTGCGTGCGTGCGTGCCGGTGGGGTTCTGGAACAGGTCCACCTGTCAGAGCCTGCTCGACCACCAACCCAACCTCCAACGCCCTCCCCAACTCTCCCTCCACCACATCCTCCTCTCTGCTTGCCGTAGCAGGAAACATACAGTACGTGTTAAGAGGCAGGAGGAGGAGGGAACAAGCTTAACAGTCAGATATATAGAGTAAAGGATGAATGGAGAGCGGGAAAAGGGTGAAGAGACACGATGGATGAGCGAGCAGGAAAGAGAAACCCTAGATCCGAGATCCAGAGAGAAGGAGCGTACCAGTAAGAGATGAGGGGAGAGAGGGAAAGAGAGAGAGAGAGAGAGAGAGAGAGAGAGAGAGAGAGAGAGACGGGTAGATGTGGAGGAGCAGCCTTTTGGCAGCCGGCCTGCGAGGCCAAACCACAAGGGCCTAAAGTGGCTGGTTGTGGTGGGACTGGCGTCTGCAGAGCGCTGGGCCCCTCGCTCGCTCCCCTTTGGCCCCAGGCCGCTCCAATATGGTCTGGGCGAAACTTTAAATAAAACAACAACAACAACAACAACAACAACAAAAACAACAACAACAAAAAAGCCTACTCTGTCTGTTGTGTTCTTCTTCCCCCTGCTTTCAATTCTTAGCCTTCTCAAAGCCCTCTCGCTGCTTTCCATTTCATGGGGAGGTTGATAATGTCTTTCAATGGCTCAGTGGGTCTTTTATTTCCATGGCTGTGTAAGAGAGGATTTTTGTTCAACAATAGTCACGTGCACATGTGGTCGTGGTGTTCTCTCTCTAGATTTTTCATTTATTCAATAAAACCTTTGACAGCAGGCTGCTTGAATTTGGTGACGTGGCATTTTCAGGGGTCAGACTTGTTCCAATGTTTGACTTAGATCCACGTCTACTGGATGTGCGTCCTCTGCTTTAACCAAAATAATATACACAATGTCTCAGTGGCTTACTTTCAGTTTAATGTCGAGGATTTTCTCATTTCGTGACTGAAGATACTCCGTAAAGTCATGTAATTTAGTAAGTTGTTGAAAAAAAAAATAATCGTCCAGGAAGTCAGCGGGTGTGTCTACCTGTCTCTGGACCTCAGCCAGGTTGTAGGGCAGCGCACCTTCCTCCAGCGGCGCGATCCTCTCGATGTCCTCCAAACCAACACGTCTGGGGGGAAAATGGAGACAAAAGGGAGACGAAGAAGAAGAAGAAGAAGAAGAAGAAGAAGAAGAAGAAGAAGAAGAAGAAAAAAGAGGTTGTGGGAAAGCGTGATCTTTCTGTGTGAAAGGCAAAATAAGTCACGTTTCGAGGACACACAATCCTCTCCGCTAATGTGTGAAAATACGGTGAGATTCAAAAAGTACGGCTCGGTCTGATTGGGTGCAATGCCCCATCTGCCATGCCCCCCCCCCCCCCCCCCCCGCCACCCTCCCAGTTCAAACTAAACAAAAACATTTCAACCTGCGGATGTAAACCCCCCCCCCCCCCCGCCCCACCACCACCACCACCATCTCCCCATCCACTAAATCTGAAGCTTTCCATCTCCTCTCCGTTACATTTCCCAAGATTTCAAAGGATGGAAGGAAGGAGGGGTAGCAAAATCCACCGGCCACCCCCCACCCCCCCATAACCCCCACCGCTCCTTTCTCAGATTATTGGAGGCAATTATCTCCCGCATATCCAATCAAGGAGACGGCGGAGGCATATTAAAGTATCCCGTTGCCCAGAAATAATAATCAGGTGGAGTCGGGGCCAGGGTTAGGAATTACCAGCATGCTGGTTCGGCTCGAGTAGTGGGGTTGGGGGGGGAATGTGAGACGCCCGCAGTTGTGTGTTGCGGATCCTGAGGGGAATCCTTGAGTTCCCTTGAGTCAAACTTGCCTTGCGATATTTTCAGTGTGTGTGTGAGCGTGTGCGAGCGTGCGTGAGTGTGTGTGAGTGTGTGCAGTGCAGTGAAAGGGGATTCTCCAGTCGTGTCTCTTTTGATCAATCCGAGAGCAGTTTGAGGGGGAAGCAAGGGGTTGGTTTCCCTGAGGCGGGGACCCCGGGGTGAAGGTAGCCCTTAGGGGTGTGGTGTTCAGGGGTTTGGGGGACTTGGGGTGGGGGGTGGGGCGGGGGCTTAGATTCTGGCAAACCCTGTCAAAGACTGCGGGGAATCTCTGAAGTCCAGTATTAATGCCTGCGTGCTGTTTCTCCATCCCACTGGTCACGGAAGAATATTTGTGTGAGTTTCTGTCTCGTCTAGCCGGGTCAGAGATGACTCAGCCAGCTGCTTGGAAGTTTACGTAGCCACCTTAGTCTGTGTGTGTATTTGCAGTGTTAGGCTATTTCATGTGTGTGTGAGTGTGTCTGTGTGTGTGTGTGTGCGTGAATGCGTGTGTGTGTTTGGACTTTACCCGCGGGGCTCAGACAAGTCTGCCAGCTGGAAAAGTATGTCCACCTCCATAGGAGTGACCTGACCGAACCTCTGAGCCGCCACGATGAACTCCTCTGCAGGGACAGAAATGAAATGACAGGTATAGAGATTTAAGAACAAAAAACAAAGACTGAAATGAGAGACGGTCCTGTATCCTGATTGTAGCGGACTTAAATTGGTGGAAAATTGACAATTTAATCCAATCATTTGAGAGTTTTCATTCCAATATATTTTACTTAACTGTACTTTACCCATATATACATATAAGTTAGTTATTGATACCGTCATGTGTTATAATATTACATAATACATAATTAGCGTGGGACACTGGGTGTAAATATATCATATATATACATATATCTAACACATGCAGGTCACTATGCATAAGCAATAATAATATTATATCTACTAATCAAATGGTAAGTAATAGAATGTCGATATCACATAATAAACATAGAACTACACACTGAATCATAATTAGTTTGTGCTGTTTTGAGTCCTAACTAACATATACACAGATAGTATACACTGTAGTAGTAGAAATAGTAGCATTAGCGTTGTAATAATATTGCAATATAATTTTGTGAGTTTGCTTTGATGCATTTGCATCAAACCCAAAATATAGATATAAAAAAAACTGAATTTATTACAATGAAAAAGCGGGATAGAGGGTATTTTCCGATAACCCCCAGCACCGACACACTGCTTTATTCACGTAGCCGCCTGGCCTCCTGTACCATACGTACCGAGGCCCCGGTCACGACTTACCCGTGTGTGAGAAGTATCACACCGTGTTCAATCAATCATAGAACAAAAAAGACGAAACATAATGGGCGATAATGGAATTCAATAATATTTCGAGCCGGCTCTGGTGCACGCTAACTTGAGATGTGCTCCATTGTTGGCTGCACGATGACGCGGTAATCTGGGGGACGGCGTTACAGTCAAGGAGTCAGCATTGTTTGACCCGCTTTATTCAAGGAGCAGCAGGCTGGGTCGCTGACAAAGCGGTCCTACACTGGAGCCATTCAACCTGCCTGGGCTCCATTTACCCCCAAGGCGCGCGCGCACACACACACACACACACACACACACACACACACACACACACACACACACACACACACACACACACACACATACATACTCATACATCTCATACTCAAGTGTATGTGCAGGAACGCTCACAGGCATGTAAGTAACCAGTCACACATGCTTGAGTGATTTTACATACAATGCATATTCACACACACACACACACACACACACACACACACACACACACACACACACACACACACACACACGGGGGCAAATAAGTTAAAACACAACAAACAGATCACAGATCCCACGACTGATAACCTGTCTATCTGTAGCCTACACACACACACACACACACACACACACACACACACACACACACACACACACACACACACACACACACACACACACTTGACCAGCCTTTACTCAAGCCGGACAATTGCCTACCTGTTTGTGAAATGCCCTGGACTATAGACGTTTAACCCGACAGGCTAAGAAACACACATATTTAACTGTCCTCTGGTTTGTCAGCACTGTGTGTTTGTGTGGTGATTTCATTCCAATAACAATGTTGACAAAAACGTTCACTTATTCACTGATTCACTTATTGAGCATTGGTGAGCCTGTCTTCACTGACCCTGTTAAGAATTCAGTAGCATTCCCTCACGCCATGAACGCTCACACACACACAAACAAACAAACAAACACACAGAGGTACGTATGCGCAAGGGCATAGCCAAACAAACAAACAAATGTGTATTTGTGCATTGATGCACACACGCTTTCAACCATGTGCAAAAACATGCACTCACTGGGGTTTACATGGACGACTAACCTTTGCCTCAAGGAAAAACAGTTTATCACACACACTGAACCAATCAGCATGTGTGTATATTTTTGTTGTCTTTTCATGTGAAA
The DNA here is from genome assembly GCF_960531495.2 of Zeus faber. NCBI lineage: Eukaryota > Metazoa > Chordata > Actinopteri > Zeiformes > Zeidae > Zeus > Zeus faber. Next base: position 25,330,446 of record NC_137193.1, read on the forward strand.
ACACATTGAGTTGCTTTTGTATAAAATGTCCAAATATAAGGGCTTTTTGCTTGACTTCTGTATGTGGGCAAACTTGTCCCTATTAGCATATTTATATATTTGTATAACTGTATCCAATGTGAGTATGGGAACATCACATGTATGAACGCAGAGAGTGTGTGGGGTGTGTGTGTGTGTGTGTGTGTGTGTGTGCGTGTGTGTGTGTGTGTGTGTGTGTGTGTGTGTATGTGTGTGTGTTAGGCTCTGTCGGTGGGACATGGAGCTGCGCATTCATGCGGCCCCAAGGGGCCCTTAATGACTTGGGGAGTGGAGGTCTGGCTGGCTGGGGGCCACCATGGCCCTGGCCAAACCCAGCCACAGCGGGCTTGGCCAGCCACTGTGGGAACAGCCTTGGGAGTATGTGGGTACATGGTCTGGGTCCACTGTGGTCTCCGCCCCCGATAAGGCCCCAGATAGCATCACGGGTCCTTCACCGGGACCCGGGGCAATGTGAGGAGAACCCGGTGCCAGACACAGAGCGAGAAAGACAAAAACAGAGATAGAGAGATAGAGAAGCCGAAAATGAGTTTCTCCGTCAAGTCTAGTTCACCCTCCGATGAGTATAGAGACAAAGTTATCAGAGTTACCACGACGTCTCCGTGTGGTGGCGGCAATGGGGAACCAACAAGCTCCCTCCTTGTCTCGCACCCCCTACCCCAACCCTGAACCTGGACCACATGGAGGAAGTGGAAAGGAAGGTCACCCAGCAGGCTAAGATACACACTATCCTGGAGCTTACTGAGAAGCGTAAAACGAGCGTTAATCGCAAGGAAGAGGCGGCCATTGCAAAACCCCAAGTCTCTGACGATCAGAGCTTAAACCCTCACGTAACTCCCTCTTCTGGACGGAAGGAACGTTTTGAAAAGATGAGATTAGTTTGAAAGGATTTCAGCTTTTAACATCTGAAGAAAATGGCAAAATTAGAACCTGGGTGGACGCTAAAAAGTCAAATCAATGACAACGTAAAGTACAAAACTTCTACCAAATCGTCAAGTCCAAACTAGTGTGAGGGAGGATGTGTGGCAGATAAGAGAGAGCGGTCACTGAGGATTGTGTTTGTGCAGCACATGTGTTGGGTGGGATCGAGTACGTCTCACGCCACTGGGGGAGGAGGATGACTAAACAACCCCAAAACAAGACCCCACCCTCCTCTCTTTCACACACACACACACACACACACACACACACACACACACACACACACACACATCACAACATCAGATTAGCGCATATACAATGCCCCGTACAAGCATGAAAGGCTGTGTGTGTGTAGAGATCCATGTGGACTGGTCATGTGTTTGTTTATTTTGGTTATTTGGTTGTGTGCGTTGCGGATGGGTGTGTGTGTGAGTCAGTGTGTGTTTATGTCGGCTTGTACCTTTGGTGACCTCCAGGTCCCGGCGGTGTCCGGCCAGCGTGCTGTAGATCTTCCTGATCAGCTCCATGTTGTTGAGCAGAGAGTTGAAGCCGTTGAAGTAAGAGAAGCTCACCTGGTGGGACGTGGTGCCTCCCGCAACCTAAAAATGGACGTATGGATGGACGGATGGAGGTATGGGAGGGTTTAGGGGACAGATTAATTAAGGTCCTGGCTTTGAACATGTCATGTCATCGCACGGTGTCCATGTGGTCTTAAGCAAGTCTTAAGCAGACACAGTCTCTAACGCGCTTCCCTGACCCTAAGAGGACAAACGTTGAAGGAGAAACCACTAAATATCTTAAAACACCGCTGTCCAATTGAAGCCTCACCGGACAGTCTACATGCCGCCAACACACATTCTGATGAAAACCTGGTGCTTGCCGAGCCCGGGGGAGGTAAAGCCAGTCCAACCATTAAGGGTTTTGTTTTATTTCCATCACACGACCGGCGTTCTCAGGGTGTTTAATTAACTAACTCTTTATGAGGAGAAGGAAGCAGTAAAGGGGGGAAAAACAACACACACACACACACACACACACACACACACACACACACACACACACACACACACACACACACACAAGAAAAAACAGAACAAGGTAAAGATTTAAAAATAGCAGGATGTTCCAAACCGGCAACAACCACCTTCGTGTGCGATGCCGACTCCATCGCGGACAAGCTTTACTAAAAGGCGGCTGTGAGCCTGTCAGTTTAGATATGTGCGGATTCCATGAATGATTTGGAGTATTTTGAGTAGATTGGGGTCGGGAGATTGAAGAAAAGGCGTTTTTGCCTTTTTCGATAGGTTGGATGGGGGTGGGGGGTGGGGGGTGAAATGGAGATTTCTGGAGCTTCACCTTCACTAGATGGCACTGTTTGCTTTACAGACACATTAGGGGAGGCTGCTACAGGCTGTGCGTGAGTGTGTGTGTGTGTGTGTGCCTGTGTGTGTTTGGCTCCAGCAGTGGACGAAACAGGGCCGCCAGAAAGACACATTTGAATGTCTCCTGCCCCCCGCCCCCCAGCCAAACACCACCCAAAAAAGATTTGTACGCTAATGCGGAAGGTGGGAGAGAATAATGCTTGGGTGAAGAGGGATGCTGTTGACCATTTATCCTTTCTGGTCAGTGAATTAGAGGCTGCTCTTGACTTGCTGCCTTGATTGTGTCCATGGTCTACTGCCTGCATGACTGTGATCGCGTGTGTGTGTCTGTGTGTGTGTGTGTGTGTGTGTGTGTGCGCCTATTTGTGCATGTGTGCGTATTTGTGTGTTCGCTAACGTCACAACCAGACGACTGGTCGGTGAAGTAAACACCATTGAGAAAATAATAGAGTCTACAAGGTGTTTATGAAATGGGGCATGGACATAAACACACACACACACACACACACACACACACACACACACACACGCACCCACGCACACACGCACACACACACACATACACACAGCAAACATGCAAACAAAACCAGGAGCCAACTAGGAGAAGCACAAGCAAACAAAGAGAAACAACCATCTTGCAGTTACAATCAGAAATGTACAGCAGATACACCCATACACACATGCACACACACACACACACAAGCACACATACACACGTACACACACATACACACACACACACACACACACACAGAGGAGACAATGAATATGAAGCTTTGGTCTGTTTCTATCTTCCCATTCAGTTGGTGTGCTTGGCTTCCATGCTGCCAGAGGTTAGATTTAATGACATAGTAGGGAAAGGAGAGAGAGAGAAAGAGAGGGGGAGAAAGAGAGAGGGAGGAGGGAGGGAGAGAGAGAGAGCGAGAGAGAGCAAAGGAGGTCAGTAGTAAGGGACAGATGAGAAGCAGAATACAAGGGAAGGATGAAGAGCAGGGAGATGACAAACAGGCAAAACAGCAGATTTGCAAATGAGGCACACAGGGATGAGAAAGAGAACGAGAGAGAGAGAGAGAGAGAGAGAGAGGCAGGAGGGCAGAGGAGACGCATGGGGCGATGGAGAGAAAAAAAGGACAAAAGCGCAAGAGAGAGAGAGCGAGAGAGCGAGAGAGAGAAAACACAAAGACGCACCGCCACCAGGCACTCGTCCACGAAGGGTGTGAGCACGTGCGGCCGGATGGTGACCATGATGTCCCTGAAGTCCAGCGCCGAGATGGAGCCGCTGTGGGCCCGGTCCCGCTGCACGAAGGCCTGCCGTGCATGCTCCAGCTGCATCTCCTGCCACCCCCCGCCCCCAAAAAAAAAAACGTGTGGTGAGGGGGGGGGGGCGAGAGGGTTAGCTGATAACCGAAATGCACATGCGGGGGGGAATCAAACCTAAACAGATCTTCTGACGCTGGTAGTGTGAACGGTCAGTGATGACATCATAGCACGGTGTCATCGGCAAACTTTAAGTGTACACGTAACACCTGGGATTGAGAGGACACCCAAACACAAAACACATGAAATCATCCTTGGTTGGATTTTCAACCCCTCACCCCCTCTCAGGCACAGGGAGATAGTAGTGCTGTGCCCACCAGATGAGGGACATCACCTGGGTTCTCCCAACATCCCAAATCCCTAATTTATTACACTCAGGTGATACCCCCTGCCACACACACACAGGCACAAGCAACCTATATAATCACCCAACTGCTCACTTATCCCCTCCTCTGATACACACACACACACACACACACACACACACAGGTCCGGAGGGACAACAGCAGGCTGCGGTAAGGGGAGCTCCCGGAAGACCTGTGGAATTGACAGCCATTATCGGTACCTGTAACCACAAGCCTACGGAGACAGGTAGTAAACAAACCGCTGACACACAACACCTCGGCAGCAGCAAGCGGCACGTCGAGAGGCTACGCCGCGGCAAAAGGAGCCACACCGGAGCAAGCGCCACGAGGGGGAGGCGGACAACGGGTCGGCGTCGGCATGTTGTGCCGTCGACTCACTTGCGGCGGGACTCGCTGACGAGAAGGACGAGAGCGGCCGCCGGCGAAGGATCCCGGGCCCTCGCACGGGGCCTCGTTCAACAACGGCAAGAAGACAAAACTCACCTTTGCTCCAAGCCCACTACGGCTCGACAAACTCCCAAGACCACAGCTCACAAACAGTCTTAAATTTACTTACTTTATCCCAAACTGATACATTAATCTGTATGTATTGGTTGTATGTTATATAACGTACATAATTCGTATCCTAGATTAGCAACCGAGAGCGCCTTGCATTGAACTTTATTACGTTTGACATTCATGGTGGTTTAATGACGTTGAATGTGTCCTTTGGGTGCTATAATCAAGTTGAGACCTGAGTGGATGTGAAGTTAAATGCTGCTCACAGCTTTGGTGAAGTCCACACTGTGAAACCAAGAACGAGAAATGTGGATTCTCAAGATGGTGAACGCAGATACGGCGAGCGGTGAGTTGCAACGTCAGTGGTTTCCAGTTTGCGTGAGGCATCATTAATAGAATAAGCAACGGCGGGATTGTTTTCGGGGGCTGGCTGAGGTCAAAATCCCAAATATCATAGGAGAATGCAGCGCTAAATCATACCCATTTGTTTTGATGACCAAAGGCTGAAATGGAGAGGAGAAAGAGGCATCGCCACGAAACCTCAAAAAATTGGGTTGGTGACGTATCGTTTGGCAGGATGTGAGCGCAGGGTCTTCGGCCACTTTTTTGGGGCTGGTGTCGTTCTCCATCCAGTGTGCCTGAGAGAAAAGATGCCACCCCCCCCCCACCCCCCCCCGGAAAATGGAGGGGGGAGCTGACATTTGTACAAAACCGAGCAAAGACCGGGGAGGAATTGCAGTGGAGCGGGTATCACCGGTATCACCCCGGAGTGCGGAGGGGGAATCGCCCCGGCGACCAGGCACAGAAAACAAATTTGCGAAACAGAGGCCCATTAACACGCACTTAGTAAACAAGGTGAGATATTTTGGTGTCAGCCTTCAGGACCGTCTGACTCAATCTCTCTCGCGCTTTGTTTCCGAGTAGTTCAGAACGCTCGGGCGGAGGAATAAAACCCAGGGGAGGAGGAGAGGGAGGAGAGGAGCTGCATCTTAAAAGCCAAAAACAAAGGGGAGAACGAGATGAAAAGTATTTGCTTGTCATTTATGGCGTGCGTGCGTGCGTGCGTGCGTGCGTGCGTGCGTGCGTGCGTGTCCGAGTGGAGGAAAAAAGAGAACAAGGAGAGGGAAAATAAATCCCATTCCCAACTCTTGAGCCGGACGAGTCGAGAATTTGGAGAGCCGCACGCCGACCGCACACAACAACAAAACAACTGTGTTCCATGGTGGTGGAGGAGGTGGAGGAGGTGGAGGAGGTGTGTGGGGGGGGGGGGTTATATTCTCAGCCTCTTAAAAACTTAACTTGTTGCAACTGTGTGAGGGTTTTTTTATTTGGAGAGAGGAGCGAGGGAGGGCTGCGAGCGGGGGAGTTTTAGACAAGAGGCCTTCGCCGGTCACTTTATTTGCCCTCAGAACGCATAACACACCTCCTTTTCTTCCCTCTGTTTCTCTCTTTCTCCAATCCGATCCCCGATTCTCACGACGGGGAGGGACTGTCTGACCATCTGCACGGTGACGCCAAAGCCTGGCCCGTGGCCAATGAAAGCCGACGTTATGAAATCGCTCCGTCAAGGTTTTGTTTTTTTTGTTCGCCGAGGATTTGTTGGAAGCCCGTGGAGTCACACCTTGGTATCGCCAGCGTTTCTAATATGTTCGCCGACACGCCACTTCCCCAAAACGTCGGCGATGCCATTATGCGGCACGGTTCTGACAACGCAGGCCGAGCCTTTTGGCCGCCATCCACATGTGAGACGGGAAAAATGCGTGTAATTGGTAAGAATCTCTGGCTTCCATCAAATCAGTAATTGGCCAGAGAGAGCCTTTGTGAGAAATGTGCGCCGCAAACGTTTTCCCTGATAATCCCATCTTGTGAGCATCTGGCAGCGCCGCGGTTATCACGGGCGAAAAACACAATAAACACATACATGTACGGCAGAGCGGGGAGGGAGTAAAAAGGATGGGAACATTCTTCTAGGGTGGGGAGGAAGATAGGGAATTGTAAAAAAAATAACTGGATGCGTGCGGAAAAGTCCCGGAAAGGGAAAATGATCCGCTATGGTGCTGTGTGGTTGGCTGTTAGAACCTGTGTTTGTCTAAGAGCTGAATTGTCTCTTATTAAAATTGGCATCGGTTTTGTAGAAGGACTTCATTGAGGAGACATGGTGAACTAATACACAGAGCATTGAGTACATTGTCACTGCAGTGGATTAAACGCCACTGAGACAATTCCCCCCGTCCAACTTTACAGTCAACAACCTTTACATCTGTTGGTATTTGTCAATTGCTGTACATCAAATGGTGGCCTAAATAATCCAACTTCATGTGGAACTCTGTTTCAGACAAAATAGTCCAAAAGAAGTTAATCAAGTTTTCAAGTCACACGGGAAAAAGGAACAGTCTCCAATCATGACATTCAAAGATGAAATGCTAGATTTTCCCGGCATCAAACGAGCGCAGCTCTTGGAAGAAAGAAAAACATCTCTGGCAACAAGAAGAGAGGGCTTCTCATGTCCAGGAACAGTGTTTCCCTGGCCAGACTTTACAGCCTTAGCAGCAATGAGAATGATCGAATCCAGTGCAGTGTGTGTTCAGTGTTGAGCAACGAGTGCCGCCGCCGCCGCCGGAGCTGGTAACCACCGAGAAGGCGACCGGATCCGTCGTAAATGCAGAGTACACGTCTACCGGCCGCAGCACCACTTTTGGTTTGCACTCCTGTGCAGACACACCACGCAGAGATATCAAGAAGGATAAAAGCAACTCTCACTCCCGCACAGACAGACAAATAGAGATGTATAGTGAGATACAAACAAAGTAACAACTATGCACAAGTATGCTTACATCCAACACGCACACGCACACAAAACATATCCCATAGTGCCCATTGTGTGTCAGCCATCTGGTCTAAGTTAAGTGCAATATAAAAAGCTCATTCAGATACATGGTGAGTGTAGATGCAAACTTGGCACGGCTCGGGCCTTCTCTCCCAGAGCCGCCCCCGCCTCTCCCTGCTTAGGCCCGATTTTAGTCTAGACATCATATTGGAAAATGGCTCGCACACCACAAGTACACTAGGAATGTTCCGGCACCGCTGGTACTATACTATTTATGGAGGTACGACTGTGTCTCTACCTGTCTTAGAATAGGCGGCGCTAGGTGTGTGTCGGCTAATGGAAAACAAATGCGGAAAACACCGCGAGCATGAAACCGCAGCGTTTCATAAATGGCTAATCTGCTCAATGTGGAGCGCCGTGTTTGAAAGATATAGTACCAGGGAAAATCAGAAGGTACAGAGTGTGCGTGTGTGTGTGTGTGTGCGCGTGTGTGTGTGTGTGTGTGCGTGTGTGTGTGTGTGTGTGTGTGTGTACGCGTGCCTGCGTGTGCAATGTGTTTTTTGTTTGGTTCCGGACTTGTGATCGCCCAGGTGAGTCTAGATATGAAGGGATGCTCTGTGCTGATTGCCTCTGTCTAGGTTCCAACAGGCAGTAGTGGAACAAGTACTCAGACCTTTTACTTCAACGAAAGTACAAATACCCTGACACAAAATGACCAATCTTGATACATAATTAAAATGTTTCTTTCGAGAAAGAAAGAAAGAGGGAAAGAAAGAAAGACGATTGGACTTCATGCATGTTCGTGTGTGTGTGTGTGTGTGTGTGTGTATGTGTGTGTGCGTGTGTGTGTGAAGGAGGGAGTGGACTCACCAGGAGAAACTGGGTGAACTCGCCGTAGCTCAGCTGCTTGGTGCGCCCGGTGCCAAAGTGCAGTCGCATGAACTCGCAGTCCCAGTTGAAGGGGATGTGCTGGTGGATGGAGGTCTGGCTGAAGACCTGCTTCACATCCTCTGCACAGGACAACACACAGGACACAAACCGCACTCAAAGTCACACGGCATCGGGAGGAAACCTGTCCCGACTGCAGTGGTTCCCAATGTGGCGTCCGCGGACCCCCAGGAGGTTCCAAGGGCTGCCTGACCCTAACCCTAACCCTAAGTTATTATAATATCCACCATGAAGCTATTCAACTCTTAAGACAACTTTCCGGACTCTAATATTTTCTCCTGTTGAGAGCATCCCTTGTATAGACTATGGCGGTGGTTCTCAACACGGGGTCTGGGGACCCTCAGGGGGTCCTTCGAGAGGTTCCAGGGGGTCCCCAGCAAAATGATTAATCGTTAAACTTTACCGTTAGAGAAGGTACAATAAAGACTGTTTTGATCCTAGTTTCACTGTTATCTCATACCTAACAATTCAAATCTTCTAAATTGGGGTTCCAGAGACAGAATGTTGTCAAACAGGGTTCGTGGACAAATGTGTAGCAAATTAGAGGGGCAATAGACAACTTGTTGGCCGCTATTGTAAAGACAACCGGATCACTTTACGTTTTCCTCAGAGTACTCCGTGTAAATGATCAACGCCACTTTGTAAATATGAGAGAAGAAAGAAGCGTGTTCACTGAAGAGGTAAATTGAAATTGCACACAATCACAATTTTAGTTTAATTCGGGTCCGAGCCCGAAATAAATTATTGTTATTGCTCCGTTTATTCCTCTTCTTCCGATTATTCAGCCTTTCTGAGTAGGCTTTTTTAGGGCCTTAAGATACTCGAAAACTCACGAAACTTTGCACACTCGTGAGTCCCAGTGTGTCATTTGATATTCTATGGTTCCCATGTATGGGTGTGGCAATATGGCCGCCCCTAGAAAATTAAAAAAATTCAAACCTTGTTTTCAGTTGTTTTTCCATGAAAATTCACAAAATTCGGTACACATACAGTATGTACCATCACTAGACTTAAAAATGTTTTTATTTCCGCAATGACCGAAACTCAACAAGAAGTCGGCTATATTTAATTAAATGAATTAAAATTAATACTTTTTTATTGATTTATTTATTTATTATTAATTTTTTAGTCAAACTGCGGTCTGTTTTGGTCATTTTCATGCTTTGTACTTTTGCAAACCCTTCCTAGGCGATTTATCGTATCGACTTCAAACTTGGCGAGCGTCTACAAGACACCTTCACAATTTAAAGTTATTAAAAGCATTGAATTTCATGTTCGAAAAGGGCACTGTCTACGTGACCTTTTTGTCACTTTTTGGTCATTTTCATGCTCCGTACTTTCACGAAATCCTCCGAGGCGATTTATCGGATCGACTTCAAACTTGTGTCCAACCGACCGGACCCGGTCATCACTGCTTGCAGCTTTCATTTCATTTCTTTTGGTTGAGCAATCATAGACATACTGTATATACATAGAAGCCACAATGACTACTTCAGCTCATTGCTGCGATACATCAACGTCTCTGCCATATTGGAACGGGCAAGACTGGCCTGTAAACAAATAGAAGACCATAACATTTACATTTCTCAACCGATTTCAATGAGTCGTTTTTATATTCAAGAGTTTATGATCTACCTGGAGTACATTGTTCCACCATCCACCATTTCCACTGATTGTTAAAGTACTTCCTGTGACGCACAGCCATAAATCCTTCATTTTCCTGGGAGTTCATATCCAGTGGCAGTCCGAAATGCATAGTCATAGAGGCTTATAGGGAACCAATCTAAACTCTGATGGTGTCATTATTCTATAGCCATTACACTGTGCAATCAACATTAACTTCATAATGATACGTTAAAGCAAAAAAGTTCTCTATTGCCCCTTTAAGGTTCCTGGATATAAAAAATGTCAAATTCAAATTGAATATATTGAACACAAAAGGTGTCGCTGAGCACTGAATAGAGGTTAGATAAAGGTCAAAAGTCTTATATGTATGCATATACTTTTTAGTATATTACTGTATATTATCCCCAAATAAGACACCATTTCTGTGGTTAATGACTGTAGACATCCTCTCGGTCTTCACCGGGAAAAGTGACTTGACAATACATGTACAAAAACCTTCTCCCTCGGTGGCTCCGACAAGGGACCAAACAACATCTGGTTTGCGTGTTTGTAAACCCAGCTTAAGCAAATCGAAAAATTGCTTGCGTTTCCTGCCTTTTAGGCGTTAGCAGTGATTTTTTTGACACGACCAATTCCACGGAGAGAAATCATGTTGTGGTTGATCAGGATTAGGACGTGAAATTCCTAAACGGGGGTCTTCGGTGACGGAAAGAACAGTCATTTTTGTTGTTTTTGGGTTGTTGTTTTTTTAAAAGGTTCGTTGGCATCTGCATTCTTCTCTTTCTTTCGCTTCCTTTTCTTCTTCCCCCTCTTCGCCGGCACAGCGCTCCTCTGAGCCTCTGAAGACACTGAACATGAGTCCCAAATTACAGCCTTACTAAAGAAACAAAAACAAGGCAATAGAGCGACCTGTTTCTTATTACCCAACACACCGCGCTCCTGAAGGAAGAGGGGGAAGAAACAATTTCACAGAGAGAAAGAGAGGGAGAGGGAGGGGATTTTCAATACGGCTGAACCATACCCTTTTTGGAACAACTATTTCTATTTTTTTCCTCTTTTCTTTTTACGCCTTAATGAGGCAATAAATATATGGCCTCTAACTCCTTAAAGGATACGTATGCGCAGAGTCCAGCGTTTATATTATCGGCTTTTATAGACCTGTCAACACTCAGCACTCTTGTTCTTCTTTTTCTTTTTTGTTTTTTTTTTTCATTCGTCAAATCTTTCTGGCTGAGGTACAATTCTCTTTCGTACACTTCTTTCAGATGTTGCTGTTTTATGAACTCAATATACCTCCCGCCCACCACCCCAAATTATGGATTTATTTTTTTTGCGAGGCTCAAAAAAAGCTGCATTCAAACCTTTAAAATCTGGTGCGCTGCCGCCTGAGTTTTCGCAGAAATTACTCGGGTTATTATCAAATAGTAAATGGCTTTACAAGAGTGGGAAAAAAATGAAATAAAAAAAATAAATCTGAGCACGGCCATTTGCCGCCTGGAAAAATAAACAGGGCTTTAATGCAACCGTAAGCCACGGCAATGAATACGTTTAATAGGTAATAAAGCGGGGAGTTGTTATATGGGTGAACCCGAAGAGGCCCTTTAATCTAATGGCCGCCAAAGAGAACTGCGAGAGAGGGCAAGAAGAGAGAGAAATTCTGTCATTTATCACAATAAAGCAACTGACAAGTCCATAATCTCCGCAGTGAGTTATTCCGCGGACTGGTCACTGGATGCGAGTGTCACACACTGCAGCCGGTGTTTGCGGGGCATCATAATGCGCCATAATGTTTTTCGTGCAATTTTCCACTTGGGCGTGAGCCTCGCGCCATGCGCAGTGTCGGGATGTTCATTAACCTTTGGGAGAGGCAGAAAAACAACAGACCTTTTAATTGCCACCACACCGACGTCATCCTAATCGGGCCTTTTAAATATGAAAATTTACATATGTGCATATTTAATCAGCCACCATGATCTTACTCCCCGTCGACGGCGACAATTAAAATAAAATTCACTTACACCAACCCCCCGCCCGTTTGGGCGTGCGACATGTGTGGCGCATTTCAAATCAGCAACTAATGCACCTCCACACCTACAGAAGCACGGCATTAGGCTTGTTTAAATCAATTAGGCAAATGGGGGTGCAAACGTTTTCCCCCTCAAACCTCCTGGGCTCCGGGCTCCCGAGCTCCGGTGCCAATCAGAGACACCCTCCCCCACCACCAAAATCCACCCTAACAACCTCCACCCAAACAGACAAATAGTCCCCTGCCACCAGAGTCACCCCCACCCAGCCCCTTCCACAGCTAACAGGGTCACAATTAGGGACGAGAATTCCACTTCTAAGATAAGACAAGAAGGCCATTCCATTGATACATTTTAAGAAAACATATTTACCCACCCATATTTAACTCATTTTTTTTAATAAATGTCACAAAGAATTTCTTTAAAAAACTGTTTTCTCTATCTATTATCAGTGACAGGATGGCTAGGTTATGCTTTACAAATCCCATCAAACATCAAATTATCTGTAATAAATATTATCATACTTTACCAGCTTGAATTGAGTTCCTCTGAAGGCCTTAATAATGTCACCTCCTCTTTATGATGTCACCTGTCATTCGTTTTGGAGGGAAAATACATTGGTTTGATGGGGGGAAAGCAAAACTGGGGGACAAAAATAAGTCATCATTGTGGCAGTGTCGCCTACCACACACCACCCAAGTGGCGTTTTCAGGGACCTCCGGCACAGAGACACAGATGATAGGGCACCAGTTTATTGTAGAGAGTGGGCTAGTTGGAATAAGCCCAGCAGCAGATGGAGATGTGTCATGACAGGGCTCCTCCCCTGAGTGTGTGTGGGGATGGAGGTTTTACCTGTTGCTCGTTAGACCAACCAACGAGCAACAAGTATGCAGCCACTCTGATCCTTGGCCCCAATTACATAGACCCAGGTCAGGTGTGGCTGCTCAAACCACACCTACCTCACACCACATACACCGACCCCAAACTGGGGCCAGGGAGAATATCTAGCCGAAGCCTAACACCCCCCACCACCACCACCACCACCACCAAGCACAGAGCAAAAAAAAAAAGAAATGCTTAAAATACAGACTCTGAAACAGGGTTGCTATACCTGAAAAGGGCAGACTTGGACGCAGGGTTCCTATACCTTAAAATAAGAAAACACCAGACTCTGAAACAGGGTTCCGATACCTTAGACCAACAAATGTCCAAAAAAATTAACTGGTCCCCTTCCAGGTTCCCTGGAGCACCATGGTCGACCGACTTCCTTTCCCCAAGGCTACAACAGACTGCCTCCTCCTCCCTGCCGGAGTGTCGGGCCTCGGGCTGCTGTGCTGGCTGGTGAAGGCGTGGTCAGACTTGGCTGCTGGGCTGCTGGATGATACCGGCGGTGGCTGCTGGGCGGAGTAGCTTGCTGCCAGCAGTTACCTGTGGTGGTTACTGTGGCTGCTTCTACCCCGGTCCTCCGCCGGACAACCTGGATGCTGCTGCTGCCAGTCGGGAGAGGGCTGCTGCTGTGTCCCTTCCTCCTGCCGGAGAGTGCCTCTTCAGGTGCCAGTGTGGCCGTTTCGCCTACCACACGTCACCCAAGTGGTGTTTTCAAGGACCTCCGGCACAGAGACACAGATGACGGGGTTGTAGACGCACCAGTTAATTGTAGAGGGTGGACTAATTGGAATAAGCCCAGGAGCAGATGGACATGTGTCTTGACAAGGGCTTCTCTCTTGAGTGTAGTGGGGGGATGGAGGTTTTACATGTTGCTCGTAGGACCAACCAACGAGCAATAGGTATGCAGCCACTCTGAACCTGGGCCCCAAATTATAGGTTTACAATTGTGCTTTGGTGCTTAATTTGTACACTGCATGGTAGCACTTTCCTTACCAACCATTTCTTATGGTCGGATAAAGCGCAAGGGTCGATCCTGGCCAAACTATTTTGCTTTTGTATTATTTTATGTTCTAATGAGTCCATCACGTCTTGCATGTCCTGCTGTCTTATCGCTTGTGTTATGGTGTATTTCTGCTGCAAACTAATTGTTCCTTATTGTCCTTGTGGGACAATAAGGAACTGAACTGAAGCTAGCCTATCCTTAGCCTCGTCAAAACTTTACGTGTCTATCACAGATCTCCCTGAATCTCCCTATCTTATTTTATCCTGTCCTATCCTATCCCATCCCATCCCATCCCATCCCACCCCATCTTATCTTATCTTATCTTATCTTATCTCAAAGTGTCGGGCCGGGCTACCTACCAAAAGTGGCCGTTCCGTTTCCGGTTCTGTCGAACAAGAGGAAGGCGACCATGAAGAGGGCATCCGGGGCGCACAGCACCGACTCGAACGCCACAAACTCCTGGAAGGAGATCAACCTGAGAAACGGAGAGAGGGAGAGATAGGACCGTGGAGAAGGGAGAAGGTGAAGAAGAAGGTCATACTAGACACCATTTTGTCACTGGAGCTGGAGTCTCATTACTGGATTTGTGAACCAATATTAAGATACGATAATATAACACCTCCAGAAGTTGTCAGAACAGTGCATGTCAGAAAAAGATGCCGATATTGGAGCAGCTATAAGTTTAGATCTCTGTGGCAGTTCTCCTGCCACACCCCACCAAAGTGACTTTCGCGGGCTCCCCGACACAGGGACACAGGCAATGATGTTGAAGACAAACCATTTTATTGAAGAGAGTGGCAAGATGTAACAAGCCGGGAGCAGATAGAACGTTGTCGTGACAAAGGCCTCCTCATGTGTTTGTGGGGATGGGTGATTTAACCCGTGCTCATCGATTTCTCTGAGGAGCAACAGGTGCACAGTAATGCCAGGCGGTCTCAAGAATTATAACCATATTTTTGGCCTTTAATTTCAGACTCATATTCATATTTAAAGTCAGAATGGGTATCCATTGTATCCATGACATGGTTTTGTGACGCTCAACAAAGACCTTTAATTATCACCGAATATAACTAATTAATTTACTGCGTTACTGCGACACTGTGATCATTGTCTTAGCATGCTGAAACGGCACCTTTCAACCCTCACCAACCCTGAAACTCCCCTATCCAGTAGTCTATTATTCCATGTTATTTCTTAATTTCATTCAGCGTGACGGATAGAAAAAATAAAGACGTTTTTTAAAAAGCTCAGTGTGGGTTGCCAGTCCGAATCGGCAGCTGGCACCGAGAGCCAACTATACAAAAAGAAAAAAGTGCTTGAATGTGAAGTTTTACATTTCCCCGTGCCATTTTAAACAAGCGGGGCTGTGGTGGGAGCCAGAGAAGGAAATCCCCCCAATAACAACTTAATACAATGTGAGCTGCGTCGTGTTGGGAAACTAATGAACCCCTGATCACCCTCTCTCTCTCTCTCTCTCTCGCTCTCTCTCAAGAGTTTTTATTCAACATTGCCACCTCCTCACAACAACACATATAGGTAAATAAACAAACAAAAAAGCGCTAAAATACTGTATGTACCGGAAACCCCCCATGGGAGATTCCTCAGGGCCACAAGTGTGTGTGTGTGTGTGTGGGGATCTCGATCAGACCATGGCTCTGAGTCGCCACAAATGGCATCCTCGATGCATTTTTTTCCCAAATGGATGTGATAATTACAGAAGGGGTCAGTAGGGGGTGGGGGTCGGCACTAACTGAGCTGTCTGTCCCCAGAGCGTTGATCTATTAAATCTATTTCAATTTCCACGGAGATAGTCCTGATTACATTTTCCTTGTCACGCTAATTAATTATGTTACTTACTGATATAATTCCACAGCGTTTGTGTTTGGACTTGGTTATGGGCTGTATGTGTGTGTGTGTGTGTGTGTGTGTGTGTGTGCGCGTGTGTGTGCGCGTGTGTGTGCGCGTGTGTGTGCGCGTGTGTGTGTGTGTGCGTGTGTGTGTGCGCGCTTTCACATTTAGATGACAACGTGTGTAGATTTGCGGATGTGAGGCAAATAAAACAAGTCAACGGGAAGATATAAGTTATACCTGAGAAAGTAGAGTTCTGAACATTGCACTCAATCTGTCTTTATCTATCTGTCATCAGTTTTGTCTCCAACTTACAACAATGATGGGTGATACGTTTACTATTTTATCATTATCATAACTGCATAACTTCATTAGGGGTCCAGCCTTGAAGGGGCCCTATTGTTTTTATTAATGAAAAACTGACATAAGGAGTTTATGGATCTCCTTAATCCGCTGCACTCACAGACAAGAGAGAGAAAACATTTGTATTTGGGGCAATTGCAATATGCCGTTGTCCAAGTTTGATTCAGATCGGTCCATTATTGTGGAATAATTTAGTAAAAAACTGTAACCGCCACAAACCGCCAGCACGTGCATACTGTATGTGACTGAAGTCAGACTTTCATGGATCTCATAGATCCAACAAATGCACAGAGAAAATCTGAATGCGATTTGTATTCAGGAGAGTTCCAACATGGCGTCGTTCGAGTTTCATCCAGATCGGTTCAGCATTGTGGAAGAAGTTTGTGATCAACAATCACTACCTCACCAAGATGGCACCACCACCACAGACGATAAATCCTTGCACGCATGCGCAACTTGACGTACACAGATCACGTGATAGCACTGCAGTCTACCAGGCCGTTACGAGTGAACCCCTGCACTCCGGAGGAGATAGCCAGGACACTGAGCTCTCTGTGGATTGCTGTCGGCTCCGGCAGGCAGCGTTATCGGCTCAAATCGGCCTGTTCACCGATTGGACTTTCAGCTGAGTGCAATTTACCCTTGTTTTTTGTCTGATTGCAATTATCCATGTGTGGCAAAGTAAATAATCCATGCATCCTGCAGATACAGTCGCGATTGGACATATAAGGTACAAACTCCTAACCATGCAAAGTTACAAAGTGACTTACAAAAGTATTGTATTATTACTATTAACCTTTATTATGTTTGACAATTTTTTAGCAAAAGTATTCACAGATGACAATTAGATTAAACAACGCGCAGCGTAAAAAATTACAGTACAGTACAATACAAATATTGTTATTGTTCGGCAGCCCCTTTTGAAGCCTAAAACTATCTGGAACAACAACTTCAGCACACAACACACACACACACAAACACGGTTTACGTCTTGCTTAAAATGCGCTATCACAAAGAGCTCGTGGTTGACGTTTTACCCAAATCGATCTCCATACGGAGCAGATATTAGCAAAAATCCGACCACATTTTGAGTGATTTTAACACAGACGAGCCAGTACATCTGAACCCGCTAAAACTATGGAACACATCTTTCATTTAAATCGGTGTATCACAAGCATCTCGTGGCTTAAATTTCATCCAAATGGATCAACACAGGGAGCAGATATTAGTGAAAAAACAAGAACATTTGACCCGAAATATTCAGTTGGTCTTCTTTCAAAATTGGACAAGATGAGGTTTACAATAAGATGCTTTATGACGTCATCATATTATTTACTATAAATGCACAGATTTCGATTGAGAATGTCCAGTCCAGTGTGCGGTCTAGACTCGGTCACTTTGAAGTCTTTAGAAATGACCAAACTATAGATTAAGTGTGTATTTATATGGTAGATGACAGTAGATCTGTTAAATTGATATTTTAAACCCGTGGTCCACATTACTCGGCCTGATTAATTTAAAAAATAATAAAAATGATTGTTTAAATGGGGTCAGCACAAGCCATGCAATGGTAATTACCCACAGAAATATCTGTGGGTAAAATATATATATAAAAGTTTTTCGCATTTCATGGAAACTTAACTTACTGAAAATGTAATATGATTTCATATTTTTATTAAAAAACTCAACAAATAAATTGCGTTCACGGAAACTCGGAAAATTGGGCTGCGTTTCAAAGAACCTGAAAAACTGTTGAACGCACACAACATGACTAAACTGGACCCTGTTTATTGCAGCAATATTTGTTATTGTTATTGTGTTGTTATATCTGTTGTTTATAATCTAAATGTATTTTTAGTATCTTGAAATGATGAACATGTAATAGATTATTAACATATAGAAGATATATATAAGATATTTTGACAATATACAGTCTAATTGAATGAAATAATGTAATACAAACTTTTCCCATAATGTTTCCTGTTTATGGAACATTTATTTGAAAAACAGCAATTTTATTCTGATGTCATACTAAACATTATGCAATTCATTTAATTGAACGGTATGGTAATTAACCTGTAATAACATTCAACATGCAATTCAATGAGAAGATAAAATAATAACAAAGTATGCAGTGCCTTTTCTCTCTGCTTCCCAGTGAATTATAATAGTTTTAATAACAAAGGACTTGGGTGATTTAAAAATGAAGCGTGCTGTTTGCAAGTCGGTGGAAGGGGCACACGAGTCAATGTAGCTTATAAGGAAACACAGATAGTGAAATGAGATGGAGAAATGACGACACAATCAATCTTGTCAATCTTTGTCTCCAGCAGGTAGACAAAGATTGACAGAATCAAGATTCCCAAATGGACGGAGCTGACTCATTTGTTTAATTTTTGAAGGTTTTTCTCAGTTTCCATGTCTGCTTTTTGCCCAGTCTAGGGTTTCCTAGTCGAGGATAATGAGCATATTATCGTTATTCAAGAAGACCAAAATAAATCCAAGGGGGCATCTTAACAGCAAACACACACACACACGCGCACACACACACACACACACACACACACACACACACACACACACCACAGGACAAACCCATTAATGGACGTATCAGTCAATGACATAGGCTAGTTAGGCTAGCCCATATAGTCCTGGCAGAGGACGAGGCCCATGATGGTTGATTAGCAGCGCCGTGACGACTAGGAGACAATTACCACGAGAGGAGAAGCCACGGACCCCGAGGAGCCACTCCATAATCAAATCAAACCGACAGCATCTTCCAACCATCAACTCATGTGGCGTGAATCCAAACCGGCCCCGGACGCAGCACGGAGGCCTGACTCATCTGCGGTAGACATAGAGCACTCTCAAGGGGTTTGCCGAATCTTGGGACGGGGGCTACGAAAGACTGCCGATGTATGACGCGGATGGGGATCAGATCATGTCCGAGAGCTTCCCCGAAACCGAACCGAACAAAACCGAATCGAACCGCCCGATGGAATCAGGATCACAAAACCAACATGGAGACGTGGGGACGAAGGGTATTTCACGGCGGAGACTTGATGTTACCTTTAACCTCAACCTCTGACTCAGAGTGAGTCGTCGGCGATTGGTTCTCCCCAGAAATCTTTCCATATATCCTTTTTTTTTTTTATATCATGTCTTTGTCAACCAGCATTTCACCATCGTCAATTCCCAGCAGGGGGCTAAATACACACCCCCGAGCGGGAAAAAAACAAGCCTCGGAAATACTGTTTACAAGTGCTGTAAATGTAGTGTGTTGGTTTGGGGATAGTCAGACAGAGGGATGGATGGGGGGCAGGGAGGCAGAGGAGCTTCAATAATCCCCCTGTCCCCGCATCGTAGAGTTGGTACTGACAGCCTTCCACCCACCTAATGCTCACTCATGCACACGCACACACGCACGCTCGCACCCACGCACGCACACGCACACACACACACACACACACGCACACACACACACACACACACACACACACACACACACACACACACACGCACACACACACAAACATACCCTCGCAGACATTCCCCTACGGAGGTGAGCGCTAACTGCCGGAATCTTTTCCTGAGGACACCCGCGAGCCGGCAAACTACTATTTTCCCAGCACGCTCTCTTAAACAAAGGGTTTTTTTTCCTCTTTCTTTCTTTCTTTCTTTATTATGTTTTTACCTCGGGAAGCCTATTTTTCACACTTGCAGAGGCCGCTCTTATCAAGCACAGGAAGGAGGAAGAGGCAGCTGAGTGAAAAAATATTGACGGGGGAAAAAGCAGAGGAGAGGAAGGAAGATCCTGGTTCCAGGTTTAGTGGGTTAGGGAAGGGAAAGATAGGGAGGTGGGGATAGAGAGACAGACAGATAGATAGTTAGACAGACAGACAGATAGATAGATAGATAGATAGATAGATAGATAGATAGATAGATAGATAGATAGATAGATAGATAGATAGATAGATAGATAGATAGATAGATAGATAGATAGATAGATAGATAGATAGATAGATAGATAGATAGAGAGATAGATAGAGAGACAGATAGATAGATAGATAGATAGAGAGATAGATAGAGAGACAGATAGACAGATAGACAGATAGACAGATAGATAGATAGATAGATAGATAGATAGATAGATAGATAGATAGATAGATAGATAGATAGATAGATAGATAGATAGATAGATAGATAGATAGATAGATAGATCGGGAAGCACAACGTGAAAAGTGATAGAGAATTTAAATAAGATGAGTGAACCTCCATCTTGGTATTTGTGGCGGCTGTAAGCACAAACGTGCAGCAAATGGCTGATTCTCCGGCACTAAGAAATGACTGTGCTCCACAGCCCCCTGTCTGTCTATCCATCTAACTCTCTCTCTCTCTCTGTCTCTCTCCCTCTCTCCGCGGAAAAAATAGGGAGCAAGGTGATTTTGGCGGAACATGTGGGTGCCGCTGTCACTATATCCCTTGATTTACAAAGTCAGAGAGGAGGAGGCAGAGGAATGCATTATGTTGTTTAATTCCGAATGCAGACTCACGCAAACACAGACACACACACACACACACACACACACAGACACACAGACACACACACACACACACACTCATTCTTTCACTTTAAAAACGCACGTTGGAAAGCGCACGTGCACAGATTTAATCTATTACACCTGACTCATCTTGCTGGAATAGAGTCGTACCTGGCTTGGAAACAGCAGAAGGCACAATTTTGCATCGTGGTATTAGACACGTGTACCCGCCAAGATGTATTGTTTACGGGTTGTTTGCATGCGACCGGGTGCGCCGGATCAAAATACAGTTGCTAAAGTGGTTTGTTTTCTTGCCGCTGGTTCCTTTCACAAAAGGACAGCGTGCCGCGTGCTTCAAAAACAATACGTCTGTGATTCCAGCTTACATTAGAGAGCTGATGTGGCCGTTTGCTCTCCTCTATACCCATTAACATTTCCATTTGCAAGAGCCGGCTACTATGGTATAATCATCTTGTTTTGCTTCGGGCTCACGCAGAATGAGACGTATTTCGGGTACATAAAATAATTGTCAGCATTGTGACAGGCCCCCAACAATGTCAACCGTAAACAAATAGGCCGCGTCCAAAACCCAAGGTCCGTGTCATGTGCTGTATTATGTGGAACAACCCTGATGGAAAAAAACTGACTTTTTTTTTTTTTTTTCATTTTGCCCCCATATCATTGCAAATCCCCTCCGCAAAACCAAAATGAGGTTTATATACAAAGCCCGGGCCATGGGTTCCTCATAGATATCCCCTTAATAACCCTGGTGCCACGGCCACCATTTATCCTGCTCTAAAGCCGCACAATGCATGGGAGTGCTTCTGAATAGCACGGCAATTACAGTGCATATGCACGTGCACGTGCGTGTGCGTGCGTGTGTGTGAGTGTGTGAACGTGGATGAGTGTGTATGCCTTTTTTTCCCCCACTCTTATGAAACCCTATAACAACCTCCCTTCCCTCGCTACAGACACACGTGCACGCACACACACACCCTCTCTCTCTCTCCTCGGAGCGGACATAATAACGTGAAATGACGTTGCCATGTGCACTTTGCTCTTTGTACAAGCCCAGGTGGTTACCATAGAGATGTGTTGTTCTCTTCTTATTTTTGACGTAGCCTAACATTTTATTACCTATCATTATGTATCATTAAATGCATACATATTAATGTAAAAAAACAGGGGTAGCGCAGTTTGGGGGGCGGGGGGGGTTGAAATTAGGGGTGAATTTATAAAAGAAGAGGGAAAAAAACGGCTGAAAATGTTTGATGTCTTCTCGCTAAATAATTCAAATATAAAAGCATGCTACGCATTTTTTACACCAAAGGACTCAGTTAACCATTTGTTTATAGGATTCAAAATGATGTTGGAAGGGTGGTCACTAAAAGAAAAAACGAAATCAAAGGCGTACATAATCAATGCACCCACAGCTCCAACAGGAGTCCCCCATAAGCATACATTGGTTATCTTGGTATATGCTTGTATACACAGTATATTTATCTATATAGGCTTCATTTGCAATTTCTGAGATTCTGATTCACCAGAGAACCTGTAAGATTCCCCGATGATCACTTTAATTGTTTTTTGTTTTATCTTTTTGCAGTCATTATGCACCAAAATAGGTATAATATACCACACATCTTTGGTTTTCAATGTTTTGAGACCGATGTTCAATCCCACATCATTTGTGCCTCTTAGAGGCTTTAGTATTGTCGGCCTAGTATACTTCTGTATGATATAGCATTCCTGAAGCAGAATACAGACCCATCCTTCTTCTGGTCCACAACCCCGGCCAGTAGCGCCGTAGCCTCTTCCGACAGCCTGACCTCCGTGTGGGCATGGAGGAAACGGCTCACAAAATCCTCCGGTGACATGAAGTGGTCATCGTTCTTTTTGATGCTGGCATACTGCAAGTGGTCAAAAAGAAAAGGCCACAATGTATTCACAATATAATTCTATCCGCTTAATCAATAGGGGAAACGAAAAAGGAAATCCCCAAAATGATGGGGAAAAAAAACATCATACAAGCCTAACCTTTTCAAAGATAGCTTTCAGCTCAGTAGGTTCAGCCCTCCTTGGTAGAACGACCTGAAAAATGGGAACAAGCACAAAATATATTAAAAGGTACAAGTTCACAATTTAACAACTTTCACAACATGAGCCCAGCACCCATAGACGGTGCTATCTCAATGGCATGCTTCATCGTGCACCATCGTATTGGACATGAACAGGTGTGATTTAGCGCTGTTGTAATTGACCAATTGGACCTCCTGCAATTCGCTTGATGACCCTGTAGAGAGCCACATACCCCAGTTTGGGAACCCTTTGTCAAGATACGAATTAACCAACGCCATTGTTGACTCAGTCTCAAAGGACAAAGGACAAACCGTGAAAGTGATGATTTGAGGTCTCGTTGTTGCAACATAATAAGATACGCCGCACAGAAAAAGGCTGCACAATTTGACCAACGAAATGCAAGATTTTTATTTGACATAATTTCTTTCTTTCTTTATTTCATTTCTAGAACACAGGTTTAAGGGGGGGAATGTACACACCCTTATTATCATCCTTTTTCATATCAAGGACCCTCAATCCGATTAAGCGTGAGGCCACAGGGACCCAAATCCATACGATTTTATCTCCGGAACCCGAATCTAAGAAGATTTTTATTGTTCGATATAATTTAGTCCGTACTTCCATACCTGTCTACACTGTAGGGAGATAACAGTGGAACTACGATCAAAACAGTCATTGCTGTACATTTTCTAACAACGCTAATGTCGATAAATGAAATACTAATACTTTTGCTGGGGGACCCCCTAAGACCTCTTGATGGACCCCTGGGAGGTCCGCGGACCCCACGTTGGGAACCAGTGCCATAGCCTATTAAAGGGAGGCCCTCCACAGGAGAAGAAATAAGAGTCTGGAAAGCAAAAGTGGTGAGGGTCAAACAGCTTCTTCTTTCTGTGAATAACTAGGGCGGATAAGAAGACTGTTTCACCCGGCATCAGTTTCGACGATGCATTAGTTGGATCACTTTCGTCATGCGCGGTCAAATGGTATTTAATTCAGTAGTAGGCATGTAGGTAGATAGCAAATAAGATTATGAGTTGCCTCCCTCGCCTGCTGCCTGCTCTTAAAGCCCCAATGTCATCGCAGGGCGGTTAGTGTTAACCTCCGGCACGTCCTCTTACCTAACAAACCTTAATTAGCATACCACTGTTAAAGATGCATTTATACGGCTCCACTCATTACTACCAGGTCGAAGGAGCACCACCTGTTTGTTAAAATAATAATAATAATAATAATAATAACAACAATGATAAAAGTAAGATTACCTTTGCCGCCATGCTAAGCAAGCTTTACTGTCAAGTACCCTCGGTCACTTCCTTGCGCTTGACCACGTTGCCATGGAGACGGAGATTGCGCCGGCGCAGTGGAGGGAGGCGAGAGCGGCGAGAGCGGCGCACGTGGCGCGGGGCCAGGGGCGGCGCCGGTGAGCGGCTCGACCCCTTCTGAAGAGTCGGTCCCTGGCGTGTCGCTCAGCAGAGAGAGAGAGAGAGAGAGAGAGAGAGAGCCGTTCCATCTCGCCGTTTGTCGGGAGAGTCGTTTCAGCGCAACATTTCACTCCCTCGAAATGTTATGCACTGCGGATCTCAAAAGCAGTTCAGCCTTAAGGCTCTTTCAGCATTCTTTCAGGGTGGTTTGTGTGTGGGAAAAACGATCATAATTGACTCGTGTCAAAATGACTTATTGTGATGGCGAG
The DNA here is from genome assembly GCF_960531495.2 of Zeus faber. NCBI lineage: Eukaryota > Metazoa > Chordata > Actinopteri > Zeiformes > Zeidae > Zeus > Zeus faber. The sequence goes on from NC_137193.1 coordinate 25,354,802, forward strand.
TGTGTATTAGCCGCGTTCAACACGAAGTCCATGAGTGCACACTTCTCAAAATGAAACTATTAAACCATGCCTTTGTTTGCATACTCTATTTGATGAAAAACAACTGTTTTGTTGTTGCCCGCCCAAGGAATCCCAATGCCCACCCTAAGATGGCATCTGCGTAAGGCCTCTGCTGCCGAGTCATTTCAAACCTTTGTTCGCTGTGAAGGAATCGTTCGCGAGTCAGTTATCACGACTGGTCAGTGCCATCGTCTGCGTGCGTGCGTGCGTGCGTGCGTGTTTTATTCAAATCTAGTTGATAAAACTAAAAGTAAATTACATTTGGGAGAGGGGTGGGGGTGGGGGGGTTGGTAACATTGTTCCGTATTTACTATCTTATCTCCCACAAAGTGCAGATTTTCTTTGCACTGTATGTATTTGATATTAAAAAAAAAAATACTTTACAGCAACAGGGAATAAAGCACCACAATGGAAGTGGGAGATAATTTAGAGTAAAGGCGTTAGCTCCATCCTCACGCCCCGTCTTCATGCTTCCTATACTTTTATGTCCAGCGTTTCCAGCCCATCTGTAAGCTTTGTGCCAGGAGGGAAAAAGGTGGAGTGAGAATTTCATGACTACAAAAGCAAAGGTTAACATTACTCACAGCATAAAAACAATTTAAAAGGGAGCAAAAGGGCTCTAATGGCCCGACAGCCTTCAAAGAAAATCCATTTTGCGCTCAAAATAATTCATAGCCTTTCGCCGGTGGTTTTTCAGCTTCCCTGAGACCCAGCATGAACCACTGTATTTTTCCCAGCAGGCACTCTGCTCCTCGCAAAATGGCCTTCGCCAGGGCATTTCCCGCATCCCCTCCAAATATTGATAGCACGGAGTCCTTGGCTTATTGGAAAAATGGCTGTAAGTAATGTTTTATCAGCCAATGCAATCTCCGAACCTGTATTTACTCCTGTCATATGACAATATTTGACAAGATTAATGATTTGATCCGATGGCATTTTATTTTCCATCACTGTCAATCTGCCAGCAAACAACTCACTTACTTGTGGCATTTACTGCTGGAGGCCTGCTGCCGTGTTTGCTCTGCTCACTGTATTATTCATGAACTACAACATTTATTTGTGGTATGTAAACTACAGTCTCCGTATTGGTAAATACCCCCATTTTTCGCCGCTCAGGAAAACGTATTCCAGTCTGCATGGGAAACGCGTCAAAAATAACAGTAAAATCCAATGCTTTCTGGGGTTGTTTGGCGTTCATTTGTAGGAAGTCCCTCAAATATTATCTTAATTTTTCGGAAGGAGGGGGCGGGGAATCAAACTTTAAGAACCGTGAGGAGGACTGCCCCCCAGAAATAACCAGCTAATGAGGATAAACCCTCGCAACCTTTAACCTTCCCCCGGCCCGAGGGGTCTCCCGCGCACATCCTGAGGGGGCCACGCGACCCGACAGAATGAGCGATGAGTGACGGCCGGCCGTCCTCCTATTTTTAAACCCCGCTAAACACAGAGCGTCCAAAATAGCCCCCCACGCTCTAAACAAATGATTAGGGCCATTTAGGGTCTCGCCGCTGACCATCGTGTCCCCATTAACAGGCAATGACAGGGGCCCCTGGGGGCCCGAAGGGTTTAAAAGGCATTCTAATAAAAGTAACAGAGACGCAGGGATGTGTTCCGGGGAAGAAAAAGTTGAAAAGCTGACAAGTTAATAATCCCTTCTCAAATGGCCCTACCGCAGTAAAATGGCCAGTTCATTCTTTCTTTTATTGCTATCATCTGTCAGTCACTCGTGTCCTTTTTTCTCTCTCTCTCTCTCTCTCTCTCTCTGACAGCTTTAAAGTAATACTCGCACTCGGGGCTTTATTCTCTTTTTACTATCCATTTTTTTGGTCTGAATGAGAATTCTACTGTAGTTTTCAAGTGGGAATGGCTTAATGATGTATTGCCACCCATTTAAATTCATGATATGGTAATCAGATTCAAATTCGTTTTTGGAGTTTTTGACCTGAGAAGAGAGCCACTTTTGACAATGGCTTTGATTTTTTTATTTTTTATTTCTTTGTTTTTTTTTTTCGTCTCCACGGTTCCACAGAGTTGCGGCCAACATTTTCAACCTCATCTTGAGATATTAGAGACGGTGATATTGATCACACGGTCAAATGTGAAAGGGGTAAAATGTGCAAATGAAGTCATTTCTTAAAAACGAAAAAGCCTTCCATCGTTGGTCAAAACTGAGTCATTGACGGCGCATTCTTTTTTATCTCGACTTATATTGAGCTTAGCGGTAAGACTACACAATATTTTGGGAGAAACTGTCCCAATAACTGTCATATCTAAGATTCGATTGACCCTTTTCCCTTTTCAACCGCCAAAAGCACTGCAAACAACCAGGCAAACACCCGTTGTGCAATAACAACAACAATGGCAAACTATGCGAGCCTAATACATGCCAGAGATGGGATTTTTAAAATAAAAATGTAGGAGTTTCACCAAAAACCACAGAGCAGACAGACTCTCCAGATAGTGTGGGGTGGATCTGTTCTGTATTAAAGACTACAATGGTGTGAGAAGAGCTTTGATTGGAGGGAGTGTCCCTCAGTGTGAGTTCCCAAAATGCACCATTGGCTAAAATCAGGGATAGAGGTCGTCTTTAACCAATGTGCCGTCCGTCCACGAGACGATCCCTCGTGTGATCTTTCAAATCAGCGGCTTGTCAAACCCTATCCTGCCTCGCCAAAACAAATCAGGCGCTGCATGAAAGTGGCGTCGGCGTAAACAGCGTCCCTGTAATAGCGCGTGACAAGCGCTGGCTCTGTGTTTATATCGAAGTAAGTGAGTGTTTGAATAACTTCCCGACGACTTAGAGTGAGCAGTCGCACTCGCTCTGCTTCCATTCAGGTGCCCGGCGCTCTAACCCGGACTGACAGAAATATGGATTATACCGAAAGCGGCAGCCGTCTCTGCCCCGGAGCTTCCGGCAGGGTTTTAACTTCGGGGCTCACGAGATGGGCGTGCATTTCCCGGACGTATTACGGACGCATCTGACGTCCCCTCACTGCTGACTTTGCATCCACCGCCCCCCTCGTCCGGACCCTAAACCCTCCGAAAAACCCTGAGTATGAGCTGGCTGGGCCGTAGCTTCTGGTTGGCTCTGTTTAGCGTCCTTCAGTTAGGATGAAGCACTACACTAACCATGCTCTGGGGGCGTTGGGGTTGGGCCAAGGCTCTGGGGGTTCCAGGGAGCCTGGAGAAGAAGGAGGAGGATGGGTGGATGGGAGCTTTGAGATGGTCCAGACGAGCCTGAGCCCAACCCCACCCCCCTCCACCTCACAACAACAAGGACCCACACTGAAGCACACCGGGGTCCTGCAACCCGAGAGGGTACGGGGGTCCCTGGGCCTGTCTGCTCGCCCGGGCCGCGATAAACGGACCCAGATGCTGCCCGCAAACGCACAGGGACCAGGGAGGGAGGGGGGAAGAGCAAGAGGGAAGAACACAGGGAAAAGAGGAGGCTCCCCCACACACACACACAACACACACACACACACACACACACACACACACACACACACACACACACACACACACACACACACAGACACACACACACACAGAGCGGGTCGGACTGTCTCTCGGATTCCTGCGTTTTCTCATAACCGCTGATCACACGGGCCCTCGGCGCAAGGGGGCATTGTGGGAAGCGATCAGAGGGGCGGCCGGCCTTTGAGGGGGAGCGACAGCGGCAGCAAATCTTTAAGTCCTTTCCGGTTCCTCTTCCCGTCGGGCTGCCACCCGAACAGAAAGACCAAACGGCAGAAAGCCATGTGTTAGCTGATAGACACTGATAGACACGCGACACTTTTTTTTCCCCCCCTGCAGACGAAGGCAGGATGATGAATGCTGTTCGCCTCGATAGCGCTCTCCATCCGAGCTCCCCGAGCTGTCAGCATGATAATGGGCCGTCTCTCTCCGCAATGAATTTACCTGTCTCCATCTTGTTTCATAAACAACTAAGACATCTCAGCCCTGTCTACTTTCGCTCACTCTTCTCTCACTTAACTGAAGACTCCCCTTCTCCCGTTGATGTGCGAGTCGCTCAACGGCACCGTGCGCCGCATACAAGTCGAAATCCCCTCAAATACCCGCCTAACAGCCCATAAGCATTCAACCGGATGATTGGAGCACTTAATTTGCCAAATACAAATGTTATGGAATGCCTTTCTCGATTCGTTTCGGCTTATTTGCCGTTGGAAAATGTAATCTTTCCATAAACCATCCCTACAGATACACCCAACCTCATCCCTCGGCTGAAGTGGATGGGTGGCATTTTGCAAAACAAACGAGAAAAGATTGCTTCGTGGAAATATCGGCCTTTTACCTCACTGCCAACTTAGTCAAAGCAGACTTTGGGCGATGTGTTTTTGGCAGGAGGACCTCCGGCGTAACCTGTGTCACTACCGATCTGCCGCGGACCCCTGATGCCCTCCAGACGCCTCATCCTGAAACACACACCGGTGCTCTTTGTTGGCTCCGCTCTGGTCAGAAGGCTTTTTCTTTTTCCTTCCCATGTTGGACACGCGCTAATAGGTGCACTGATGAACAAGACACACACTCTGGCAGCCCCTAGCAGGCCAGGGAATATAAATATGAACACACTTGAATCAGTGTTTGGATAGACACACCTTTCCTACACATAGGTGAACACAGCAGGAGTCTGAGAGGGACACGGCAGTGAGAATATGAGGGCGAATTTCCTCCTCTCCTCTCTGGATTGACTCAGCCCTAACCTGCTACACTGGCGGGCGAAGAGTTCATTTTGGGAGGACCAAATTTTCCTTCAATTCCAGTTTGCTGTGTCAAAGTCCAACGCCCTTCGCCCAATTTTGGAGCTTTAAAGCGAAGTTTGATATATCAAAGCCCACCGTGACCCACAGATTCAACTGTGAAAATATTTGGGGGGGTTCCAGTCCGTCTTTGATCCTTGGACTTGCTAAGCGAGTCGGCAATGTACATCTCCGCTAATATGTCATCTTGGCCATTAGCAAGTGGTGACATCTATCCGATAAGGTTGACAAAACTGTGAGCACCTGTGTGTGTGTGTGTGTGTGTGTGTGTGTGTGTGTGTGTGTGTGTGTGTGTACGTGTGTACGTGTGTGTGTGCGTGTGCGTGTTATTGCCCGCGGCTAATCCCTTCCACATTTGTTCTGAAGCGGGGCCATGTTCTCGCATTAATGCACATCACCACATCTGCCAGTGTGTGTGTGTGTGTCTTGTTGAACATGTGACGCATGTTTGTATGTACATGAAACTGTGTGTGTGTATGCGCATGCGTGCGTGCGTGTGTGCGTGCGTGCGGGCGTGCGTGCGTGCGTGCGTGTTCGTGCAAGTAAGTGTGAGTGAGTCCATTCTTCTTTCTCCACATCTGTGAGTGCGAGGATGAGAGAAAGCACATGCCTGCGTGGTGCGCTGGCCGCGGTGCCTTCGGGGGAGAGGGGGGGGGGGGGGGGGGGGGGTTGGATAGCTGAGCGTTGTTGTTGTCCAGATCGCAGACGCTCAGACAGCCGCTCACACATGATTAATTGTTTCCTTGTTGGGACCGGGACCAGTTGACTGTGGCTGGGCCAAGGCCTCCCACTCTGAGAGAGAGAGAGAGAGAGAGCGAGCGAGAGAGAATGTTTTGTGCTCCTTTATAATTGTGTCTATCACTAAACATATGCTATTGTTCATCGGTTGACTTTTCTCTTTGCACAATGAAGATAGTCTTGCTGGTTTGTCCATTTGTCCATTTTTTTGTGCTTGAATTTCAAATTGCGGGCATCCCAAATTCCTGAATGTGTGTCAAACTCAAGACGCCCAGATTCAGACTCCTCGCGGATTCTCCCGGCCGAATTATGGCCGTGTCGCCAACACATGCGTGCGAGCGAGTCGACTCCAGTAAATGCTCAAAATACGGTCGAATCCCCCCTTTTGTCCATTTCACCTTCCGAGCGAACCTCTGCAGAGGACGCCCATCTCAGTCTGACAACTGAAAGTCAATTTGTGGCTATGACTTGCACTGCACATGCTGTCGTCAAGCGTCCCACCCCGACGTCGCGGTCCGGCCCAGAGCGGCCGCCCATCCGTTGCTCTCAGGTCGCCGCCGATTCTGTTAACGCCGGATCGATGGCGCGTGAGGGCGCTCAGTCATTGATTAATTACAATTAAAAAAGGCGTGATAATTCGCCAAAGGCCCTAATAGCGGAGACTCCCTTAATTGCCCTGGGCGGAGAGAGAAAAAAAGAAGCTATTCCTGGTTTCTAAATGTGACGCCCGCCCCGGCCCCCTGCGCCCGACCGCTTAATTTCTCTTTCTCCTTCACTGTCCAATGTCCAATTAAAAAAAGTGCAGTGAAAACAGATATGCTCACTGGAGGAGGGGGTGGGGTGGTGTTAACATCCTCATCACTTTATAAAATAAAAACAAGGAGCGTTCGGCTCGGTTGCACTTGCCGGGGTCTAATAACAGCGTGAGGGATGACTCACACGGAACACTTATTTACTGTACATTACACCCTTCATCACACCCGCTATTATCTCTCCCTTCTGTGTTCATCAAAAAAATAAAAAAAATTTAAAAAAAACTTGCCGCTACCCCGTCCGAGCTCCACACAGCCTCAGAATGCGTTGGATTCTTGGTCATCGGCGTCGGCTTTGAGGCAGAGGTTCGGGATGGTGGGTCAGAGGGTTCGTTGGGTCGGTTGAGCAACTTTTGATTCTCTCGCTGTACCCTCGCGTCCAGGACGATGTGTTTTCTATTACCTCAGCGCGTTCCTGTCGTGTCCACGCAAAATTGAACATTCATCCATCGAGGATCACTCGTGGGGGTAAGGGGGGGGGGGGGGGGGGTAGAACGTCAAACCCCTAGCTCTGCGACTGGGGGGCGGGGGGGGACTCATAAATCCGCTCTGACTTCAAACCCCAAAGTTTTGTTTTGTGTTTTCACAGTGACTCAACCGCCGGGGATGGCATTAAACCGAAACATTCCCGTCCGTTTCCCTCCGTGTGCCAACCTGTCGGATCGAGTTAGGGCCCCGGCCGGGTTAAGTGAGGCGGAGGCCCCTCCGCCTGAACCGCCACTGTCAGAACCGCTCGGTGTCACGTTCCCGTTGCCCCGATAAGTCAATCCCCCGATCCCCGATTTCCTAGATGTCCCTGTGATGGGGTCCGATGGAGAAGAAGCAGGTGGGGGAGGGCGGCGTTTTTTTTTTTTTCGTTGGAAATGTGTGAAATACAAGCCAGATATTGTGCTCCATGTGGGCGAGCCCACATGTGCTAACGGGGGTTGAAAAAATTGCCGCGGTGCCGTCTCATCCCGTACTACTCGATCCCGGGGTCAAATATGATTCCTGATACGTACGCTGGTGTCAAAGCCAGGTCTTGGCCGTTTCCAACGACCAAAACACGAGCGGTGTTTGCTTTGTGAGGTTTTTTTTTCTGGAAGACGGAAAGTAAGGTCTGGTTTCTTGGCTGACGCTTGGATTATGAAATACGTTCCATCTTAAGGCAGCGTCTCACATGCCGATTTTTATTTATTTATTTTTTCATTTTGAAAGGTCGTTTTTTATTTGGAGAAGCATCACTTTCACATTATTCTAGTATCAGCGGCATTGCATGGGAAATGATATCCAAAAATGTACAATCGAATAAAGTAATAGATAGCAGTCAACATCAATCATTTCATATCCCGACTTTTCCAAGTTCTAGTGTTTACAAAGAACTCCAATTTTTTTTTTTTCAATGATTGGGGGACGCTATGAGTCAGGAAGAGGCCAAACCAGGAGATCAGAGGATCATTTTGATCAGGATTGAAAAAGAGATGACAATCCGGCCCCCGGTCACTTCCATACGAGTTAATTGCGGTAGTTAAGGCACAAGAGACTTAAAAAGCGCGACTAGACCTTGATGCTGGCAGCCGTCCAATAAGGGACTCTCAGTAGGGCCCTTGGGTCTTTTAGAGAGGGGTCCTCAGGGGATGCCCCCCCCCCCACAACAAAACAGGCGGCCTTTTGTCGCACCGAGAGCAGAGGGGGGTTGCTCCTCGTCATTATTTTCTAAAGTAATTACACCTTATTATCTGTGTTTACTTTGGCGGGGGTGTGTGCAGGTGTGGGGGCAGCTTGGCAGTGGGTGGCGGTGATGGGTCTCGCTGGCAAACCCCAAAACCCCTCAGTGAGGGATGCTGGCTCTCCCTTAAAAAAAAAAAAAAAAACTCCCGGTCTCCATCTTTACTCTTGGTAAAGATGGAAGGATGGAGGGGGGTGGGGGGTTGTAGTAGTAGTATTGTAGCCCCACCACTAATTTCAGCCCCACAAAAGAAACATGCAATTAGGGCTATTATTGTAGCAGCTGCAAGCACGCTCCTTAGCCGCACCGCGACGGCCCCCTGTCTTCTCCCGGGATCGATGATGCCGGAGAAGAGAGAGAGAGAGAGAGAGATAGAGAGAGAGCGATAGAGAGAGAGAGAGAGAGAGCGATAGAGAGAGAGATAGAGAGAGAGATAGAGAGAGAGGAGGCCCGCTGCTGGTGAGATGGAAGAGTCACGGGGCATGTGGGCAGGAGGAGGAAAATATAGCTCCGAGCCGCGTTGTGGGTCTTCTGCGCTGACACAGCGGGGGGGGGCCCTCGCCCACGAGGCCCTGGGGCTCCGGGAACAATGAATCTGCCATCTTCTTACACCGAGCGCGGTGAAATAGCCCTTTCCTGTGCCTCGCCGCTCTTACGCGGGGCCGTGAAGTTTCGGACGCATGGAGGTAAGGAAAGAAAGTAAAAAAAATAAAAAAGTGTTATTGATCGATGAAAAAATTCTTGACAGAGGCCTTGGCAACAATCAAGATGACAGCGTTGAAAGTCATGTGACAATCGAGTTCGTGGGACACCCTGATGAAGGCAAACCTGTCGAACCGTTGGTTATATTTTTCAAGGACAATGGCGAATTTTCTGTGCCGGAGGGGATCCTGTCTTTTAATTTGAATTTTCATAGTTCTATCAAAGAGATTAAATTCCCTACATGGCAACTCACTGTGGAACTAAGTCAAAATGGTATTTTCCCCTCGATTTGCTCAGGTTTCATATGCAAAAATTAAAAAATAAAAAAATACAAAGATTCCTTTCTACCGTCAATCGATATCGGTCCCGGCGCTTGTGTCAAGGTGAATCATGCGGTTCACGGAGGATGCACAAAAGGAAAAAAAAAAAAGGTAACGCAAATTCTAAATAATGACGAGCGGCGATGAATGGGGAGAGATGATCTGGTGAAAGTGAAAGGCCCGGCGGGCTTCTGGGGGGCCCCCGACGAGCGTCCAACACAAGGGACCAATCTTACACGCTCTTGGCACAAACAAAATGGGCCTTGGATCCTCCTCTGTTGCGCTCACTTACTGATTCTCTCACCCCACTGACTTTCTGACCTCGGGAAGAATCGCGTGGCCCGGCGGCACTAGGACTTTCGGGGCTGTGCGTGGATCCCAGTGTTTCGTGGACCTGGCAACCGCCCCTCCTTTGTTCCCTCTTGTTCATTAAAGCACATGAATTATTTGACTTCAATCGATTAACGTTGCATCCAATCGGGAGCGCCGGCTGCGACGTTGTCGTTCAGGTGCAATTTGTGCGGCGTTCTCCGACGAACTGCCAGGTGGCGATATGAAGCCGATTGGTCGGGATGATAACTGATAGAAAACAGGAACTTGATCCTTTCAGCAGGATAGCAATGAGCCAGGTTCATCAAATACCCTTTTCACACCGCAATTGACGCCTTTCCCATTGGCAGGAAAAATGCCGTTTTTTCGACGTCACAAACACGCTGGAAAAGGGGCGTGTCACAGTTCCAGTGTTATTGGGAATAAAAAGGTAGAGGAGACAGCAACCTAAACAAACAACGACATAAAACTTGGGGGGGGGGGGATTTTGAGCCGTTCAAAAGAATCCGATTGTTCATGAACGACCCGACACTACACGTGGAGCAACGGCAGCACCGATACTCCATGTTGCCGGTGCGCGCCCACGCACGGATACTCCATGCTGCGCCACGGTCCTTCGGCGGCGGGGAGCGTGGGGGTTCTCCGTGGTGGTCCCCTCAGAGCGATCCCTGAAAAAGTCAATAACTTCTGGATGAATGGATTTGGTTTTGGGTTCTAAATGGGATATGAAATGATGGAATGATACAGGGATGTTCCTGTCTATTTATGCGCCAGCGTCAGGAATCGCAATGCGCAGGTAAAGGAGCCAAAATGGAGCGGGTCGACCCGGGAGTCCTGTTCACACCAGAGCCGATCGGAGGTGGAGCCTATCAAAACCCGGGTCTGAGTCCCACCCAGGTTTTTCCTTTCCCACTGGTGACAAACGCTGGATGTTTGCGGGTGTTCCCGATTTTTGGTGCAGTGGGAAAGGGGTGCAACTATAAAGGAAGGAATCGATGTTCTCTGTCTCTGTCTGGATGAGCGAACAAGCGTGTTTTGAACGGGCACTGCACTAGCAATATAAAACGACCATTAACGTTGAGCCCGTAATATCTTACCCTGAGCAGTAGCCTCTGAAGCGCAGGAGGAAGGAGTGCTTTCAAATAGGAATGGACGCCACCGCTCTTGTAAGGAAGAGGAAGGGGAAAAATATTAATCGCACTTAAAAAAAATAACCACTAATTTCATTCAAAAAGTTTTGTTTTAAAATTTCTACATTCACATTTATATTGCACCGTTTTCCCACTTCTCCAATTGAAATTTCTAAAAAAAAAAATTCCTTGACTTAACGAGACTGCTTTTGGAGGGCTTTATCCACAGATAGAGAAGGCTTCTTTTTAAGCCGGATGAAGGCGCCTCTTGGAGCCGGGGTCCTTGCAGGCATCCATTTCACCTCATTAGGACCCTGGGACTGAGAGTCGACAAAGCGCTGAGAGAAATCATTTTGCCGGGGGAGTGTGGCTGGGCCAAATTGGCCTCTGGTTCACAGTGAGGGCCCCCCCGTCGCGCCGAGCGGAAGCGCAGGGCCCGCTCGGGGGCAGAGGCAGGCCCAGGCAGGGCCTGCCGGGAGACCCCACGCTGGGACTTCCTCCCCGTCTCCGACAAACGCGGCAGTGGATAATCTCTCCTTGAGGGACTCGGACCCGCGCTGTGGGGCTGAGAGGGAAGGAGGCTGTTGTGCTGCACGCTGTGGAGGACCTGCCTCAAAGTGTGCGCCGCTTTGTACAACCCATCCTCACCCATTGTGTGTGCTGCCAGAGCACATTTTATGTAAATCTCTTCCACTTTCCTTAACCCCACAAACTTACCTTTTCTCCACCCCCCCCCCCCCCCCCCCCCACTGACCTCTCTCGCCGATAGCTGTTCGGCTGGAGCTTTGTGGAGTCCCATAGCCTGTGCTCGTTCAATATTCGGAGGAATATTAGGTTAAAAATAAAATCTGCAGCACTTGAAACTCGGGTAATGTTATGCAAATTGATGCAGTCTAAACTAGATGTGGAGTGTGTCACAGGGCAATAATTTGCCATCCATTACAAGTGGGTTAAGTGTTACCCGGACAGCCACGCCACAAAGGAGCTCAATGGCCCTAACTAATAAAACTATCATCTAAGATATTATAGCCAGACCATGACTTTAAGATCTCCTATTCTAAAGTACTTGGACATATCCATTCGGTTTAATGTATAAAAGGATAATATTTGGGAGGTCATGGGACCTCAGGGGAGCCGAGGGGACCAGGTCACACGACAAACTGGAAGTGACGCGAGCGGTGGCGGCATCCTGAATTCTGTTATTTGTCCCATTTCACGGACATTCTGAAAACCAAGCACTCAACTCACTTTCACTTGGTTCCCTCGATTATACCAGGGATCCTTGAAACAATCGACTGAGGCGATGGAGTCAGTGAACTATGACATCACTCCGGGTCAACCAATAAAAAACACAAACAACTTTTTTTTTTTTTTTTTTCAAAAACACTTTACTTCGGTCATTATCTCAAAACAAAAACAGAGAAATGAGCAATGTTTCATCTCCATCCACTGTGTATGGTAATGTCTGCAAATAATATTTAAACATGAATGTCCATATCCTGCGCCTATCGGCAATATCGGCGAGCTCCGGAAGCCACTACGACGTCTCCATCTTGTAGCCGTGTTTTTCCAGCTCCGCTCTGAAAGGAGACGAAAAAGAAAAGGAAAAAAAAAACCAGAGTGAGTCAGTGGAGATGATTACCAGTGGGTGGTGGAGGCATAAGTGCCCTCTGCTATTGATTGAGAGAAGCCTTAGGAGACAGGCGTGAAAGTGAATGTGAATATGAACACACACACACACACACACACACACACACACACACACACACACACACACACACACACACACACACACACACACACACACACACACACACACACACACACACTATTAAAACCACTGACTGTAGGGCTGAACGATTAATCGAATTCAAACCGACATCGCAATTAAACAGAACGCAATTTTCAAATCGCAAAGCCTGCGATTAAAAAACAAATAAATAAATAAATTTAAAAAGTGATCTTTTTTTGTCGCCGTCGTGCATGTGTGTGTGCACACGATCGGCGCACCAGAACACTGTGATCTTATTTTAAGTCTCCTAATGGAACGACCCCGTGGGTAATGGGGACACTTTCCCCATGCCCCCCCCTCCAGCCTATAGAGATTGTTTTAACCTCTCCCCTGCCCCCCACGGAGAGACCCGGTGCTCCGGCCAGAGCTGCGGTGCGCTGTGCGTATTGCTGCCAGAGCCCGGAACACCTGTCGAGAGCCTCTTCCACAATGTGTCTGTTTTTTTGATTTACCATTTTTATTTTTTTTTATTTTTTATTTAATGAGCATGAAGCTGTCCCTGAGCACATGCAGCGCCGCTACCTGTGTGTGGACGTAGGCGCGCAACATTTCTTATCAAAAATAATACATTTTCTGCTGAAACACTACATATTCAATTTAATATTCAAACACAGTCAACTTTCTACTGTGATTGAAGGTTTTTCTTTCTAAACTTCAATAGTTAAATACAGATATGTTATTAATATCAATCCGTGCATCGATTCATCTCACTTCATCATAACACATAGGCTTGGCCAACAGGAAAGAGCAGTTTATATGTTGACTCTATCCAATGTTGTGTTGGTCATACTAGAGCACATTTCATTGCTTGTGTTTAGTGAATAATACAGAGGACAAGGAACTTAAAACAAGTTTGAATACTAAATTGCAATCACAATATTGGTCTTAAACCCCCCCCCCCCCAAAAAAAACGCAATTTGATTATTTTCCCAAATCGTTCAGCCCTAACTGACAGGTAAAGTGAATAACATTGCTCATCTCGTTCCAATGGCACCTGTCAAGGGATGGGATATATTAGGCAGCAAGGTAACAGTCACTTCTTAGGAGTTGATGTATTGGAAGCAGGAAAAATGGGCAAGCGTAAGGATCTGAGCGACTTTGACGAGGACAAATTGTGATGGCTAGACGACTGGGTCAGAACATCTCCATAATGGCAGGTCTTGTGGGTGTTCCCAGTATGCAGTGGTTAGCACCTACTAAAAGTGGTCCAAGGAAGGACAACCGGTTTACCGGCAACAGATTCATGGGTGCACAATGGCCCATAGGCTCATTGTACGCTTAGGGAGTGAAGTCCAATCTGTCTGGTCCGATCCCACAGAAGAGCTACTGTAGCACAAATTGCTGAAAAAGTTCATGCTGCTATGATAGGAAAGTGTCAGAACACACAGTGCATCACAGCTTGCTGCGTATGGGGCTGTGTACCCGCAGACCGGTCAGAGTGACGTGACGATAACAGCGGTTAAGTGACGTCACTGTGGAATTAACAATAAATTAAAAAAATAAAAATGTTACACGTTGCTTTTCACCGCGGTGAGAAAATATTCATACCGTCACAGCCCTACATGCAGCTATGGATTAGATGACTGCACATATGACATGTGCCTTTAAACAATATCTTCTAGAAATGGCGTACCGGCCCATTCTGAATAAAACAATGCTATATTACTATCTAAAGCGTAGTCAAACGAAAATAAACTAGCTACTCGTCTCTAAAGAGATACTGATTATTCTCAGAGTACGAGTGTCACAGAGAATAGCTTTAGGGGTTACTGTTGCATAGAATGGTTTCCAGCTGACAAAACAATTTAAGTATAACTACAAACAATAGGGAAGCACAGATTTATCGCCGTACATCGGTATCGGCCAATATTTGCCCCGTTGACCGCCATCAGCCCTTTCTGCAAATAAGTTGACATGACATGGCAGTGGCCAACGTTTAGTGTTTCCCACATGTGGGAGCTTCGGTGGTAGTTGGAACTGCTGGTTACTCGTGTATAATGCACTCTTCTTAGAAAAGACATCCAAGTGACACCGGTATAAAAAAAAGATCACAAAAGTGTTTATTCCAAATTCCGCAGGTAACAAAATATATCCACAACGAAATCTTGTTTCACAAGAGTAAATCCAAAAGGTACGTAATAATTGCTTAAATCACGCAACTACAACTACGGTAAGAAAACTGTGTTGCTCCACCTCTGAAACGCCGTCCAGTAAAGGAGAAAGATGACCCAAAGAGCCACTCGAACGAGAGAAGAGCGGAGCATGTTCTTAGCACGAGCGGCTCAAGCTAAACCCTGTTAGTGTGTACGTGAGGAGGCACGGAGCAACAGGAGGAACAAAATGGGTCAAACCACAGCTTGGACTACGGAAACTGCAGAGGGACAAAAAGGGTCAAAAGTGCCATGACTTTGTATTTGGAATAACGGAACCAAAGGAAGGACTAAAGAAAGGCTTCCTAAGCTTGTCTATTGTAAACATCATTACCAGTAGTTTTTAAGCCGTGTCATCTATGTAAACTTCACTTGGACGGGCAGTCCAGGTATATTGAAGGCTGCCAAAGTATATTTGGTTCCCGATTTTAGCTTTTTTTTTTTTAATTTTTTTATTCCAGCTCGGAGAACAATGCCATCCACAATAGTATTCAGAAGACACAGACAGGGCTCTCTGCAGCGCTCCAAGCAGGAACTGATGTGTTCATTGGAACTTGGAAAACTGTAAGTAATGCTGCGTTCAGGGGAACTCTGAAAATATTGGTATCAGACAAATTGTTATTTTAACAAGCGGTGCATCCATAGAACAAAACAATTTGTTGCTATTGTCCTATGGTACTAAGCTAGAACTTGTGAGCTTGATGTGTCATTGTAATAGACTTTTAAGTGGCACCTCTCAGAACATTGCCATACTGAGCAACAAGTAACTCATGTTAGGCCGATCGGCATGTTCACAGCGTCAAGAAATGCTAAACTGTGCACTAAGGGTTAAAATAAAGACTTAAAGACTAATTAAGATTTTATTACCTCATTTAGCAGACAATACTGTCCATATGACCTACAGTATGCTGTTTATATAAATTAATCACTCACGCATTCATTCAATTCAGACAGATATATTTTAAAAGTATACATCTAGAATACATAGAATAATGTGTTTTAAAGCAATTGTTTACAGTTTACTAAACCTCAAACTTTTCATTTAAAATGAATAATGATTTATAAGATGGGTCCTGTGACCTGTGTGACCTCTTAAAAAGTGCACTGTAATGATGTGGACAATGTAGGGTTTGCCATTGTGAAATTAGTGTGTGCACAATTTAATTAGCAGATATTATTGACAGAGTGTTTCTCCAAGCGAGCAGCCAGACAGGTTTCCATCTTTTAAAATCTGGATCGGGTCCAAACACTGGTTGAAGCGCCCTTTCTTACAGCAATTTCTTCACCATTTGGTCATACGTAAGTCGTGCCCGTCTCCTTTACTTCACTTCTATCCGATTTGTGTGATTTTCTCAGCCTACATTGAAAATATCAGTTCAACTGAATCAGTGATTTTGGTCGACACAAAACTGACCGATTAAAAAAAGTAATTATCTACTTTAAACTCTAAAACCACAAGAGCTCTATGTTTCCTACTAGAAGCTAAACCCCTTGTGAACCGACTATACGTAAATAATAATAATAATAATAATAATAATAAATATAGTCACAAATTACAGTTTTCCAAGTTTCCATGTAACGCAGCATTACTTCTTATCGAGCAGAATTACAATTTTGCAATTTCCCAAGGCTCACAGCGTCAGTTCAAACCAATGTTCTAAGTTCTGTGTTGTCTCGACCAGACACCAATCCTCCATGAAGCAACCAATACACACCAATGGTGTCTACAGCGCACACCTCGCCCCATGCAAAGCCCCCCCCAGAACCACAACATGCACATATACAACAAATTGGATGATGATGTCAAAGCATCCCGCTCCACAAACTCATCCTGCTACGCCAACGTTCGGCTACTTACGGAAAATTTGCAACGGTTTTTAACTAATTCCTGCACCAATAATGGATCGATATGGATCAAACTGGGATCACAAAATATCTGAAAGGCTGAATCCAACGAAACCTCATTCATATCTGTGGGTTGGATGGTTGCTGTGCGTCAGACACTTTTAGGCATAAAAATGCCAAGGAGAACAAGAATAATAAAAATCTGAACAAAAACAATATGAAAATATACAATATACTAATAATATACTAATAATAATAATAATAATAATAATACAATAATACAATATACTAATAATAAACAATATCATCCATTACTGACAAAATTGCAAAACACCCTGAAAACAATATGGTGTCAACTGTAGCAAGAAACTATCAAGCAATGGTGATGGTCACAAAATATCCATCTAAAAATATGCATTTTGTATTGTGTATCCAAAGTTAAATAAGAATCCAAAACATGTGAAAGATGAAAAGCTAATAATTGCAAGCAGGTTATTCGCATGTGATGGGTGACTGTTCTTACCTGCAAGTTTATGGCTGAAGAAGAAAGTTCTTTGTTGCCTCAAGTTTAACACCCTGTGGTGTTCAACAAAATTGTTGGACTGATTAATCGATCAGACCCTAAAAACCTGAGGCCTGTAATATTGTACAAAACAAAATCTGTTTGGACAGACTTGCCATTATATAAGTGTGTTAAGAAACAATTATCGCCAATTTTCCACCCGGAAACATCACATCTCAACGAAGCCAGATAGCAGGAAATTGTACTGTCCCTGCAAGACTTATACTCAGAATATCACCCCCAGCAGTGCTTGAAATGTCAATAAGCTGTAATTCTGACAACTCTGGGTGGCACAACAAGGCTACAATCCAGCCGTGGCCTAAGTTTTCTGTACAGATTTTAAGTGTGGAAATAAGATATTTCACATTTTCATTCCCCAATTCATAATTGCTAATGAGGGCTTATGCTGCATTTTCAGCACATTGGAACCTTGTAACTCTCTGATTGTTCTATTCCACCAAATCCAATGCAGTTGCTTTGGTAAATAATTAAGAGCGGCACATTATGAATACATACTCAAAGCTTCAATGACAAATAAAGAGAAAAATTCATTATTCCACTTTCTCTATCTTCTCACATCCGTTAATTTTTGGCTAAAAACCAAACGTCTACCCTGCTGTGTGAGGTGTGGAATGCTGTGATCTTGAATACCTCAGCTGGTTTGAAAAGTCGTCCTCCACATTGTCGTCATCCCAGTTGTCCTCCCACACGTGGGCGTCCTCATCTTCATCCAGCCCTGTCCAATCTGGGGAAACGGCAATACAACTGTCACCATTTCCATAACATTATCTGATGTCAAATAACGGATTCTAATGTTGTTATAAACGTCCAATGACAATATGTGAGCGTATTGTGTGTAATCACCGGGTGTCATGACATTTCACTGCATATATGTATGACCGTATGTATGTGACAAATAATCTCTTGAACTTGTAACGTTCAATAACAATATATCGTTCATTTACGATTTCTGATGTTCGATTACGACATCCAACGTTCAACAACAGTATCTCACGTTCAACAACCACGTATAATAATTCACAACAATCCGCTCGTCCTCAAGGCGATGGCGTCAAGACCAGAGGAGAGGCGACTGCGTTAGCGAGCACCAGCGTTAGCTAAACACCTGAATCTGACACATCCGCTTGTTGTACGTTGAGAACCATTCGAATTCCTTAATTCAATTCAACGAAGCCGTCTTGACATGGCCATGGATAAATACAGCAAGGCCAAAGAACATTGCACAGGTAAAGGGAATCATTACTAGGCTCCCTATCACGCTCCCTGCTGCTAACGTTAGCTTAGCATCGTTAGCTGAGTCACTGTTGCAGGGCCCAACATAGTAATACTACCGATAGTCAGTCATTTCGCTCGGCGTGAATAGGAGGGGGGATAAATATGTGATGCCCTCGTTCGCGTAATTTGATGATTTACCCTCTGCAGGGAATTCTTCAAACTCATCATCCTCCTCCAGTAAACCCAGGTCCACGGTCTGCTTCTTGTCCGCCATGTTGCCCGGTGAGTGTGCGTGTGTGCGTGTTGTTGTTGCGCCGTTCAGCTGCTTCAAGGGCGCTCGGCTGCGCAGGGCGACGCAGGCTGCCAGTTGCGCAAGTTTGACAACTGTCCTGTTGGCTTATGATTCAAATGATCTAAGTATTTGAGGCTAATAATAGAATATAATTATTTTATGTTATATAATAATATATGTCATATATTTTACAAATATTATCATAATGTATATTGAATATGCCGCTTGCCCACATTGTAATATTGCAATAGTGTTTATTATAGATCCTACCTCGTGTATGTACCTATTTTTCTGAAAATGTTCTTTAAATTTCTTTTTCTTTTCACCTCTTTTTACATCATTGTATGTTCTGTACAAATGAGTCACTGACAACCGGAGTAAAATTCATTGTATGTGTGAGAAAACTTGGCCAAAAAAAAAAATCTTGATTCTGATTCTGATTCTATACAACACAAACTGTAAATGTATATATTTTTTTGTATGTATGGTGTGTACTCTATAGGGAGTACAGTAGAGAATATGTACTGGGTTTACAACAGGGTTTACAACAATGTTAAAAAAAACAATACTGCATGGCAAATAGATCAGATGAAACCAATCTTTCTTTTTTCTTTCTTTCTTTCTTTCTTTTCTAATTAACAATTTTCAGCTCAGATTACAACTATTTTGATCCAAAGGCACTGTTTGAATTTTATTTCCAATATATATATATATATATATATATATATATATATATATATATATATATATATATATATATATATATATATACATATATATATATATATATATATATATATATATATATATATATATATATAAGCAATTATATATCACAAGAAAAGGAAACAAATGACACAGCATAAATGAAAAATATACCATGATTGTGCCCTATATTTTTTTCGTTCTTTCTATCTCTCTTCATCCTGTTTTGTTCTGCAATACAACACACAAACACACAAACACACACACACACACACACACACACACACACACACACACACACACACACACACACACACACTGGCACACATATTACCCATCGCAAAGAAAAGAATAGCCCCATAGTCGCTTTTCCTCAAAACACATGTGTATAAGTCAGTCAAATTTCTCATTTAGGAACAAATGTACAATGTGACCCATGTGGCCTGCCCAAATAATGAAGCGGCAGCCACAGCTTAGAATGTAGTTTAGATAAACGAGAGTCCACATTTACCACAAAACCACTTGCGCCACAATGAAAATTGGCCTGCAGCTGTCATATGTTGACAGACAGAGCAAACCTCAATTTAAGACTGCGCACACTTATTCTATTTTCAAATTATTTTGTAATCATCCTAAGCCTTTACACATGACAATGCCACAACATTCGTCGGAGAGGGAAACAAGAGGGGCGGAGGAGAGGCAGAGGAAGTGAACGCTACCATGTAAAGCTTTCTGTAACCTCGTCACTTATAGCGTTTTAATGTATATGTAAAACAAATGTGTTTCAATTTACATTAAATTGTCCAATCTACCACTCTTGCTGGATTTATTTTTAAATTCTGTTTATCATTTAAAGAAAGCACAGGTATGAATATAGACCATGGGAGACGTTGTGTCAGCAAGTGAATTGACAAGGATAAAGACTCATCAGTGGTAGATTTGATATAATTCTAATTTTTAAAATGACGAGGCTACGGAGAATTCCCTTCCTGTCGTTATGAAAGACGCTCTGTTTGCCTCCGTCCCTCCACCTGCCCTCTCTCTCCAGGCCACAGTGTGCGTGTCACTCAGTCCCATCTCGGGGTGAAGCCCTGGGAAGGGGCATACCTGAGACTGCTGTTACACCAACGTGGCGCCTGGAGTCTCCGCGACATGGAAGGGAGAAGGACAAGGAGGAGGGGAGAGAGAGAATGGAGATATGGGAGGGCGGAGGGGTGGAGGGTCGGAGGGGTGGAGGGGCAGAGGGGCAGAGGGGCGGAGGGGTGGAGGGGTGGTGGCCGCCCCAGACAGACTCCACGACTTCTCGCGTCACATTTTTCCTTTGCCCTTTTCACAAAGGCCCTCTGGGACGGGACAGGTCGGCGGCCAGAGAGAGAGAGAGAGAGAGAGAGCGAGAGAGAGAGAGAGAGAGAGACAGTCGTTCATGGAGACAGAGGAAGACCTCGAGCCGAGCGGAGCCGCTGGCACTAGTGGCCCTTTATCACAGGCCAAGATCACGATACTGCCTTCGGGCGGTGCACGCCTGGGAGAGGTGGGAGGATTGAGGGAAATGGGTGGAGGTAAGAGAGAAAGAGAGAATACTGTGTGGGTGGGTGAGTGAGTGAGTGAGTGAGTGAGTGAGTGAGTGAGTGAGTGAGTGAGTGAGTGAGTGGGAGTGGGAGTGGGAGTGAGAGTGCAGCAAATAGCAAGATCGCCCCCAGAAGATAAAGGACAGACGAGACCTCCTCTTCCCCCCTGCCAGGGAAAGTGACAACAGCCGGGACCGGCAAAGCCGTCTGGCCTGATCCCTCACTTTCCTGGGGGCAGCGTGTCTGGATGTCACCCCCCCCCCCCTCCCCCCCAACTCCGCCTCACCCCTCACCCCCACCTCCCCCCTTCCCACTTTCCGGCATTTCTACATTTGCTCGATGCGCATTGCCATTGTTTCTCAACCTGGAAAAGTGGATGCTTCCCGCCGAGCTGCTCAAAATATTCACCGTGGGAATTCGCCGGAGTTTTGTTTTGCCTTCGTTGCCTGAAGGCTCAGCGTGTTGCTCGTGTGTTTCTTTAAAAATATTTTTTTTTTTTTTTTTTGACGCCGCGAAAAACACATAATTCTTTGGCGTAGCGGTTTAAACCCGACATTTGTTTTGTCTTCAAGAGCTCGGCGGTATTAACGGCAGAAAGTTAAAAGAAAAAAAAAAACAAAAAAACAAAACATATGCTAAACCCTTAAAACAGACGAGAAGGCGATCATCGTGGATTATGGAGATTTAACCAGGCAATTAATGAGGCGAATCCCAGAAAAGAAACATGTAAGCTTTGCTCTTAGGAAATCTGCCCAGGGACTGATACGCTTCCAGGATGTGTCTGTCAAGATCCTGTATTAAATTTAATCCCGACCAGTCAGTAAGTCTCTGCCATTGTCTGTTGTTTGATACCTCTCTCTCTCCTCCGGCATTTACACCTCACAACCAACCGGGACATGTTGATCAAGCTCATACATTTCATAATACAATCACCTGAATTTCTGCAAGAATCAAAAAAGGAAACTATTCTTCTTATTTGTTTTGTGTTAAAGTCTGAATAACCCGGGAACAGGGGGCGTGGGGGGTGGCGGGGTGGGGTTGTCACTCATTCAGATGTCTGTCATGAAGAATTTAAGTTTCATATTTTTCTCTCCTGTCCTTCTTGAAAAGCCCTGTCATCTTGGGCTTGAGGTACAGTTTGCCAAGAGGCTAATGTGGCCCTCTATGCCGGTTACAATCTGATGCCTGTCCCCGCGAGCCCCCAGGTAATCCTGTCCACTGCGGAGGCTTAGCTGCGCTCGGGCTTAAGTTGCATATTTTGTTTTTATCAGGACGCTGCTGATAAATGCTATCAGCGAGGCAGAAATGAAATATGGGGGGTCTAGCTCCATTTTCTATAAATGGAGCAAACGCTGCGCCTTGCACCCCCCGCATCGAAATCCACCAGAGAGGAGGAACAATAACACTTTTATTTACATGCACCATGAATTTTTAAGCTCGATATTTTATGTCGGAAATAAGCAGAATATGCATCACAACAAAGAGAATTTGTAGCAATATTCCTGGAAATATCACTGGCAACATTGAGGTGGGGTGGGGGGGGGCTGGCGGGAACGCACTCGTGTTACACTCTATTTCAGATCTCACATTTTTAACATAAACACCCGGTGCACTCTCTATTTCGATTGCAGTAGTTGTACTTGCAGACCTCCAGCTATCATTTAATAAAATTTATGAAATTACATGCTAATGTATTTCCAGTAATCTGTGCTAATATTGCACTACCTCGGTGTCCGTGCTCCGATGCCACGGACCTGTACCATGCGTGAAAAGCACTCACACACTCTTACCATAGGTGATAACCCCCTCTGCCAAAAGCACTCTTTGCGGAAGTGTCCATTATCCACGCAGCCTGTCCTCACGCCATCATTAACTTAAGCTTTCCTCTGTGTAAAACCATGACCGTGGTTAATTTCTTTGGCAAAGGCAGATGGTAAAATAAAAACAGGTCTTCATCGACCGTCACAAAGGAACCGTTGTAGAATACCAAAAAAACTCAGATTAATTGATTTTGTGATATTTTATTATTTTATCGCACCTTCGTGTTTAATAATAGGATTCCATAGCAGACATATATTTTCATTAGGCTCCTTTGAGACATGGTCCTCTCCATAAAGCCATTCCAAGCACAAAGGTAAAGTGATACATGCTTTCTCTGACCCGTACTTAGCAAGCCCTCACTGATCCCGGCCTGAAGTGGATCTTTTGTGCCGTGATGTGTCTCAAGATCTGCGCCACAATGGGGCTTTGTGAGGGCTGACATATGTCGCATGTCCAAGGAAAAAACGCCGGCTACCTCGGCTTTTCCCGCGATTCCTACGATCCCGAGGACGCCCCCAAAAATCCCCAACTAAATAATTTGCTTCCTCGGGTCTTACAGGCTGTTTGCCGCATCCGTCAAAGCCGCCATCAATACCTGAAGTCTGTTTTTTTGTTCTCTCTCATTCTCTCTCCAGTTTTTCATTCATGAATGCACATGAGCAGGCGCCCCCACACGGCTTCACACACCTGTCTCGTGCTCCTCCGGTGATGGCATGTCAAAGTGTGCGTTAGGGCCGCAGCGGGGAGGTGGGTGGGTTGGGTGGGGGGGGGGGCTCCGCCAGTGAATGACAAAACCTGTTCTGGGAAAAAAAGGAAAAAAAAAAAACCACCCGCCAACCCCTCATCTGTCAGCGGCGTCGGAGGAGGAGGAGAAGGAGATGAGCGGGGGTGACACAACAAGACGGCGACGGCTCGCCCTCTCTCATCCTAAATCGGTCGCATGCATACCCCGCAACCCGTCGGGGTCGGGGCGGCTGACAATAATTACCGCCGCCTCCCCGGGGCCTTTTTTCGGATGAGCACGCAGCTCTGGCGTGATGATGTCACACCCCGCGCTGACTTTTCGGCTGCACCGTTCTGAGCGATGGCTTGGGTGAGGTTAGCGTGCGAGTGTGTGTGTGAGTATTGCTCGTGGTTCAATGCATCTGCCTGAGAGACAAGACGGATTATTCATTTTGATTGATACACGTCGATCCCTCCTAAATTGAACATAATCCAACTCTTTACGTTGTTGATTTCCTATGATCACTAACTCGCTAACTCGCCACAATCCGGCTCCTTTCCCCCTGCTTCGTCATTCCGCGAGGCCTAATCCCCAACATGTGGCTGTCCCTAACTCCGGAAATGCCTGTGATTGGTCTGATTGATAAATGAAGCCCTCCTTATGCTTTTTTGGGGGTCCGCTTGCGAGAGGCCTCCGTGTGCCTGGATTGTGTCCAGGAAGCCTGGGACAGCCACTTATTAAGTAGTTAGAGCCCTCCAAAACGAGACGCAAGGGCAGACAGGGACCACTGGTGGTGGTCACCTGGGTCGGGAGGGTTTTTTTCTCCTTGGGCATCCCCACACACCTACTGGGTCGGACCTACGGAGCTGGGTGGAGGTGTGGAGGTAGTGGGGGTGGGGGTGGCGGGGGTCTGGCCACGGCTGTATGTTGTGAATAGGATCCAATCTGCTCTCTCCTGCGCTAAGGTCAAGGGTTGTGTGTTTGTTCAGCTTGGTCATTCATAGAGATGCAATTATTAGCACTTAGCCGTGCCCCAGTCGCTAGATTTTCAATGCTGCAAATGTGTTTTGGTTTTTTTTCTTCCCACAAACAGAGCTCCCTTCGTGCCTGAAATGTGATGAGCGAGTGCAGTTATCGCAGACAACACAAGGTCTACATTTAAAAAAGCAATAGGTTTATCTTCACTCCCTGCTAGGAATTTATATCCCCCCTGACAGGTATTGTTGCCTGTGCAGGGGAAGTTAATGATAAAACAGAGAGGAAGGCATGCAAGAGTGGGCACGGACTACCCCACTCCTGGCGATTTCATTACTCTTCCTTAATTGTTTCTTCTCCTTGAATGAATCGCCGTTATAAGATGGACCGTGTGCCTGTTCACCATTAATTTCTAAAGTTTTTGGAGGAAAAACAGGGAGGGGGGGGAGCAGTTACAAAAAAATAACTAAGTTGGACAAGGCCCGAGCGAGTCAGGGTTCGGGGGTAGGGGAACACCTTAAAGATGTTTTCGATTAATCAATTGGGCCGCGGTGTGTTTGCCAAGGCAGCGTGAGACACAGAATCAACCCTTCCACCGCGACTAAACATTACAGTTCCTACAGAACGTGGAAACAAGACGGTCAATGTTTTCAAAAGAGGGGGCAGAAATATGCCGCGGTACAAAGTCAGCCCCCACTGTGGCGCTGAAGTCCGGGCAGGGCATGAAACCAAGAATAATCCCTTAAGAGTACGGCCGAAGGCGAGGCTTAGGCGGCCCTGCCAATAACGCGGTGCTTAGGCTCGCAGCAACGCACCCTGGGTAGAATCCAGACGAAACACTAGGAGGTGAAAGGGAAAGTGGTGATTTGTCATTAGGACTTTTCAAAGAAAGGCCAATACCAAAGGTCCAACTTTTGCTGGGTATAATTTTAGCCCAATCCTTAATTATTTATTTATTTATTTATTTATTTAGTTTAGTAAGAATTTTCAGGTACATTTTTTACCACTGATATTTTGTGTTGCCAGGCGCAATTGGGGTCCTGTTTACGTGTTTTTCACATGTGTATGTATATGTTTGGCGTCCGCCCTAATGCGCAATGTGTTCTGGTTTTGGATCGGAACTGTTTCTCAGTTCATTAAGAGAGAGAGAGAGAGAGAGAGAGAGAGAGAGACAGAGAGAGAGAGAGAGAGAGAGAGGGCGGGGAAAACCTCATTCAATATGTCTGCCAGTTTCAGTTTGTTTTGGCCTGCCTAGGATTTGTGAAACATGTTCTCATAAACTGGAATCAAACATTCCATTTGTTGAAGAGGATGTTGGAAAATTATTTACAGGCAAATAAAGTTGCGTGAGACCATTTAAACGGCTGCCCAGTTTTTTTGGGTGTATGGTTCTGTTTAGCTGAAATCATTTTTCACTGTGGAATACATTGTAGTGTGGCTCCTGATTTGCTGCGGGCTGTTTGTGATCTGCCGGGCTCCGCCCTGAAAGTCCAAACCCGTCATGGCTTTGTCTGCTGCCTTTGCTGAATACAACTCATGGTTGTTGTATCTTTATGTCAGTGTGCGTTTATATATTTTGAGATATGACTATGCAATTTCTGAATATGCATTCATTTGTGTGTGTGTGGGGGGGGGGGGGGGCAGGGTGGTTGAAATTGTTTTTATTTGTGTGGGGTGGGATTTGAATGTGAAGGTGGGGGAGGCTGGTGGGGTTTGCATTGTAATTGGGGTTAAAGAAGGCAGTGGAGGCATGTTTCTCAATACAACCCCTTCCACATGGAAACACACACACACACATACACACACACACACACACACACACAGACAGATGTGCATCATCACTGGCTGATTGTCAGTGACCTTGGCTGATTAAACTTGTAACGGGAAGCCAGTTGTGCAGCTGGGGGCCAGCCGGCTGGCTGTGACAGTGGAGCGCTATTGGGAGTCCAAACAAGGTAGCGTGACTGCGAGGGCCCACTTTGCGGCCCCTGAGCTTGACCCCGCCAGACACACACCCCATCCACGAACTGTGCTGCGCTTGTTCCCCGAGCAGAAGCGATGGCAGCGACAAAGGGGTAAGGAACTCGTCCAGACCTTCACTGGGGGTGTTTGGACAACTCTAGGCCCCCTCCGAAGCCCCAGGGGCCACTCAGCTGGCTGTGAGGGCGAGAAGACAGGGAAGAGAGCAAGGCAACGAACACTGGCCGATTAAGAGGGGAAGTGTGTGCCCATTTGTCTTAAAGTGTGTGTGCCTATGTGTGCATGTGTGCGCGTGCGTGTGTGAGGAATTCATGACATCATTGTTAAGCGTGACAGCCATCTTCACTGTGTTTGGTTTCACTGCTCCATTATTATTCACAAATAACATTTGACAGTTATTTCCACTCATGTTATTTGTGAAACACTGCTTCATGTACATTCCTTGGTGACAAACTGTAGGTCTTGGGGGGGTGGGCTTGCTTCTGTGCTATTAGTTTACACCAAACTTACCTTTTTTTATCGACCATGCCCATGACTTTTATGGACACTTTTATTGACACGTACTCTACCATTATGGCCCACGTATGCAGAAAGTGTGCATGAAGTCAACTATTTTTGCACTTTTATATGCGTAAGGCAGCGGTATTCAACACTGTTTTATAGAACTGTTAGTCACGGCTCCGTCGTTATGTGTTTATTTGTATATTTGTTTATTTGTTTGTTGACTACACATTCTATATAGGCGCATAGCGATCTTTCTTGCAAACCCGTGCAAAGCGAAGGGGAAACATTTCTAGCCGTCCACGTAAGCTCGTTGGCTTTGTGTGCGTTAGGGCGGCCACTGTAGGAGACGAAAACAAGCGGCTATTCCCTTGCTCAAAGAAACAAAACCATTAGTCAAGAGAAAGCTTGCGTAAACTCGATACGCCGTCCAATGGCTGCATGTAAGTCTTTAATTGTCCCCATCCGCAGAGACAGTAAGGAAAACAACAGTAGGGTCTCGGGGCTTCGGGAAGAAGGGCCATAGTGAGTCTAGATTGTCGAGAGTTGAAGGGGAAGTAGTTATCGTCGGGGTGGAAGTATTCAGGAGGGGTGGACGCAGAGGCTGTACTCGGAGGGGAGGGTCAGGAAGTCATCAAAGGAAGATTTTCGTTTTGGGGGCTGAGACAGAGTAGAGAAAGTAAGAGGGCATAGCTATATGGGAAGGAAACTTAGTCCTTATTGGATGACAAATAGTTAGGCGGTGGGAAGGGACGGAGCGGCCAGCTGCTCGGCCCTAATCAGCGCCGTGATTGATGGTGTTGACGTTCTAAATCGGCCAGCAACACAGCGAGTACAGCACTCCTAATAACACAGTTTTAGATTGGCCTCGGAGATAGCAGGAAGCGTACGGGGTAGAGAAAGGAGGGCACGTTCCCATGTTCCCACCGAGGAGACTGAGGTATCGAGGCTCCCGATCCACCCAGCTGAAGCCGAGAGCCAAAGTTAGAGTTGGACTCGTAGCTGGTTTTAAATTGGATCCACCCTCTCTGGAGTGTCCAGCCTGCTCTTTATCGGGAGTCAGGCAAGTGATATTGGTGTTTCTGTAAGGTCACGTCGCTCAGTCTTCTCCCCTTTGTTCCTGCTTTGTCATCTATCGTCAAAATACACCCAGGGTAGTCATCACTTAGAGAAAAATGCAGAGGGTCGAGACATCATCATTACCGTCAAACGGAGGTCAGCGCAAGTTCTCTCATGTCCATAATGCCTGACCGTTGTGTCCACAGGGGCGGGATTGCGAAGGGGGAAAAAAAAAGAACAACGTCCCCCTAATTGTAGCAGCGGCCCCTTTATCATAGTTTCAAGCTTTATGAATAAACACGCTGTACCTTTGACCACGGAGCAAGGCAGGCTGGGATTGCGTGGGAGGTTTCTCAGATCTCAGCACATTGCGGAGGGAAAACACAGTGCATCGCCGGGCCGGGCTGGAGACTGCGGCGGTGCAAAAGGTGACTTTCCAAAAGGTTTGACTCATGCAAAAAGCAATTTAAAAAGTGTTGTGGGTTAAAAGGAAAGACTCAGTCCGGCGGCAATAAAACAAACACATTCTGAGGTATCTATCATAAGAAGAATTTCAAATGTAGGTTTCCTTTTGGAACAATTTTTTTTTGTTGTTGCTAAATATTATTTGGGTGGCTGTAGAATCCCCCTCCACTAGCAAAGTGGCATATGAGTACACTCACACACACACACCCTCACACACACACACACACACACACACACACACACACACACACACACACACACACACCCTCTCACACACACACACACACACACACACACACACACACACACCCACACCCTCACACACACACACACACACACACACACACACACACACACACACCCTCACACACACACACACGCTATCACAGCTTTTTTTACAGTAGGCAGTTGAGCTTCTAAATGATTAACCCTCTCATGTTATAATGTACAAGCGTTTCAGGAGCTTTCATCACTGTCGAAAGATGATGAAGAGTTTTGAGTGATTTAACTTTGCGTTGGCCCACTCAGTGAAACACTGATACTCCTCCATTATGGGGCTATCAACATTTTGGCATAATGGGCCTTTTAACAAAAAAAGTGCCTGCTAATAAAACAAGTAGAACGGCATGCTGCACAGGGGGTGAGGACCCCTTTTAATTATCTAAAATGAAGCTGATTGTGTATACTTGTATAGCCGTGTGAGGTGAACTGGTCCAGCTCTTAAAATCACCTCTGCGCATGAGGTGAAAGCAGAGGATCTAGTTTAAAGTATGATCTCTCCTATCAAACTTTACAAAGTCTCTACTCTCTCATAGACATTTCAAACGCAAGCGGTGAGCATCACTGGCAAAGACGCACCTCTTGAAAAGTGCTGGGACACGCACCTTGTCTCTTGAGCGTCCTGATTTTCAAACGTTACACCCTTCATGTCCCTTCATACGTCCCAGTTCTCCTGCCCACCGTCTTCTTCATCACTGTTAAAGAGCCTGTGTACAATGAGGCGGCCGCTGGCTGGCGTGTTGACAGGCTGACTGAGTGTCCTTCTCACTGGCTGGCAGGGGATAATCGGCATGCTGCCAGCCGGAGACTTCTGTATGGGCTGTTGACGGGCCGATGTGTCTCCGGCCCCAGGGCTGCTCGCGGTGGCGACTATGAAATGATCCCATTGTTAAAGCGTCTGGACGGACACACCCACCGAGACATCCAAGCAGACATGTTGGCGTGTGACGTGTTCTTTACATACAAAGCCACTGACAAGATAAATGTGCGCCCGGGTGTGGATTTTTGAAACCTGGCCTGGCCCGGACCTTCCCTTGCACAATGCATAATTGTGCCCGCCCTATTACCCATATATAGATATACTGTATAGATAGATAGATAGATCGATCGATCGATCGATCGATCGATAGATAGATAGATAGATAGATAGATAGATAGACAGACAGACAGATAGATATGTGTAATAACTGTGTAATCAACTGTGTGATAGTCTTTAATAGCACTGTAATAGGTTAGACAAACCCTTCCATTATTAACCGTGTCCATACTATTGTATCTTTTTATTTTTTATTAATTATGTACAGAATCACTACTATTGATTAGATTTATACTTAGTCAATCAGTCAATACTTGCATCCTTACTACCACTTAGCCCCTGTCAGGGCTTTTCTTTTGTAATTTATCTTTATCTGGTGCATAATAATCTCTTGAACTTGAACTTGAATTTACATTTACATTTGCATTTACATTACATTAACATTTATTCATTGAGCAGACGCTTTTGTCCAAAGCGACTTACATGAGAGGCTAGAAACAATCAATGTGTACATCGACCATTGGAGCAGCCTCGAATTTAAGTGCATGAGGACCTGTTTCTAAACTCAACCAGATACAAGTGCAAGACAGCTGTAAGGAATCAGAATGTGTTAGTACATTATCATCAACAACTCATTATGTTGTTGTTAGTGCATTATGTCAATACAACAGCTTAAACTAGTCAACATCAACAAAAACAAGAGTAGTTAGTCATAGCTGAGGTGGGATCAGGTGTTTCTGGAAGAGCAGGGTCTTCAGGTGTTTTTTGAAGGTTGTGAGTCTCTCTGCAGAGCGTAACAAACTGGTCACCACTGCAGTCACACCACGCCTGAGAAGAGTCTGGATTGAGAGACCTGCCGCCGCTCATTTGCAGACCTCAGAGCGCTGGTTTGGGGCCTATGGCCTGATACGTGATGCAATGTTTGTTTGCAGATCCAGTGACCGCTCTGTAGGCCGGCATCAAGGATTTGAACTCCAAGCAGGCAGCTACAGGGAGCCAGTGGAGAGAGATGAAGAGAGGCGTGATATGTACACGCTTTGGCTGCTTGAAAAGCAGCGCTTGGTAGACCAGCCAGTAGAGCGTCGCAGTAATCGCGTCTTGAGATGACGAGCACCCGGACAAGGAGCTGTGCTGAGTGCTCCAACGGGTACTGTCTGATCTATCCCATGTTGTAAAGAGTGAATCTGCAGGATTGGGAGACAGAGGAAATTTGGGCAGAAAAAGTGAGCTGGTCGTCAATCACTACCCCAAGATTTCTAGCAGACTTGAATGGTATTAATGATGACGAGCCGAGCTGAGCGTTTATGTGGTGTTGAATGGTTGTACTTACCAGGGTGATGAAGAGCTCTGTCTTGGACAGAGTCAGTCGGAGGTGCCGTTACTTCATCCAGACAGACTGTCTGCGAAGTATGCCGAGTATCTCGCAGAGACAGTGGTATCCCCTGGAGGAAAGGAGAGGCAGACCTGGGTGTCATCAGTGTAGCAGTGCTAGGAGAAACCATCCTTCTGGATGACCGATTCCAGTGGTAAGGTGTACAGTGAGAAGAGGAGAGAGCACAGATACCTGTGGGGCGCCGGTCCTTACCTGGTGTGACTTAAACACCTCTCCCTCCATGACACCCTGTAGGACCTACCCTGAGAGGTAAGACTCAAATCCGTGCACAGTCCCTGTAAATTAGTTACAGCATGCATGTAAGCCCCTTTAAAGGCTGTTAAATAGCCATATATACAAAATCTGTCTTTAAGAATACAGCCATACAGACAATGAAAAACTGTGAACCAGGTACTAAAACACATGCCTAGATACAAATAACTACCAGCACACACACACACAGACACACAGACACACAGACACACACACACACACACACACACACACACTGCTCTGTTTTCTGATAGCTGTGCAACCCCCTAGTGCATGATCCACTCTGTTTTCTCTGGACATGGGTTCAGGAGTGTAATTTTCACCTCTTTCCTCCTGGATTGCACACACAGACGCACACACACATACAGTTCACCCTGAATTCTTGGATAATCTTGGTCACTTTTCACCCTTGCAGACTACCGCTGTACAAATGATAGAGGCAGAGCAGGCGGTGCAGCTGTGTTTCTGAGACCTCACACCAGCTCCACACGTTAGTGGACTCACACACAAACGCACGCACACACACTCACACACACACACACACTCGCACGCAGGTACACAGGCACGTGCAGACGCATATACACACACACACAGTACTTGCAATCTGACACACAGACAGATGTGCACATACAGTACATACAACACACAAACATGCGTCAGTCTCTCAAGTGCACACATTAATACAACACACATGTGAATGTGTTTTTGTGTGTGTTTGTGGTTGTGTGTACGATATGTGTATGCAGTTTTCTTCCAATCTCTTCGCTCGACATGCCTGGCTCCCTCCCTCCAGCTTCCCATCCCTCCCTCCTTCCTTCCTTCCTTCCTTCCTTCCTTCCTTCCTTCCATCCTTCCTTCCTTCCTTCCTTCCTTCTTTCCCTCCCTCCCTGCCTTCCGGCCTCTCTCCCTCCCTCCGCCCCTCTTGTCCTCCCCCCCGATCCCTCTTCCACGCCATGATTCCTCAGACCTCCACTTACTCCATTGTCCCCGAGAACAAAAAAAAAAATGAACACAATCGCCTTGTCCTCTTTGCATCTTAATAAGCGGCTCCAAGTTTGATAATTACATGTTGGGCCCCGCCGCGTGAGTTCCTATACAGTGCTCACTTTGGTGAGAGTGCCATAGACTCCATTGTTTCGGGAGAGCCACCGTCGGGCGTGACTGACAGCGGGTCCCCACCCACTCCGGGCGGGGAGGATGGAGGGTGATTGGGTGGGCCGCGGAAGGAAGAAAGAAACATAGCACGAACAGCGACGATTGATTCCCAGGTTTTTTTTCTCTCGCCCTCGATATGGGGGAGCGTGTCCTCAAACGAACGCCACCGAGCAGCAGGCAGACCACATACGTCGCAAAGGTCCGTAATCCATTCCATAGCCCATTGCCATGTGCTGCCGATTAAACTTTTTCTCTTTTTCTTTTTCTTTTTTGTTTTGCGGAGCGAGCGCATAGGAGACAGCCAGACTGAGGGTTTTCTCCTGTGGCGGAAGCCAATCTGTTTAGGATTAGGGGAATAACTGGTGTGGCTGACACCCAGGAGTCCAACACGCAGGGCTGCAGAGGAGAGAGGGTTGGGATGCTGGGATGCTGGGATGGTGGGACGGTGGGACAGTGGGACGGTCGGTGGGATGGTGAGGTGGTAGGACGGTGGGGTGGTGGGGTGGTGGGACGGTGGGGGGTGGGGCGGTGGTGCGGTGGGGCAGTTAGGAGGTGGGGCGGTGGTGCGGTGGGGCAGTTAGGAGGTGGGGCGGTGGGAGAGTGGTATTGTGGGATGGTGGGACTTTGGGAAGGTGGAACGGTGGGATGGTGAGACGGTGCCATGATGGGACCGTGGGAAGGTGAAACGGTGGGGCGGTGGGATGGTGGGACGGTGGGATGGTGAGACAGTGCAATGATGGGACCGTGGGAAGGTGGGACGGTGGGGCAGTGGGATGGTGGGGCTGTGGGACAGTTAGGCGGTGGGAAGGTGGTATGGTGGGATGGTTGGACTTTGGGAAGGTGGGACAGTGGGATGAAGGGACGGTGGGGAGGTGGGAGGGTGGGACTGTGGGAAGGTGGGGCGGTGGGATGGTGGGGCGGTGGTGCAGTGGGGCAGTTAGGAGTTTAGGAAGGTGGGACGGTAGGATGATGGGACGTGGGAAGGTGGGACGGTGGGATGATGGGTTGCTGGGATGGTGGGATGACGGGTCGCTGGGATGGTGGGACGGTGGTGACGGTGGTGGGGTGAATTTGATGACAGGAGGTTGATTGTGTACTGGCGTAGGTCTGGCTGTCGGGCTGAGTTGGGAATCAATAAACCTTGACTGTCGATTGTCTTCTCAGGTCCCTCAAAGTGAGAGCCTGCTGTGGGCGCCGACCCACTTCCCTTAAGAGCCGGCTCTTAGGAAGACCTAGTTTTTGTTTTTTTTTGTTTGGTTTTTCGGCACGTACTGTCCCTCAGGCCCCCCACCACCCCTGCCTCCCTCCCGCCCATGGAATTCTTTCCACAGACTATCTGAAGTGGAGATACATCTTATCAGAGCACTTCACACAAAGAAGCCTTGTGTTTTCGCCGAACCCTCAGCTTTTACGAACGCAGCGTTAATGATTAAAGTCGCGTGGAACGAGTCGTGCTACCTGTTGCTATGATGTCATGTCTGGACTGGGGCAATTGCAATGATTAGGATTTAGGGCCATTAGAGAATCTTTTTTTTTTTTTTTTTGCTGAATACTGTTTATGGAAAATGATCAATTAGCTCTTGGCTCCCTGAGACCAGCTCATGTGCTGAAACTGCGGTTCTGGCACCCTGCGCTCGTTTAGGGAAATAAAGGTGTAAATGTTGAGGCGTTTCTTTGAGTCAGAAGACGGATTTGAAGCAGCTGTGGCCTGAAACAACAGTTTACAGCGAGACTTACAGAACAGTTATCACTCTCGCATTAGCAGCGCCTGGAATTTATGACCAGCAATTGATACCTGGGCTGGGATTTGACGACATGTTGGGCAGTGCCTGTTGACCATAATATACAGTATACACCATAATATCGCAATATAATAATTAATTTGCTTGTGTTAAAAGGTCCACATTAAAAACACATTTTAAATGTAATTTCATAGCAATATTCTGGCCAACTTGATTAGAAAAAAAATTATAATGGCGTCATTGAAAATTATCCATCAAATAAATTGTTGGTGATAATGAGTTGATAAATAAATGGCTTATTTTCTGTCCCTTATCTTATTATTTTCTCTCCCGCATTATGGTCACTACTCTGTATGTGTCAAGGTAGAGTCGGTCTTGACCACAAATTAATTGGATTAAAGGTCTCTGTTGGCGGAGATAATGTTCTCAATTAAATTATTAAGACATTTTGATCGTTTCACTGTTGTTGAACTCATGACCGCCTTCTAAATCTTTAACAAATGCTCCCACTTGATCTTTATTATGCTTGCAACTTTTCTGCTTCCACTCCCACTACCCCTCGGGGCAAAAACACTACACCATACAAACCCATGGAGGCAGAGAAGTGAGTATTTTGGTACAAGGTGCAAAAGCGCTCGGCAGCGGATGTTAAGTGTCCGAAAGGTGGCTGCAAGTCAAGCAGGGATATATTGTTCAAAGAGCAAAACTGCAAGTGGGGAAAAAAGACGGATGATTTGAAAAAAGAGACGAATGGAAAGAAAAAGAGGGGGGGGGGGAGGGGGCAAGAAAATAGCCCCTCACTGAGAGGTTGTTACAGGTGTGAGGAGAAGCGTGAGGGAGCATGTCTGATTGCAAACACCCCACTACCACCAACATCACCCACCCTACCCCCATCACCCCCATCACCCCCTTCACCCCCGTCAGCTCCACCCTCGCCCACATGCAAACCCCTCAGAGCAGCGCGGGTCAACGAGCTGTAACGTATCGCCCGTTTTCCTCCACTGGCCAACCTTCTGGGCCGGTCGTTTGGGTTAAATGGGACCCACTCAGCTCATCATCTGCCCACCATGACTGTGGAACACAGTCTCTCTAAAAAAAAATAAAAAATTAAAAAAGAGCCGTAAAAATATGTAAACTCAGTCAACACGAAATACACCAAATGCTTTTTTTTGCCACGTTGCGCTTTCTGTTCGCAAATCAAACGAAACAAACGTCCCTTTTGCCGGAGTGACTCCAGACTACTGGGTCGTTTCAAAGTTTTGTTCGCTACGAGTGAATCGCTCGCGAGTCTTGCATCACTATTACCTTCCACCTCTACCTAACTGCCTCTCTGGTTCCACCCCCGCCTCCACCCTCCCTCTCTGCTTGCAGGTGGCAGTGGCCTGGTCTTGCTCACATGGCAGCGGGCTGCTCTCTCGTCGCCCCCGGCTCCCATCCTCCAGAGCCGGGGCCCTCCTGCGGGACCCGGGGCCTGGACTCTTAATGCAAATGTGCCGTCTCACTTGAATTGAATATCTGGGAAACACTTGCCCCTCTGGAACACTGCTTTTATTCACGTGCACGGATGCAGGTGCTCCGTCACACGTACACAATCACATTGATAGCAATACACGTGCTTTTGCACACACACACACGCACACACACACACACACTCGCACACAGTGACACGCACACACCAAAGCGCTCACCTTCGCCTTCTTCCTCCTCCGTCCTGCCTCGGGCCGGTGTTGTTTTTGGCTCCGTCAGGGACATATGTCATTGAGGAGTGCGTGCAGGGCCTGGTTAATTAGGGCTACCTCAAAGCGGGCATAAAAACGGGGGCGATATTTATTAGGCAGCACTTTAGCTGCTTGTCATGAATGCGTGTCATGTCGGTAAAACAAACTTTGAATGAGTGAGTAAGAGAATGTTGTGTAAAGCAGCCGTTGCTTCCCGCACTGCTCATGGAGAGATTGACAAGTCTTTTACGCGAACGCTTTCTTTGGTCCGATTCATAAAAGCCGCACCGGCGCTCCATACGCACGCTCGCGGAAGATGTATCCCTCTTCCCGTTTAGTATTTATTTGGTGAAATCAACGGCACAGGGAGACGCTTGTCCCCTGGTAATTGGCGTACAAGA
>NC_137193.1:25398533-25643533 GCF_960531495.2 Zeus faber
AGGGAAGGAGGGAGGGAGGGGTGGAGGGATGGGGTGGAGGGGATGCCGGAGGAAGGTAGGGTGGAGGATGAGTAGATGAAGAAGGAGATGGTGGAAATGGCATGTGTAGGGTGTATGTGTGTGTGTGTGTGTGTGTGGGGGGGGGGGGGGGGGGGGGGTTGAGTATAACGGAAGAGTGGGATGGAGTGGGTGTGAAGAGGGGGATGGAGAGGAGAGGAAAGGGATGGGGATGAGGGGATGAGGTTATGCGGGGATGGTGAAGGCCAGAAAACAAAACAAAACAAAAAAAAAACAGGTTGAATAGAGAACTCGAGGGTGAGCTGGGGGGTGAGACGGAAACAGGGCTGGTGGGGGGGGGGAGAAAATTTGTTTAGTTTAGTATGGATATTCACTTTTTTTTTTTAATACATTGAATCAATGGAGGAAACTTCCAAGTGGAAATATGACTTATCGGTGATATGATTTCAAAAGAAGTCATTTTGAAGCAGAGGCTGAGGTGTCGCTCAAGGTTAAATGCCAACCATGCCGCCTGCTAAACCGGCTTTGGTGTAATTGTTACAACAAATTAAGTCGTTTGTTAAACCCCCCTTAAACTCTGTGTGACTGAGCGAGCCCTCAGGTGAGGAGTGATGCATTTCCAAGGGCAATGGTCGCAATAATAGCCAGCATCCATTTTACTAAACTGGACAAAGACCCCCCCCGCCCTCGCCAAAAATAAAAATAAATACCCTGTCTGTCTAAAACCAGTTCCTCACAGCGGAAGGTGGAAATAGGAGATATTTAAGGGGCTTTCCAAGCAAAGAATGACATATCGACACCAAATCACCACGTTCATGCATGATCTCTGAACCGTAAACCCTTGCATGTCTTGGATTACATTCCGTTGATTTGCTTTCTTGAGACAGCGAAAAGCAACATGCTATGTAGCTGCTAGGTTAATTGAGAAAATAATGCTGATTAAATGACAATTACTCCTTAGAATATTTTTTTATACGCTCCGGTTCAATTCATGATTTTCTATTCATTTATATGTGGTCTAAACGATTTCCAAGTAGCATTAATTGACTTGAGTTCGTAGAGAGTAATCACAATAATACAAAAGTTCTAAGATAATGTTTTTTGAGCATTTTTTAATTACTGCAGCCTATTTCATAATTTACTAAAGCGCAATATGTATTAATCATGAATCATTAGCCTCAGAGGGCCACTTTTCCCTTAACAGCTCAATATATCACTGGAGAATACTTATAATGCAATGGGATAATTTGATGTGCCTTACTCAAGTCCAATTCACTGCATTAACACATTTCTTTCCTCTGAACCCAGTAAAACTGCTCCCACGAAGAGGAAAAATCTATGTGCAATAATTTCAATGCTTTTTTATTGTGGTGTCGTGTTGGCTACATAATCTGCAAAAGTACATGATACAATTTGAATTTCGAGGACTGAATACCAGCTTTTTAGAACAATTTTCTCTGAGTAAAGCCTCAGTTCTTTTTTTTTTCGTTTTTTTTTAGCTTCATTGATAAAATGAAGTTTATCTTTGGGCCCTTTTAAGATCAGCACCCTTCAGGCGCGTCATTTAATTCGTTTATAACTTTCTTGCTTTCATCTCTAATCACAGATTGCTCGTTGCTGTCTCTGTGAAAGGCGGTCAGTCACAGAAGTGCGTCTCCCAGGCCCATCGCCCTCCTTGTAAGCTGTCCTTACTCCTGATGGCATCCTGGGTGGAAAATGTCACGTCCTCATAAAATGCATAAAACACTTTCATAATTCTCTGTGAACAGATTACTGCCATTCGAGAGGCCAGGGCCAAAGGACAAACCGGGAGCAGGGCTGATTTTTAAAGTGCAGTTTCAGGTGGGTGTGTTTCAAGGTGGAAGCAGACAATGGTCCACAGCTCTAATCTGATCCAGGTTCATGTGAACTCACGGAGGAGACTGAGCCCGTTTTCACCAGGTGTGACTTTCTTCTCTGCAGGTTTTTTTCTTCTTCTTCCGCTTCACTTCAGTGAGTGCGCTTACATTTCAGGCTCTATTGTTTTGGAGGCCATGTCGGCCATTGTGGGCTCAACTTCCTCCACTGGTACCCACTCCTGGTTAACATCTCGTGTTGCAACGCACGCACACACTGCGTGTTTTTTTCAGTGTGGTTGCTCTCTGGGTTTTAATGGGGGTTTAATTTAATTGCTTTATATTGATGAAAATAATACTTAAAATGCAGAGCAATATTGCAGATTTATATTTTAATTCATTTAAGGGGATTCCTCTAAAAGTTGGGATCTTTTATTTCTTAAAACGCTCTGTCTGCACAGTCAGCCATCGTCAAAGCAAATAAAACCCTCCAAATTGATCCATTTCCCTGAACGCATCCTCAATTGGGCGGTTTTTTTTCAGCATGGAAATATCAAGTTCGCCTTTTGTTTCCCCTTTATTATTCTGATTTAAATGCATAAAATCCGCTTATAGCTTTTTATTTTATTTTATCATAAAACGCAATTTCACCCTAAAATTCTGGCAGCTTGTGCCACTGGACCTCCATGTCTCACAAAACAGCCACACACTGATTCAGCCTCATCATAAATTATTATGACTAAATTAATTGGCCTGATGGTAGTAAAGCTAGTCTACTATATAATAATAATAATAATAATAATAATAATAACTGCTATTCTTATAATAATAATAATAATAATAATAATAATAATAATAATAATAATAATAATAATAATAATAATAATAACTGCTATTCTTATAATAATAATAATAATAATAATAATAATAATAATAATAATAATAATAATAATGGCTTTATCATAGCTATGATTAATTACATTTTAGGAGATCATAGCCTAAAGCAAATATTAGGGGCCTATCGAGGGCCGAGCAATTACAATCAATAACCAGGCCTTTGTCTTTATGTATTTAGGCCACTATTTGTTTCTTACGGTTTCAAGAGTAATATAGGCTTGTTTAGTAGTCGGACGTCTCCTTGAATCTTTCGACTTTATTATGAATTAATCATCCCATAATTTTCTCCATATTTATTACCCCACTGGGTTGGAGAATATACGAATGAATGACGCCATTAGAAGTAAAAGATTTAGTATAATTTAGTAGGTCTGAAAAAAATAACCAAAAGGAGGATTTTCCGGAAAATGGTATCTTTGTTTGCTTCCCATTGTTTACCGCGAGATTCTTCTTTTTTTCTTTTTTTCTTTCCCCCTTCCCCCCCCCCTTTTCACTAATTCATTTCAATGGCTTTCAAACTGGAAAATGGAAATGTTGCTCCTGCCCTCTATTTGGGCGGCAGCGTCCTGGCAACAGAGCAATTTTCTATCATCAGGGATAAACGCATCGAACAGTACATTCTGATAAAAAAAAAAAAAAAAAAAAAAAAAGGCTGATTGCCGGCCTTCCTGTCTGTCATCCGCAGACCAAATCTTCCTTTAAGACCGACCACTGTGCTGTCAGACCACCTAATAATGCCGTGTATTAAGTCCGAAGAGGGAGACTGTACCGGGGGGGGGGGGGAAACGCGTCTTATGTTATGTCTCGGCTGTCTTATTTGTCGCCAAATTAAACGTGAGGCCGTTTCTGATATGTTTCTCTTGTTATTCCTTTGAAAATCGATAACCGTCCACACCAAGTCACGCCGGCGCCGTGCGCGTCAAGTCGCTGCGCCACATCAGAAATACGCAGCAAGTCATATAGGATGCAATAACAGGATGCAGATCAAAACGTTTATTATCATGATTACTGTTTATATCGGTGACATGGTCTATAAAAAAAATAGTCATTCCCTGCATGTCGATATCGGTACGGGGGAAAAAAAACCGTCATGTGAAAAATAATAAATTCAGCCCACAGATTGATCTCGGAAACAAACCCATATTTCTGAGATTAAATTCTGAGAATCATCTCAGAAAACACTTAACTGAACTCAAATGATTGTTGTTTTTTTTCCTCCTCCATAGGGGAAAGGAGGCTACCTGTCAGGTATTGTCTTTTAGTCGTATCCGAAACACATAAATAGGCCTGTAACGTTATATAATCCCACAACAACAACAACAACAAACAACATCAACAAATCATTATTGAGGCCTTAGCATCAGAGGAACAAACAGTGTTAATTGTGAGTCGTTCTGCCAGTGCTGGCTGAGCCTGCTGAACTGGATCCATCCCAGTGTGAGGAGCTGGATCCAGTGGTGCAGCTCTTTGTTTATGTGCTCATTCAGCCCAGAGCCTCCACGCTGCATTTGGTACATTTCAAGGGGCTCGGTCGCACCTGGAGCTGCGAGACCTGTGCCAATATTGCTATTTTACGCAAAGGATCAAGCTTCTGTATCCTGATTAATTATTTATATTTGATCATAAAATTGCAAGATTATGTCCGGTGCATGTACGGGTTCCTTGCTTTTGTTTTTCTTCACAACAACACCATTCATTTTTTTCCCGCACTGTCGGATAGAAATACAAATTTTCAGACAATTTAAATATTTCAATTAAATATTGATTATACAAATAATACCAAAAACACAAATAATAGGAATACAAATACAAATACAAATACAGATAATAATAATAATAATCATAATATCATCACCATCATCATGATAATCATAATAATCATAATAATTATAATAATAATAATAATTATTGTTATATAATAACAACATTAATTGTAATAATAATAATAATAATAATAATAATAATAATAATAATAATAATAATAATCCAAAGGTTCTGCGCTATTATATTATCTTGTCGGAGGATGTTTAGTGATCATTTGCAGAGGACGGGAATCCCTCTGATTGCCATTACAGTGAACCGTGTTACAGTGACAGCCGTGTGTGTGCGTGTGTGTGTGTGTGTGTGTGCGTGTGATTGTGCGTGCGTGTGCGTGCGTGCGTGCGCATGGCTGTCTGTGGAGACGCACGTGTTGCTGCGGCCTCCGCTGCTGCAGCGTCCCGGGCTCTCTGGCCGCAGCCAAGACTCATGCTCGGCTCCTCATGCACGAAAGTTAATAGCTGTCACGACGACCCACTCAAGCCACTCGTGGAAATGCGACTTGTGTCTTGCGGGGACTGCGTGTTAGCGCTAAAAAAAAAGGATTAACACATGGTCCCACATATGCAGCGACACACATTTTGTGTGTTTCCGTGCACACATTACACGTTGCATTGACTAAAACTATGAAAATCGATTGAAGGATCAATGGCTTTTATACTTTATTTTGTGTAGATTTTGGACATTATGCCAAATTGGATGAAATCGACGTACCACTGGATCGTGGCTTGACTTATTTTCTTTTTTTTTATTATTATGGTTATGTTTCATTCAATTATTGAACGATAAACGCCTATTTCACGTAAAAAATAATGAAAATGTCAAATCGTCTCGGGTTTGACTGCATATCCTTACAATGGCGGCAGCGGGGAAATCCCAGGTCTGATGCAGCAACAGTGGTTTGATATTGGAGTGATTTTAGAGAGTCATTCATCAGCGCTCATAGGACAGCTGCAAATAAAGACCACTTCTGTTAAACCGACACAGAGTCATTGATTTGTGCTGAAGGTCAATCATCTACTTATGGACAAAATGATTTTCAGATAAATGCTCTGTTCGTTTTTTTTTTTCTTTTTTGGATTGACATTTATTGAAATTATACTATACATATACTCTATATCTTTATATTTTTATTTGAATACACTTAAAATAAGGAACACATATATTGCACATATGAGATATAGGAGAAGATATTGTTCAATATTCGGTATTAGCGTCAATATATTAATGTTACGTGTTTTTGTTTTGTATAAGTTTGTCGTGCCACATGTGTGCACAACACTTGCAGCGTGTATACTTTGAATGCAATACATCCTTAACATTGTAAAAAAAAAAATAAAAAAAACACATTAAGGTCAACCATGTCGTGTCCTCTCCGAGCACTTCTTTCGTCACTTTACTTAATGTCAGTCAGTGTGTAAAGAGAATCCTCCCGGCGATGTCTGCGAAATAGCAAGCTTCAATTTTGCCATAATGTTGTATAGGCTGAGTAACGAAAATGACATCTTAACTAATTGAGCAGGAAGACAGAGAAGAAAGCAAAAAGCCATGGCTCGAAGACAGTTGGAAAGGTAGAGTATCTGGTTTCTGTCCTGCGTGTCCAAGTGGAACGCGGCAGAATCTGCTCATTGAGGGGTGACCATGCAGGGGAGTGCAGCAAGGTCGATGGATTTTACCTTAAATTAACCTGACATTTATTGTAAAAAATGAAGAAATGGCAAAATATAGCATGGAAAAAAACATTATTACCTGCGTCGAGTGAAGTTGTGTTGCTTTATATTCGGACCGTGTGCTGAAAAGGAGAATCCATATGATATTCTATGGCCTATAATAAAAAAAAAGTCCTATTTATGTATCCCTTCATATCTTCCACCCGCTTCTGTGCGTCTTGCTTGGTCCACTGCTGGAAAATGATTATCCGACTAGGTTGTGCACTTTTAAATCCCACAAAGTAAATAACAAGCGTGGATGGCGATAATAGCAAGGTACCAAGTTCTGGTTACAGAAAAGGAGAAAATTGATGCTAAACGCCGCAGTGAGACAACCATTTTTGATAAGAGGATAATTGAGAGGACGCAGCCGTGTAATTATGGGATAATTTATGCTATATCTGCTTTTATTCTACACCCAATAAAGAAAAAACCTTTACCCATAATCAGTGGTGACAAATTGTTCTTAATTTTGGAGCTGCGATTTGTATATAAAGTACACGAGTACGTTGGAGGGATAATTTGATTGTGAACAATAAGAAGAGCGAGCAAAACATTGAGAGCATTGTGAGGCATGGCTCGGAAACACATTGCATTGATATATTTCACATATTTTAGCGATTTGGAAAACCGGTGCACGTCAACCCGCAAATGAACAGTATAATTTACATATATCGAAAACATGATCGGGCCCCAAATTTCAACATGGATAAAAGACACTGTCAAGTTAAAACGATACCCCCCCCCCCCTCACATTTCTATCCGCAAAATAACACATTGTCCTTCGAGCGCATTGTTATATGATGTTGTCACACCGTGTCTGAACATCCTTATCATGAGGAACCGTTTTGAAATAGAAATAAATAGCGTTACTTGCAGAAGAGGAGAGGTGTGTGTATTGCGGAGGTTTGCTCATTATACTAATTCAGAGCGCACAATGCGCTGCGCGTCGTGCCTAATTTGGCGGTTGGGGTGCAAACAAAATCGACTTGGTGATTCCAGAAGACCTCGTTTTTTTTACGAGATTAGCGCGTGTGTGCGGTGCGTGTGTGTAGAAATTAGGTGTCTTTCCCACACCACCATGTATTATTTCAACCATGGCTTTTTGCGGTAAGGTGGGTTAACTCCGACTGAAGTCTCGCTGATGACGTTTGGGTTTGGATGACCAATCGGAAGGCGCTGCCCTTTGGAGACAAACCATTCTACTTGTAGTGTCTGCGTCGAGTCTGCGCGGAGCGAGGGCTCAGTTTTAACAGAATCCACCTTAAAATCTCTACCTTAACTTATGCCCACCTTGCGCTGCATTGGCGTGAGAACACTATAGGACAAGGGGGGAAAAGACGCCACTGGGTGCTAATAGGACAATATCTGTTCGCCGTGGAGAGGGGGAGACAACGCCGCGGCGAGAGAGAGGAGGGAGGGGGAAAAAAAAAAAACCATTTGGACTTGACAGTGAGGGGGGTGAGTGCTCTCAAGGCTTCTAGAATTTTTTTTTTTTTTTGATGATGACCATGACTACGATGGCTGACGGTCTGGAAGCTCAGGACTCGTCCAAGTCTGCTTTCATGGAGTTTGGTCAGCAGCAGTCCCACTCGCAGCAGAGCTCCCCGTCCATGGCCGCCGGCCACTACCCGCTGCACTGTCTCCACTCGGGCTCCCACCCGCACCACCACCAGCACGACAACCCCCCGTACCCCGGGAGCAACTCGTACAACCGCTCGCTACCTTACTCCTACGTGAGCCACCCGCACCACAGCCCG
Organism: Zeus faber; assembly: GCF_960531495.2. Classification (NCBI taxonomy): domain Eukaryota; kingdom Metazoa; phylum Chordata; class Actinopteri; order Zeiformes; family Zeidae; genus Zeus; species Zeus faber. The sequence goes on from NC_137193.1 coordinate 25,406,571, forward strand.
TACCTGCCATACCATAATAATAACACCACGGGCGGACAGACCAGGTTAGACGGCACAGGTAAGACCATGCATTTCACCCCCCCCCCCCCCAACCCCAAAAAAACGAAGCTGCGATAAGGCGTTTAAAAAACGCCGAGTGGACGGTCGCAATTGGCGAGATTTTAATTGCGGGCGATGGAATTTGCATGTGCGCGCTTTTTTCCTCCTCTCGCTCGGTGTTTGCGTCCTGCCGCATCATTTTTCGCTTTGGCCACGAACGAGACCTCCCCTCGATTCCCACAAAACCATTTTACGCCCGGGGTGTAATCAACAACCGTGGAATCCTCGCGAACTATTCGTGAAATTAGGCGGCCCGCTCGAAACGTCGCAATTAGCATTTAATTGGCGCGCCATTACGCGCAAAACGCCGCATCTCTGACAAATGGCAAAAGCCGCCGTGGCGCACGAACGCAGGACGGTTCGATGCGTCGATCCATACAAACCCACTTAACAGCGCCGGGACCCGGTTTACATATTACATTTTATATCTCTTCTCTTCCACTCAGACGGAGCCGTCGGACGCGGCCGCGAATCCTATAACGTTGGTCATTTTTTTTGTTGCAGAGCAGCAGAAGACGACAGTGATTGAAAATGGCGAGATTCGGTTCAACGGGAAAGGCAAGAAGATCCGCAAACCTCGGACAATTTATTCCAGTCTGCAGCTCCAGGCGCTGAACCACCGTTTCCAGCAAACACAGTACCTCGCACTACCGGAACGCGCCGAGCTGGCCGCCTCACTGGGACTAACGCAGACGCAGGTATTTCAAAGCAGCTGTCAAATATGTCAAACATATATACCAGGAAAAATATTTGCATATTGAGTCCACGCTCAATCGCGTGATTGTTATTGTGATTAATTGTATTTTTGTAATTATTTATATGTTTTATTATTGTTATTACTATTACTATTAGTACTATTATTATAGTATTATTAATAGTATTATTATTTTTTTGTTATATTATTATTATCAGCACTATTACTTTGTTTTTATAATAATAATAATAATAATAATAATAATAATAATAATAATAATAATAATAATAACTATTATTATTATTATTATTATTATTATTATTATTATTATTATTATTGTTGTGTTATTGCTATTATTTATGTTTTGTTTTATTATTGTTATTGCTGTTATAGTATTATAATTATTGTTGTTGGCATTATTGTTATTGGTATATTTTTATTAGTAGTAGTGGAGCAATAATAACAATAACAACAGTAATAATAATAATAATAATAATAAATAAATAATAATAATAATAATAATAATAATAATAATAATAATAATAATAATAATAATATTAAAGCAATAAATAAACAAATAAATTAATAAATTGTTATTATTATAATTGATAATAATAATAATAATAATAATAATAATAATAATAATAATAATAATAATAATAATATTTCTGCTGTTTACGTCATTGCTTTTATTCTCATATATTGATATTTCGGTGTTTTAACAATTGTAGTTGAACCAATAAAAATCGACTTTGTGGAGACAAATAAATACTCGAGATTACAGCCAGCTTCATCCATCCCCTGTGTATCCCCCCCATGCTCCCACGCAGGTAAAAATCTGGTTCCAGAACAAGAGGTCAAAGTTCAAGAAGCTGCTGAAGCAGGGCGGCAACCCGCTGGAGAGCGACTCCATGGCGGCCTCCCTCGCACTGTCCCCGCGCTCCCCGACCATCCCGCCGATCTGGGACGTGTCGGCTCCGGCCAAGGGCGTCAACATGCCGGCCAACAGTTACATGCCCGGCTACTCTCACTGGTACTCGTCGCCACATCAAGATTCGATGCAGAGATAGAGCGATCGACACAAAGGAAGCGAGACGATTGAACACAGAAGTGTCGGGAGATCGGTCGGATCTCCATCGGTTCCCATCGACAGCCTCGAGACGGAAAAGGCCATCGCCCTTTTTCTAACGGATACAAGCCACGGTGATGCGTCCGTCGCGACACGCGGGGGGACTATAACCATTCGACACGGCTTCTCGAGTGGGGCCTTTTTTTTTTTTTTTTTTTTTTTTTTTTAATACGCGTTCATCCATGTCAACATCACAACAACACGACTCTCGATATACCAAATAAACCAGTGACGTTTTTGGGACAAAAGAGCGCAGCATCCTCTCTCTCGTTGCTATGGTTTATTATGAAGGACTCTGATCTGCTGTCTGATTGGTTGATTTTTTTTTTCCACCCAACATGCAAACCCCCCCCCCACCCCCCCACCCCCCCACCCCACCCCCACCCCACCCTCCGAGCAATTTGTCTGTGTGTAAATACAATCTGCGATTTGAGTTGTACATACTATTTTTATGTTTGTCAAACTGAGTAAACCATGACTCTGAAACACCCTTGTCTGCATTTCCGTGATTATGAAATGAAAATATGTTTTTTCGTTTCACATTCGAGAAGGGCCCCACCTCCGCCCGCCCCTCCAAAACAGAAACACCTGTCTGGTTCGTAGCTCACCAAATAATATAATATTAGACAAATAATAACCTAAAATCCGCTCAGTGTTTTATACCCATGCATTTTTTTTTTAAATGACTCGGACTCACATCACATTCAATACACGCCGCGGGAAATGAACTTACCCTGCAGGGCTCGCCTTCCATTCACCCAGAAGCACTTTCTCTCCAGGTCCGGCTCATCTGGTAATTTTCAGCCCCAATTATTAGAAGTATTGACAAAATGTTTTTCCCCCCGCTCTCCGTCCCGATGCAAGACGTTAAATGCCAAAAGCTCCGCGGGATCGATCTCGAACAAAGCATCCAGCTGCAGTCGCGTTCAATATGAAGGAGATATTTGGGACAATTTGTGGGTTTTTATCCAAGTGAGGGTTTTTTTTTCCCCCATTCTCATAAATGCAGGCATAATTAGGGTAATTTCTGCCCGCTGATTACAGCGTTTTTACCGTCAAGGATAATTACCTGTAATTTTCTACCACTTTTAATACTAAAATGCATCTTTATTTGGATTTGAGGTAACACAGACGGAACAAAAGAGAAAATTATTCGGTTATTCATATACAAATTGCTGCGAGAAATGAACGTTTGGGATATTATCTGAAATTACAAGGCTTAAAAGGTCCATGCAGCTGTCAAGTCGAGGACGCGTCACTGGCGAGTAAGAATACGAATTAGAATAAGCCTACCTGGGTCTATTGAGGCCCTACTTATGTTTTCGGCCAGAGTCTGTGTGTTACTTGTAAGCAACAAAGGAAAATATAAGAAAATAACAACACGCCCCACTGTGTGTAATAACGTTAGACATAGCATCTATCACTGATAGGCAAAATGCTATTCCTTTTGCAAGTTAAGAAAGATAATACTTTATTATCTGCACTGCACTGTCTATGGTCTTTAATATTTTTCCCTTTGGTGTGCACTGCTACCAACCGCTTAGAAACACCCCTCTTGTCCGATATTTTCAAAGATAGATCGGTAGATAAACAGACAGACAGACAGACAGACAGACAGACAGACAGACAGACGGATATATGGATAGATAGATAGATAGATAGATAGATAGATAGATAGATAGATAGATAGATGGATAGACAGATAGATAGATAGATAGATAGACACATAGATAGATAGACAGATAGATAGATAGACAGATAGATAGACACATAGACACATAGACAGATAGATAGATAGATAGATAGATAGATAGATAGATAGATAGATAGATAGATAGATAGATAGATAGATAGATAGATAGATACATACATAGATACATAGATACATAGATACATAGATAGAATTGGGGAGGGGATTGTGTGGTTCTGTGTGGTCTATACCTTCTAGGTCTATATTTTGTAGTTGATGAGGCTCAAGCTCCAAAATTCTCTGCCCTTCTTTCTGCTTCGGAGGCAAACAAATACATATCCCATCACCCAATTCCGTACATGCCAATCAAAAAGGTTTCCAGTTAGGCCTAAACGATGCTGCTCCGGTGTCCAAGACTATCTACTAAAATCCAGGGCATGAACACCGAGCCACAGCCTGCACAGACCCATGTCATTCACGATGCCAAAGGAGGAAAAACACGCGTGTCCTTACCTTTCTGCAGCTTCCCTAAAAATCGACTATAACCATAAAGCTGGAGACGGAATAAAACGGCGGTACACGGTTTTACTGCTCGTGGTTGAATAAGCAAATCCAGGTGTGAGAGTGTTTGCACACCCCGGTAGCTCTTATATATTGCCTGCAAAATTAGCTGTTATTACTGTCACTGTTTAGTGATGGCGAGCCTGAAAAAAAGCCCCTCTGCAATCAAGAACCAAGCGCATCTTTGCAAATTATAGATAATTGTCAATGTCCAGATTATGATAATGGAGGCCTAATCCTGGAGAATAATTATTGTGGAGTGTTACAGTTGAAGCTGTCCAGTAAAGCTGACTGTCATTATTTAGACTCGATTTGCAAAAGGGGGAACTAGCTGAGTGGAAAATGTTCGGTTGGAAATAAACGGGGGCTCTCGATATAATGGCATCGCCTTGGCGTTGCGTGCGCGTCGGTGTGTGTGTGTGCGTGTGTGTGCGTGCGTGCGTGCGTGCGCAAGCGTGCACGCACTTGAATGTGAGTGCGAGTCTGCGTGTGTGTGTGTGTGTGTATGTGTGTGTGTGCATGTATGTGCGTGCGTGTGCGTGTGTGTGCGTGCGTGTGTGTGTGTGTGTGTGTGTGTGTGTGCGTGCGTGTCATATTTTCAAGCGAGCGTTGATGAGGGTCGTGCGCGCTATAGCTATCAGCTAGGAAAATCAAACAAATTTCTCGAGTGACCTACTTGCGAGATAATTGTGGGACTACCGGTGCAGTATAAATGAGAGCACGTCTCATGTTTTGGATTAGCGTTAAAGCAAAGCATGTACTGTATAATATATATTGAATATATACTGTATATGTACTGAATATATACTGTATATATACGGTATACGCACACACACACACACACACACACACGCAGAGACTCACTCATATTCATGACAAAAGCTGATAGTTCACATTATATATATATATGCATATATATATATATATATATATATATATATATATATATATATATATATATATATATATATATATGCTCGATGGCTTCAGTTTAATATACAGTTATTTTTAAATATGACAAAAAAATGTCAATCTGTGAGGAAGAGGGTTCTGTCAGGTGTGAATATTACAAAGCAAGAGCGGGTCAGTGTGCGTGTGTGTGTGTGTGTGGGGGGGGGGGGCTCTCTTTTGTTAAAACGATTTAATGTTCTGAACACATTGAATTATGGTCATTTTAAAGCCTTACCCTTTGTTCGGTTTATTGTTTAGTTTATTTCTAGTGCTGGTGGCACTGGCTGCTGTTGCTGCTGCTGCTATAACAAAATGGTGAAATGTGGAGGATTTTCCTTTACCCGGAAGGTGGGCTGAGACCAGGAGTGACACGGCTCTGGGGCCGCTCTCCCCCCACAGGAATGCGGATTGTCTCAGATGTGCAGGCCGCCCCCTCGCCTCCTCTCTGCCATTCAAAGCAACTAATTGTAGGGGACACAAAGCGGGTATACTGCAGGCTGTCTGCTGCAGGAGATAGACTTTTTTCTCTCTTATTTATTTTTTATTTTTTTGGTGGGGTTGAAAAATTGTCAAATTCAATGTTCGAGTAAAAAAAGCATGATTATTGTAGCGGGGGATACTATTAATAATGATAATAATAACAACAATGATAATGACATCAATAAGAATGATAAAAAGAATAATAGGAATAACAATGTTTTCCAAATTTGTGAACGTTTTTCTTTTCAATGTCAAAATTTCAAACTAATACTGTACAAAGTTTTTTGTTTTTTTTGGTGTTTTGTATTGATGCATTTTGACAAATGTGCTAAAGGTCTTTCAATGGCATTGTGGGCCGTTGATCGTGAATGTTGGCCATGCCCTCTACCTCCGGAGTCAGGGAAATATTTTAATGTTAGTGAATGATCTAAGAAATTTACAGACATAACCCCTTCGCTGAGATTTTCCCGGTTTTAAACGCAACAATACGCTTTTGTTTCCAAATCACAACACGGGCTGTGTGGGTTGTCTGATTCAGAGTATTTACATTGATAATTGATAGAGACGTTTTTTGATTATACTACTTTGTTGATAATTAGGCTGTGATTTACAACCTCGTCATATAAAAATGTAGGGCATACTACTTTTCTCTTTGTCGTTATAGTCAGTGCAAAAAAATAATAATTGCCGGGATGGCATAACAATACATTGCAATGAAGGCGTTTGTCCAAATCCATTGTCCATTAAAACGTTTAATAGTCTTCCAAAAATGCAATAAATTACATGCACACATTTACACATTTTACACGTTTTTCCTCTATGACTGTAATCAAATACATTGCATATTCCTCTGAAATCTTAACACGAGTCCCATAGAAGGAAAAAGAAAAAAAAAATATTTGCAATGAACATCATCAGATATTTTAGTATAACGTCCCCGCTCCGAGAGCCAAAGAGTGTTGTATCGAGTTTGGGGTCTGCAGGTGGGAATTCATCGACCCGCTGGCCGCGGACGTGTACCACGAGCCGGAGTTCTCCAAAAAGCTGGAGGCCGTGGTGCTGATGTTCTGGAGCTGCAGGTTGTGGGGCCTGGAGCCCGGGCCCTGCGTGTCCCACACGGCGGGGGACTGTGGGGAGTTGCACGCCATGGGGTCGCTGGAGCTGGGGCTGTGGTCCGGTGGGAGCTCCCCGTTTTTCATGATCTTCTTCAGCTTCGACCGTTTATTCTGGAACCAGATTTTGACCTAAAGAATAATGAATATTAAAGGAAAATGAATATTAAAACCCACCACAGCCTGGCGAGAAAAAAAAAAAAAAATCAAAACAGCAAACCATTACAGATTTATTTTAATTTTAATTGTATTATTTTTTTTTTTTTGTTATTATTTCAGCGTTTTATTCGTGATTTTAAACCTCACCTGAGTCTGTGTGAGCCCCAGAGAGGCGGCCAGCTCGGCTCTCTCGGGCAGCGCCAGGTACTGTGTGTTCTGGAAGCGCCTCTGCAGCGCGGCGAGCTGGAAGCTGGAGTAGATGGTGCGGGGCTTTCTCACTTTCTTGGGCTTTCCATTCACCATCCTCACCTCCGGCTCCGCCACCTCTTTTTCTGCGGAAAACAATAAACAATAAAATTGTTATAAAACGAACAAGACTGCTGACTGGTGCGTGCGCCGTAGGGCCCGTTTGCGTTTATTTTCCATTGGGGAAAAGTGGAAAGAACAATAATCATATTCCAGAACGAAATAGAAGCAATCCGACGGGGAAGTAGATACTTAAGTTTTTATTTTGACTCTTTGGGAGGATTTTGAAAACGAACCATTTGCTTTCTTCGAATGGAAATATATATTTTTAAACGTTTGTTTGTTACGGCGAGCGGATACACTATCCACTCAAAATAAACATTAAATTAAAAAATAAAAATAATATTCTTTATTTTGTCTTACCTTGTGGGCTGCAGGGCTGGGGCTGTACTCTGCTGTAAGTCCCGGCGTACTGGTGGTAGGCTGTGGTGGTGTACGAGCTGTAGTCGGGGTAGGCTTTCGCAGAGTAATTTCCAGCGGATCCATTGACGCCGTGGTACTGGTACTGGTAGGTGTTCAGAGGCTTCCCGTACGAGGTCGAATTGGGCGAACAGTAGCCGTGGGGAATTCCACTCGCGGGACTGTAGTAGCCAGAATCCGTGGCCGTGGACTCGGGCAAGGTAGGAGATTCCTGAGACGGGTGATGCATGGTGGAAAGTTGGAAGGAGCTTTGGAAATCGGAAGGTTTGACACTCGGGATCTTTCGGTCGAATACTCCAGTCATATTTCGGGGGGTGGGGGAGGGAGGGAGAGGGGGAGTTTAAAAAAAAAAAAAAAAAAGTAGCGGACTAACTCCAAATACGTGTGAAAATGCCTGAAAACGGATGATGAGGACTACACTGCCATTTGTAAAAAAAAAAAAGAAGCGCTCTCACGTCGACGGGCTCCGGTGCAGACTGCGCAGCCCCGCAGCAAACACTTGGTTAAATCCTGAACCGCGCTCTTACGCACTGCGGGGAGGATCCGGTGCCATTGGCCGAGGGAGGCGCGCACACAGCAGCTACACCCAGTCTGCCTACAGGGGGAAACTATCAGCTATTGTCATGTTTCTACCATTCATCCCTCGTTTTTTTTTTTGTTTTTTTTCCACACTGATCCCCACTATTTGGAAACGACAATCCGGAATAACAATTTAGGCGGAGAATTGATCTGGATTTATAATTATATTAATGGTTAAATGCGGTGCATTATTGTCAACATTTCGATTAAAAAAAAGACTGGTCAAAATAGGGGAAACTGTATTTTTTTTCTTGTGCTTGATTGTAATAAAATGGATTATCACGGGATGATACACGGACTAATTATCCGCGTATCCACATTAAATACTTTAGAAAACAAAGTTCATTCGGACGTCATTCATTTTTATATCTCACGTTTGGAACATTTACCAGCTCACCTTGCTTAAAGATCAAAAATGTTTTATGGCGTAAATATCTCAAACGGATCATGCAATCCCCGAGATTCTTTTTTTTTTTTTTGGGGCGAAAACGCGATTGGGCCTATCTGATTCGTGGCTTATAAAGTCCTTCTGGAGCATGACCTGTTTAACAGGCTTCCCATTATCAGCTCTCGACCAAACAACACGTTCACATGGATTGTGCCGATCAGCGACTCGCTCATTGGATAATTGGCGTGGCAGTTGCAAAAATATTAAAAAAAAACATTTACAGAATCCAGTCGAATTCCACCAAATCAAAAGCAAATAACGCGAGCCGGCGAACAGCGTCGCTCGATGTTGTACACGGTGGAATGGCGCCTCTCGGTGTTTCGATCAAATAATTACACCGAGCCTAAAAAAAAAAAAAAGACAAATACGCGATAATACGTTTAACAAATGTACATCGATACATAACAGAACAGAGAGGTGTGGCATTTATAAAAGAAAAAAACATATATATATATATATATATATATATGGGATTTGTATCTATAGCCCCCGTGACTAAATAACCATGCAACCCCGCTTTAAAACACATTTAAAGTTGCCTTAACGTCAACGTTTACGTATAACCCGACCCGGGCTGTAATGGAGAAAATAAGCCGCCATGAAAACATCGAATGGTGAACGTTTGTACTTCACGAAGCATTCTCGCAGCGATCCCCCCCCCCACCCCACCCCCACCGAGCTTTCGGTCAACGTCGGAACGCGTGTGGAGCGCTTGCGCCTTATTATGGGATGCTTGTGGGCGGCTTGGGGAGCTCGTCCGCGTTGTTTTTTTTTTTTTTTTGTTTTTGTTTTTTTTTCCAGTGACGCGCCCGAGGATAATCTCGCTTAAGCTTTTTTTTTTTTTAACTTTATTGACGCAATCACATCGTAACAGACCCGAGAGACCAGCGCGTCGACGGAAAACATGTCGACGATCGGGCCGCAGCGACATTTCCAAAACAAAACTATTCAAATAATATATATTTTTTAAATCAATAAATAAATGATGACACGTCGCCCCCGTTAAAAAAAAAAAAAAAAAAAAAAAAAAAAAAAAAAGACAGCGCGCCAAGCCGGGACGTGAACGTAGTTACGTAGCGCCGGGACGTGAACGTAATGACGTAGCCCGGCCAGGACTTGAACGTGGTTACGTAGCGCCAGGACGTGAACGTAATGACGTAGCGTGCGTCTGACGTCACTTTGTAAATTTTTTTTTTTTTCCTTAAAACTTTATCCTTCCCTCGCAGCCTCGTCGGGGTTTTTTTTTTTCCCTTCCTCTCTCTCCTCCTCCGGCTCGTCGTGCGTGTTGGGGGGATGGGGCCGCGCCGAGAACCACAAAGCTCCGGTGGTGCGGTTGTTCGCTGAGTACCCGAGGCAGCCGACTACCTTCGTCGCCCGACCGGCTTCCCTTTGGCGTTTCTTCCCGCACGCCGACCAACCGACGCTCGGCCGCGCATGTGTTGAGGACGTTCGGCCGCAGTGAAGTGGAGTCTACGCGCGTCCACGGCGCACGCCTAATTCGACGAAATGTATTCGTCCGCTGGAGGTGAGCGGTGCGGCTAGCGGGGTTAGCTCGGCGGGTTGGGAGCGTCGACATTTCGATACGTGGACGATATCAAATCGGCGAGCTGGGGGTGCGGGGGAGCGTTCTCCGGCCGGGCGGCGGCTGGTGGCCACGTTACGGCGTGTCCCGCGCACGCGAAACACCTCGTCTCCACAAAGTCCAGGCGTTAGCGTTAGCATTAGCGTTAGCCTCGGCGTTAGCCTCGCCAGCGTTAGCTTAGCCGTCTTCCCCCAATGACAACAAGCCTATGCCGACGAGCTTCGACACATTCCCTGAGCTTGTTGGCGTTAACTTCTTTCCCCCGGTCATGTTCACTGTCTGTTTGAATATGGGTTGAATTTCTGAAACTTAATTCACCGTTAGCACGATATGTCAACGGTGAGGTCCGAGTCTGGACATTTGGAATGTTAATTGTTTATACAGAGGTTTAGTGTTGTTGTTTTTTTAGTTTCATCAATGATATATAGGTTCACTGTATATTGTCAGTTTTCGTATTTTTTCTCCATTGCATATTGTTTTTTTTTCTGGTTTTATTATTTTTACTGTATAATTCCTTAGCTATCTACAGATAACACCGTGCACGCTAATTGAAGCGATAAACATTAGCAAAATAAAGTTAAATCAACAATTGTGGAAACTAGTTTGGTATAGATGTTTCACATGGCCTGAAACCAGTTAAAGGAAACTAGTTGGGATTGTGGTGTACCACAAGCTAATGAGTGGTTTAATAGGGCAGATATCCAGTGAACTTCTCTGCTCATGTGTTTACATTGATAAGAGTTCTGAAAAGTCGCCCTTGGTTGTCAAACTCTGGTGTGTGTGCAGATAAAAGTTGTGAGTTGTAGCTAACAGGCATCTGTCAAAAAGAAGTACGAGAAGGAACCTTTGTAAATTGTCTGGGTGCAGGTCATTACTTAATCAATACTACATTCTATCCATACACTCGGATCAACGTGTATATGTGTATTTATTGTTAACCCATATAGATGGTGTTATAAATGGTAATTGGGGTGCATTTATATAGCTATGATATATATTTATTTATATCGCATTTATATTTTCTTGTCCTTATGACTCAAAGCACTTTACAGTGCATACCCCACATTCACAAATTGATGTGAGATATGTGATCCTGAGCTGTACTTGTTGAGCTGCATTATATTCAGAGGTGTTTGCATTACCCCTTTTCCACTGCACACAAACACCGGTAGCATCCGCTAACATCTGGCATTTGTTATTAGTGGGAACGGTTATACCCTGGTTTCATTCCTGGGACAAATGGCTCTGCAATAGTCACGGGTATTCATCGGCTGTGATGGAAACATGACACCCGGCAGACATGCAGATTTCACCAGCCCATTTACGGCGAGATGCGTTGCGTGCTGAAGTTCCGGACTTTGGCGCATAAATAGACAGGAATATCCGTGTATCATTCGAGCATTTCATATCCAATATAGAATTGGAAATGGAATGTGTTGAGTGTGTGGCCTGAAACAGAGAACACCGCGCTCCCCGCCAGGCTCCGAGCCGCTCCAGCACGGCCCCAAGCCGGTCTCCAAACTGAAGGAGCGTCTCTGCTCCTCGCCGCCGAAAGACCAGCATCGGGCGCTGCCAGTGCGTGGATACTCCATGCTGCTTCTACAGTTTTGTTCCCCCCAATCACACTGGAACCATGACACGCCTCCTGTTCCAGCGTGTTTGTGACGTTGAATGTGACATCAGGAAAAAAAGAAAGGCATACTCATTTACTGGCAATGAAAAAGGGGCAACACCAGTTTTTAGCGGGTTTACCTGCATTTAAAAAAGAAAAAAAAACTGGGTATGGCCGCTAATTTTGGTGTAAAATGGTATAATATTCTGCCCCCTCATGTATGTCAATACGAGGACAAAACATTTTAAAACGCTTCTCCATATAATGTAGTTCAGTACAACACCACATTTAACTATAACCTCAGTCATAAACATATAATTGAATAAACCCCTTGAATCTTGAATTTCCGTTACATCAACAAAAACTGAACATTATAAACCTCATAAAAGTAGAATACTTGGCAGAGCTGGTGTATTGGATTGTACAGTTGTACCTAATAAAGTGCACATTGAGTGTATATCTCAAATGTTCTGAATATATTGGGACAAGTGCATTTGTGAGTAAGCCTAACATTTAATTTTTGTTTTCTCTAGCCGGTGAGATGCTTGAGGGGCCCCATTCCTCTGGGTCAGTAGGCTCTGGTAAGTTGACTTCTACATTTGGGAATCAAAGGCCTTGTCATTAATCACCTATGCCCCATTCTATCTGATCCCGGAGGTCTCCTTCCAGCATCGCACTATGTATACTATACTACAAGCAAAGAAAAAACTGTGCTATGCCTGAAGAAATAAAAGAACCCCTGGCGACCATGTCCCAAAACAACCCTGTAAAAGTGTATTCACAATACAGTGAGGAACTAAAGCAACAAAGACAGTTAAAACTCGGATTAAACTGATTAACCATGATATTTGACCCAGTCGCAGACAGGTGGAGGTCTTCAGACAGCTCAAAAGTTCCCTATGGGAGCTTGCACATGCAGACCTGCCAACCTGCACAGATTTTGTGTACCAACCATGCAATTGTTGATCGAAATGCCAACTAAATTTACGCTCCCCCCTATTTTTGTCAGCTGTAGTAGCTTGCATATTATGTAATTAGCCTTGTAACAAGACTGCTATGGTGTGAATAACTGGAGTAATTTATCTGCAGTAACTCAAACACAACAGAGACTCACTGTCACACTATTGTGGTACTCAAAATATTTTCCCAGGTCTGGCACATGCAGCCAGATATGTACTCGAATCACCATGTGTTTTTGCTAGCTGTTTTCCTTCTTAGCACGTCTCTCAAATACTTAGTTTAGGCTTCAAAATCGGTAGTGAAAAGTCGTATTGGTCCCTGTGTAGTTTACAAAATGCCTCAAAGCAATTCCTAAAGTTACTCATCAGTTTTAGGAGTGAGCTGTAGCGACTTGTCTCTGAAACTGCGTTTGCTCGGGTGTTGGTCAGTGCTGCTTTGTCCTACTTGCTGGTGATGGAAAAGGTGCAGGTGATTCTCAAAATTGAGTGTTTCTGTTTGGTTCTCAAACCTCACAGAAATCACTTGTCTTGTTTGAATCAACAAAACGACATTGCTAGACAACGTTTTTGTCAAATTCCACCAATATTTTAGTGAAGTCTGTTTTTTTTTTTTTGCTCTTAAGTCACTATGAAATATTAAATGTTCATTCCAGTTTTCAGTCAATGACCAACTTTACTCATCTATTTAGTGGCTTTGTTACTATACAAAGCCACCGTCCTCTGATACCCTTAACTTAGGCCAGCTGTGCGTTACTATTTTCAAAATGCTTGTCACATTGATGCAGTATTCCTTTTGAAACAAATAACCTTTATCAGAGGTTTTTCCTTTTCCTCCAGCGCTGTGAAAGCCCAAAATATGACTGTATTGCTTTGCAACATATATATTAGTAATTTGTTCGTCTTTGTATTTTACAACTGGCATGCAATAATCACTGGTACACGTATGGCTCTTTGGGTGTTGGTCTATGTGGCTGCACAGGGCTGTGCCACGGAGATAACCGCACCAAAGGGAGTGTACACACTGGGAGCTTGTTGCAGACACATTGCTGCTTGGTTCAACATGGTGACATCTGTGTGTTGTCTGCTTATTCAAAGTACTGCTGACAAGATGAAGAGGTGTAGTGTTGTGGGCGGGGGTACGGTGGGTGGGCAGGCAGCTTTTTCTCTTTCAATGTCTTTTTGGAATATATCCATCCATGTACATGTTGAACTAACACCCTTTCTCCATCCCTCATTCAGATCCCCCATCTCCCCCAGTGCCAGAGTATGTATTCAAACCCCCGTCACGGCCAGACTTTGGCACCATGGGCAGGACAATCAAGCTGCAGGCCAACTTCTTTGAGATGGAAATTCCCAAACTGGAGGTGTACCATTATGACATCGACATTAAGCCAGAGAAATGCCCCCGGAGGGTCAATCGGTACACAGCATTCCATATCTTATCCATAATTGACGCAAGGAGAAATGTTAGATGACTACTGATGGACTGATTTTGTCTCTTTCATATCTTTTGTCAGTGACATTGTGGAGCACATGGTCCAGCACTTTAAAACACAGATCTTTGGGGACCGAAAGCCAGTGTATGATGGGAGGAAGAATCTCTACACCGCCATGCCCTTACCAATTGGCAGGGACAAAGTAAGTCAAATATGCCAAACTGTGTTTTCTTCACTAGTTGCTTTGAACTCTTAAAATCCTCCAAATGTGTTCTTGTAGAACATCAGAACCCCCTTCTGTCCTGCTCCACAGGTAGAGCTTGAGGTAACTATTCCTGGAGAGGGAAAGGACCGCAGCTTCAAAGTTGCCATCAAATGGGTGTCCTGTGTGAGTTTACAAGCTCTCCATGAAGCTCTTACAGGACGGCTGCCAAACATCCCCTTTGAGACCATCCAAGCCCTCGATGTGGTCATGAGACATTTGCCCTCTATGAGGTTAGCAGATGCATATTTATCAAATGTTAGTTTTGCCTTCTGTTTTTGTCCGGAGATTTATGAACCTCACTGTAAGAAAATAATTTACCTAAGGACAGCTGGCCAAGCGCTCATAGAATCTATACCTGCTAGTGCTCCCACTGTCTTGTAGATCAGTGATTCTCAATGTCGGGCCCGGGGACCCACGGTGTTCCTTCAAGGGCGTCCTCAGCAAATTTATTGATGGTTAAACTTCATTAGTTTTTCATTTACAAGATATAACATTGTATACACTGAGGAAAATTCAGGTGTTACAGCAGCAGAATGCAGTGCAGTCAAGCAAGAGATACAAATTTAAAGGAGATAAGAACACATATGTTCTTACATCTATCCACACAAGTTAACATGAAGTTCCGCTATGCTGATGAGTGAGCCCAATATGAGCAGGTGGCAGCTAGTCTACATTGAGTACAAGTTAAGTATTGCAGCATTACTAATAAAATGTGGCATACAGTAATGAAAGCGGTAAAAAATGGAAAATGTTAGCACCCCAATAGAATTTACAATAAAGGCTCTTTTGGTCATAGTTTCACTGTTACAGTAGCTCTTTAACTATAGCATCGACAGGTGTGGACTATAAATGTCTAACAATAAAAACCTTCTCAAATTGTTGTCCCAGACAAAATCTTATATAATGGGTCAATCGGTCCGTGGCCTAATGCATATCAAATTGAGGGTCCTGGTTATGGAAAAGGTTGAGAATCACTGCTCTTTGTGTCCTAAGGCCTGTGATATGACACCTTATTCTGAATCTCTTCGTCTTATCTGCCTTCCTTATGAAACACCCCTGTTATCTACCATGGGAAAACCTTTTATGAGCTCCCATTATTCACGGCAGGTACACCCCTGTGGGTCGCTCCTTCTTCACCCCCTCAGAAGGCTGCTCCAACCCCCTCGGTGGGGGCAGAGAGGTGTGGTTTGGCTTTCACCAGTCTGTCAGGCCATCACTCTGGAAGATGATGCTCAACATCGATGGTATGTTTAGTGCTAGTTGGGTGCTATCCGGAACGCTTGATCCTGACTAGATGTGTGCAATTTTGTACAAGTGGAAATCACTATTTTGAAACATGCAGCGTTGTGCTTGTGTTGCAGTCTCTGCCACAGCATTCTACAAAGCGCAGCCTGTAATAGAGTTCATGTGTGAAGTCCTGGATTTTAAAAGCATCGAAGAACAACAGAAGCCCTTAACGGATTCCCAGAGGGTGAAATTTACCAAGGAAATCAAAGGTAATTCCTGTTTGAAAGTTGTTAGTTATGATTAAGAATTTATTTTGCACCTTAGATTAAATGATCATTTTTCCCAACTGTAATTAAAGAATGTCTTTCTTCTTTAACATGGTGTCAGCCTAACATATTAAATAAAAACTTAAGTTTTATTACTTGAAAACTCATGTGTTAATATCATAGCGTGGATGACTTACTTTAAATGCCTTTGTCTTCAAGTAACTCAATGATACTCTGTTCTGACCCTATGTTAGGTCTGAAGGTGGAGATCACACACTGTGGGCAGATGAAGAGGAAGTACAGAGTGTGTAATGTGACTAGAAGACCGGCCAGCCACCAGACGTAAGAACACTATAAGCTGTCATGCTACAAAATTTGGTCCGAATTTGCCTGGAACTTACAAAATGGATTGCATTTTATTTATTTATTTATTTATTTTATTATTATTATTTTATTTTTTATTTATTTTTTGTCAAAGCACGCTCACTAGGCCAAGGCAATGTAATCAGACATTGACAATTGCAGTTATTGGCGTACACTGTGACATCAATCCTTGTTAGTCCTATTTAAGTATACTGTGATGATATGGAAAGATGCAAAGCTAATTTGTCTTTGCCAAATCCAACTCAATTTGCTCAGGTCAATGTTCCCCCTAAGAATGGCTTGTTCATGAATTCAGGCTGACAAAAGTCTATTCTTTTTAGTGCTTATAGAGCTTATTGTGCGTAATCACAGGGTGTCATGACATTTCACTATATATGTATGACCGTATGTGACGAATAATCTCTTGAACTTAAGCAGTTTGTAGCTGTTTGGAATCAGTACATATGTATTGCTTTGTTTGTTTTGTTAATGTTTTTTTTCACCCCACATTTCAATTCAATTAGTCTGTGCTATGCAAGGAGGGATCCATTATGGATCAGTATTGATCTGTTGGTTGTCTTTGTAAGATAATAAAAAATATATGTAATTTAAAAAATGTTTGAGAAGACAAAAAGCTCTTTCTCTGAAATTTTGCAGGTTCCCTCTTCAGCAGGAGAACGGCCAAACGATTGAATGCACAGTAGCACAGTACTTTAAAGACAAGTACAAGCTGATCCTGAGGTACCCCCACCTCCCCTGCCTCCAGGTCGGACAGGAGCAGAAGCACACCTACCTTCCTCTCGAGGTTCGCAGCAGCCTTCACTTGATCGCAGAAACCATTCACCCCTCTTATTAAATGAATGGACTTACTGGGTGGTGTTCTGTGCGTGGTTCCTTTTCGCTGCAGGTGTGCAACATTGTGGCGGGGCAGCGCTGCATCAAGAAGCTGACGGACAATCAGACCTCCACTATGATTCGTGCCACAGCGAGATCTGCACCAGATCGACAGGACGAGATCAGCAAACTGGTGAGTCACTCCTTTTAATTTCTTAATTTAAATAAG
The DNA here is from genome assembly GCF_960531495.2 of Zeus faber. Lineage (NCBI taxonomy): Eukaryota > Metazoa > Chordata > Actinopteri > Zeiformes > Zeidae > Zeus > Zeus faber. The sequence goes on from NC_137193.1 coordinate 25,423,972, forward strand.
GTGTTCTTTTATTTGCAGTCTTTTAATGTGATTGATGAACGTTCTCTCCCCTGCCCCCCAGATGAGGAGTGCCAACTTTAACACGGACCCTTACGTGCGGGAGTTTGGAGTGATGGTGAGAGACGAGATGACGGAAGTGAACGGCCGAGTCCTCCAGGCGCCTTCCATCCTCTACGGGGGCAGGGTGAGCATGTCAGCGGGTGCACATGTGTCCTAGGATTGCCGCGGTTAACCGCGTTACTGACGTTACCCGATGTTTGGACATACGATTACATTACTTGACCACCGCCATTTTGCTTTTTTAAAATATATATAGATAGATATATAGGGAGGTAGGTAGGTAGGTAGAAATAGAACCCATTTAGTTGATTTTTGAGTATCAGTGTTGACGTTCATCAGATAAAAAAAAAACCTTAATTTGTAAAATACTAACTGTGTTAGGAATACTTAGTCGGATGCTATAAAAGTGTCTGCTTCTTGAGCCTGCAGCAGCACAGTCTGTGGAGTCACATTTCACTTATCACGAGAGGAGAGAAAGAATCGGTTGATCTAGGTAGTTGTTTGAAGCCATTTGACCTGCTATTAACCTAGCAGCTTATAGTTTAGAAAGACTTTCATGGGAAGCTTTTCTTATTAACAATAGGATTTTGACAATAATTGCCCTCCTTGCCCCCTCCCCCTCCTTTTTTTTTCTTTCCTCTTCAAAGTGCCTCTTCACTAAGATTGCTGTTTGTTGTTTTGTAGAACAAAGCAATAGCCACGCCAATCCAAGGAGTGTGGGACATGAGGAATAAGCAGTTCCACACCGGCATCGAGATCAAGGTGTGGGCCATCGCCTGCTTCGCCCCACAGAGACAATGCACTGAACTCCTGCTCAAGTAAGTGTAACGGTCGTGTGTGCTTGGACTTGATTTGGTTTTGAGCCAAAATAATTTCCTTTAATTTTGACCAATGGCTTCTCCTTGGCATGCTCATTTTGCTGTTTATCAATATAATAGAAAAGATTTTCCTGGAATGTGCTGCTATTCTGATTTTGAAGGTGCCCTAAGATCATTGTGTACAGAGTGAATACATTTCAAGTAGGATGGTGATTTTCAATTATTTCACAGATAGAGTGATCGAATCATCTACTCAATTCCAAATCAATTACTCGCAAGGGGAAAAATCAATTTTTTAGAACGCATCTTGGCCTCACAGCACCACTGGTTAAAATGCTTTTTCTGCATTTGGAAAGTGGCAACGGAAGCCAATTTGTTTGGAGGATCTAATGATGACCCTTCACCCCTAACCAATCATGTTTGTCGATATAGTGACAAGCCCCCCCCCCCATGGGAATGTTGCGCTTGTAACCACAGCATCATACAGAGCGGAGATGCACACTACAGCATCCAAAACCAGGAGGAGAAGTAGAAAGATGATGTATTACATACATCCATAGTTTGGCCTTTTTTTGGGGGGGGATATTTAAGTTCTGACCCAAAGCACGCAGTAAATATAGATAAGACGTATAGAATATAGATGAGATGAGATGAGATGTTCTGACAAAGATGGGCAACGCCACAAACTTTATTTATTTAGATTTAGGCCATCTTGCTATATTTGTTTTGTATTGAATCCAAACTTTCATTTAAGTGAAAAGTTAATGTTATTGTTCACGAATGGAAATTGTTTGATTTCTTTAATATTCATAATATTCTTTTTTAAATAGCGATAACTGACGGGACTTGTTTTATTTTGAATGTTGAATAAAAAACATACCACAACTACATGCTTTTTATGATTTCATTCTTTGTATAGCCTGCCTTTCAATTGTTTTAAGCCCATTAACACATATAACATTTGACCGGAGTTTCTCCAGGACATTGAAATCTTCCAGGACGCATTCCGTTATGTGCACGAGTGTGTTTTAATTTTTTTATTTAGTTTTTTTAATACATACGTTTTTATATATTGAGCCAACACGTAGTTGTGACACGCATAGATTTTGTGGGGGGGGGGGTAAAGATCGAGGAGGCACTTCATGGCAAGTGCGGACATTTGTGGATTTTGTGCCTTTTTAAAGTTTTAATTTTTTTGTACAAGACTGTATTAAGGAAGTCTAAAATTTGTATGCATCTGTCATCTCTCAGAGCGTTTACAGACCAGCTGAGGAAAATTTCCCGAGATGCGGGGATGCCCATCCAGGGCCAGCCCTGCTTCTGCAAGTATGCCCAGGGGGCCGACAGCGTGGAGCCCATGTTCAAGCACCTCAAGTACACCTACCAGGGCCTACAGCTGGTGGTGGTCATCCTGCCCGGGAAGACCCCAGTCTATGGTGAGAGCTAGCCCTAGTTCTCTTTCAAAAGGCGTCAATGTTCTATTTGTTAAAGCTCTGCTGCATAATATCATTAAACTCATTGATGACAACATGATGGTAGTGAGATATACATGAAAATAACTTCATACCTTTATTGTCACACAGAAAGGAGAGACTACAAAACTCTGGATAGCTTGCTTATTAGAAGCAGACCTCCCATGGTTGTAGTCCATGGTTTATTAGGAGTAAAGTAGTTAAATGGCAACTGGTATTTTTTCACCCAAATCTCACTTTCGTCCGCATGTGTTGCAGCTGAGGTGAAGCGTGTTGGTGACACTGTGCTGGGTATGGCCACACAGTGTGTCCAGGTGAAGAACGTCCAGAAGACCACTCCGCAGACGCTCTCCAACCTCTGTCTGAAGATCAATGTCAAGCTGGGCGGAGTCAACAACATCCTTTTGCCGCAGGGCAGGTCAGTGCCGTCCTGACTCACTGGCTGAAATGCCTAAAATGAGCTGATGTCATTGAAATTAAGCCCCCCTTTCTGATACATTCAAATCTATTGTATGGCGGCCCATTGTTACGGCTAAAACCCTAAATCTTTGATACTGTTACCAAGTTTAGATGCACCATTCTCTATATCAAAACTACTGGTAACATGCAAATATCACAAGTGTTTTATTGCAGATCTATTACTTTTTCAATGCTCCAAACAGAAACTACATTTAAATTACCTTAAAGGTTAAAAAAATAATTATATACACAGAGCCACAACATTAAAACCACGGACAGGTGAAGTGCATAACATTGCTCATCTGGTTACAATGGCACCTGTCAAGGGGTGGGATATACTGTATTAGGCAGCAAGTGAACAGTCAGTTCTTGAAGTTGATGTGTTGGAGGCAGGAAAAATGGGCAAGTGCAAGCAGACCTACCAACCTGCCCACATTTCTGAGGTAAAATGGGAAGTAATAATAAAGCAGAAACATGTGACCGTAATGTTAACATATAAAATGTGAAATGCACTGATCGATCAGCCGTTTTTCAGCTTGATCGGCCATGATTGGTGACCAGCCGCTCAGTGTCAGATATATTTTCTAGTTCTGTTTCAAATTTACCCGCGTTTGTCATTTACAAGCTCATGTACTGTACTCGTAAAAGTGCTCCGATACTCAAACCCGACCAACGTAATGTAGCGTAGTTGCCTAGTTCACGCTCAAAAAAGAGAGTGAACGAAAGAAAATGTCGGCTGTTTGGAGGTTTTTCAAGGTAAACTAAGAAGAATAGATCAATTATTCATCTATCGCCTGACAATATTCCAAAGTTGTGAAGACTGCGTATATATCGCTGTCACTACAGCGGAACGTCTGCTCCGGTACACCCCTGCTCTGCGTTGTTTGTACTCGTAGTGCATGTCACGAGTTCCGCTCGTGATGAAAGGTTATTTGTTTTTTTGGGACTCAAGTCCCACAAGTCAGTCAGTAAAACAAGTCATTCGAGTTGGTTTAATGCAAAGTGAGTCAAGGAAGAAACTTCCAGTTAACGAGGGTAAGAAGAGTAGAGTTAGGCCGTTTATTCTTCTTTTTTTTTGCAGTGATTGCAATTCATTTTGGAATGGCAAGTACTGTATAAATATTATATAAACGTATTTTGCACTTAAAAGTGAAAGAGACTTTATTTGAAGTTTGAACTGGACATTTAGTTATGTTGTGTCTGACTGAACTCAGTGAGAGTTACAGGTTGCATTATGCTGAAACTTGCTGACAGTCCCATATTCTATTACTGGAACTCAGTGACCGTTCCATGTTGTGTTTTATGTTATTGGAACTCAGGGACAGCTGTCCTATCACGTAATCAGATCAGGTGATGTATTTGTCATTGACCTACAGGAGATATACCAAATTAGACGAAATGATGAGGAAAATTTGATTTCTCAAATCGCAAAAATCGGAACTCGGGATCAGCCAAGAAAATGTCAATCTGTGCATCTCTAGTTGGTAAACATGTTTTGTAACTTTACGAGATGATTCATTTCAGGGGGTATATCTTTACAAAATGTATGTGTATACTGAATATAGTTAGCCATAGCTGCTCGCATAAGATGTGATTATCCGAGTTATGAGATGGCTACGGTTTGAATAACTGTTTAATAATGCTCATTGCATTTAACATAAAATAAATGGATGAAAAATCAAATGTGTTTTCTTTCAGCAGACCAATGTGTCAAAATATGTGCAATGCTTCCTCATTTCAGGCCTCTGGTGTTCCAGCAGCCCGTCATCTTTCTTGGTGCAGATGTTACTCACCCCCCCGCCGGAGACGGAAAGAAGCCCTCTATTGCTGCAGTAAGCACCACGTTTAGCTTAAAAGCTTGTTACCATGACAACAGGTGTTTCCTCATGTTTTGTTTTTTTTGTAGTTCTTACTTGCAAAACCCAGAAGGTTTATGTCCACATACAAAATGGCCAACCTTTCACCTTTTTGGTATTTCTGTGAGATGCAGTATGACATTTTATTTATAAATTCCATGATGAAATCTGGTTAAAATCTTTTTTTTGGCTGTGTTAACATTTTTTCTTATTGGATTTATTTAATTGTGGAATTACTATAGATTATCTGAAATTTTGATACCTCCATCATTAATCTAATAAGTGCAAGTGAGGCAAGGGATTTGTTTTTAAGCTGGACGGATGCTTTTATTTTTAAGTGGTTAATGACATACAACTCAATATTTTGGGTATTTAAAAAAAAAAAAAAAAAAAAGGAAAATTGGTATTGAAAACCTTTTTGCAAGTATCAAGTGTAATAAAAAATTCAAATGTTCCATGTGTTCCCCTCTAAGGTGGTGGGGAGTATGGACGCCCACCCCAGCCGCTACTGTGCCACGGTGCGGGTCCAGCAGCACCGTCAGGACATCATCCAGGACCTGGCCACCATGGTGCGCGAGCTGCTCATCCAGTTCTACAAGTCCACCCGCTTCAAGCCCACGCGCATTATATACTACCGGGACGGCATCTCTGAGGGCCAGTTCAATCAGGTGAAGGCACATCATCCTGCAACGTACTGATATAGTAACTAATATAGTTTCTGATAAATCTCATATTAAAGAATCCACCTGCAAATTGTAACATTGAACCACACAGTCATTTAATTTGTTTTGGACAATGACTCAATTAAAAGTCCCTTTAGTCTTTCAGACCAAATTTGTTTTTTTTCTTTAATCTGGAGAGCCACATTAAGATTTAATCTAATAATAATATATCTAATAAAAACATATCGACAGCAAAACACACACAACGTAAAAACAATTTGTGTTGTTCCCTTCCCAAGTTCAAAAGTTTAAACCTTCTTTTCAAAATATTTTCCTTTCTTAAGCTTCCTTATTATGTTTAAAATCCCATATTTCATTTATCATTTTTTTTAATTTATTTCTTTACAGATCATCCGCTGGATGTGCACTTTAACTTGTCTAAAGTAATTTATGCAAATATGGAAATAGCATAAATTGTAGAAATGTATACTTCCTCTTTTGGCAAGCGGCTCTTTGCGTTCTTGGCTGATGTTTCCCATGGTTCCTTGCAGGTTCTTCAGCACGAGCTGCTAGCGATCCGTGAGGCCTGCATCAAACTAGAGAAAGACTACCAGCCCGGCATCACCTTTGTGGTGGTGCAGAAGAGACACCACACGAGACTCTTCTGCATGGACAGGAATGAGCGGGTACGTCCAACATTCCTCGTGCAGAGTCACCGAAAGCGAAAAAAAACACTAAAATGAATGCCACCTAAAGTTTAGAATCCTTGTATACACCTGATGTCCGTTTAGGTCGGGAAGAGTGGAAACATCCCTGCAGGAACCACGGTGGACACCAAAATCACTCACCCATCAGAGTTTGACTTCTACCTTTGCAGTCATGCTGGAATACAGGTAAGCAATGTGCTATGTTTTAATTGATTGTAATCAAAGGATATTTCCGTGTAATGCCATGTTTTTCCTGACTCAAAATGAGGCGGAGTTGTTGTGTTTGTTCTTTGTATTTAAAACAGGTTTTTTATAAATAAGCAGATCCAACAGCTCAGTCTCTGGTACTATGTAGGTGCATATGAAATGCATTTAAATTGATTGCACTCTTTACAAAAACATTCCTATGTAGTATTATTTTTTGTTTCTATGGAAAAGGCTTGCGTAGCCGCAAGCAGTGGAGGGGGAAAAAAAATAAAAAATAGACCTCTCGCGGGAAAGTAGAGAAATGCCAGTGCAGCTCCAACAGTGGGTTAGCATGGATTTAATAGGAAGCGTCTGCTGCGCCCGTACGCTGTGCCAGCGCGCCTGGTGAAGGTCTCCATTTATGTTGTCACCAGAATACTCTGTAGCAGGTATCGTAAGCTGCAGAGTTGAAAGAAATGTGAATATGCTTGTATTTCTAGACGAGGATGTTTTAAAATTTGGGATGTTTGCGTGCAGAGAGCGTGTGTCAGTTCTGATTCTCATAAAAAGGCTTGGATACCTAAACAAGATAACAAACAGATGTGATGTAGTTGTGAGCTCCTATTTCATGGGTGGTGTCTTTCAGGTTCAGTTTTTGTTTCAAGGTATATCTGATTTGTTTGAAGCAAAACAGTGAATCAATCAATTACTTAAAATAAAATAAAATGGAATACTTGTATTCAATACTTTTAGCCTAATACCCAAAAGTGAGTACTCATAGTCAGTTGGAAGATAAGTGTCTGTGCACTCCTTCTTAAAGTAGATGCAGTTTCTACAGTATGTATTTTGCAGATGTTATAGAGAGAAACTGCCAAAGGAATAAATAAGGTTGCTTTCTGACAGAACTAGTTCACAATCGATGTATTTGAGACATTTAGAATTTGGTTTCTTTTAAATAATCTTTTGAGAAAATGTGCAACCCTAATCTGAATCTCTCGCTCTCTCTCTCTCTCTCTCGAAACATGGCTGCCTATTGACATTGTTTTCTGTTGAATGGCTCGTCACAGGGCACCAGCAGGCCATCGCACTACCACGTGCTCTGGGATGACAACCATTTCACTTCGGACGAGTTGCAGGTGCTCACCTACCAGCTGTGCCACACCTACGTGCGCTGCACCCGATCAGTGTCCATTCCAGCACCAGCCTACTACGCACACCTGGTGGCGTTCCGCGCTCGCTACCACCTGGTGGACAAAGAGCACGACAGGTACATGGGTCCTGCTCTTCTTTCTGGCTTAACTGATTATCATCTGCTTTGGACGGCGTCTTCTTTATGAAACATGTGGTTGGAAGGAATGTGTTGGTGGAGCATGAATCATTTCCTTACTACATCTTTGAGAATCCCCCAAAAGGTTTTGATAGACTTCTCATGTGGATATAATTGTACATGCTGCATTTAAACAATACTTATGATTCAACACAACAGCAAATGATAGCCCTGAGGAAGCTTACCTTTTCACTTATAACAATAGCATGGTGTGTATTGTATTCTTCCACCGTATCACAATGCGTACCCTGTCCTCGGTATCGTTACCTATCGATCTATCATATATAATCTATCGATCGATCGTGGCCTCTGTATTGTGAGTTGTATCATGAGATAGTATGCAGTACCCAGCCCTAGGTCCTACCAAGCCATGCAGATTCGAACAATTTGTTTTCTATTCAGATTTCGCAGCGTTTACATGTGCTCTCTAACCGACGCAAACTCTTCTGTAATCATATCACCCTCTCACCGTTTCAGCGCCGAAGGCAGCCACACATCGGGGCAGAGCAACGGGCGTGACCAGCAGGCCTTGGCCAAGGCCGTCCAGATCCACCAGGACACGCTGCGCACCATGTACTTTGCCTGAACGCACCGGTCCAGGTTCAACACCGCTCTCCTCTGTTGTGGATGCCACCACACCGGTTTCACACACTTCTCTTCCAGTCACTTTTCCAAAATGCTAACAGTTGATTTTTCAGACGCCGCCCCTTCCCTTTCTGTTAGGACTCCTCCAAAACTCGTCTTGGTGGACATGAGTCTACATTTGTAGTTTTGGGGGTTGGTATATGAGTTTACATAGTATGTTGAAAATGGAGGAATGATTTTTACAGACAAAAAAAAACTTCATTCAAATGTCATTATTCTATAGGGGAGTTTTTTATTTTTTTTTTATTTTTTATTTTTTCCCCTGTTGCTGGAGAGAAGAACGGAGGATCCTAAACCAATCATCTCCTCCCTTTTGTTGTATTTTATTTATCAGCCAATCAAAGCATAGTGCACTGACCAAAATGGAACCTTAAATCAGGACAAAAGTACTTAATACATAATGGGTTAAACCAGACTTTTCTTCTGCACATGGGGGGGACTGTCAAGAAAGATGTCCTTTGAGACTGCCATTATTTGTCCATTTTATTGTACTGCTATGAATTATTTGTACAATCAGTTTTTCAGTATTTGTCCTCAAACAACACTGGTGACCAACACATTCTTTCTTTTTTCCTTCCAAATCTTGGGACTATTTTAGAGAATCCTTTTTGCATCCAAATTGTATCCAACCCTATTACACTAAAGCTTATTCTAAGAGGGCTTTCAATTGATGAGATGGAAAAGAAAGTACGTCTCCACTTTCCAGCGAAAGCTTTCTAATAAAGTTGAATTGATAGTGATGGAGCTGCCATGCTCCCAGGAAAACAGAGCAGGCGGGACGGGCTCCCGGCACGGACGACAACGTACCCTCAGCCACATTGATATGAGATATATGAAATCTAAGCAGGGGAACAATAACCAGACCGTGTGTGTCCCTTTCACAACCTCTCTATTTTCATTTTAGTCTCGCGTGTAGAATACTTACGCATTTCTTTTCTTTTTTTTAATATTTATCTTTAATAGATTTTTATTTTTTAAGACTTTTTAAGCCTAGTTTTGATTGTTCAATTTCTTCCTGCTATGATTTTTACTTTTTTAAGCACAGGATGTTACTTCAGCATCTTGTGAGTCAAGCATGGGGGTGCAAAATGATAATTAAAAGTTACTTTTGTTCACAAAAATTAAATAATAAAAAGGGGAGGGTATGACATTTAAATATTAAACATTTCTCCAGAAATTGGCACAGCAGTTTCTCAGAGTAACGCTTGTCCAATGAACTAGTGTGATTACATTGAATTCGGTCCAATCATGATTTTTGGTTTTAAGTGTATATTTGAGTAAGCTATCGCGGAAGGTTGTTAATCATAATAGGCTTTTTTTTTTTTTTGTTTGTTTTTTGTTTTGTTCTTTTACACGACTGGCCCATATTTGGTCAAAATGAACATTGTATATTTGTATACATGCAACCTAAATGGAAATATTTTATCGCCTTCCCAAACTTGTTGAAGTTTTACTAATAACCCTTAAAATTTTCTAGTCTCCCTAGCTTTTTCTTACCTGAAAGTTAAGCTGACGAATGTTAATATGGTCTTGATTCGTGGGATATAATCTATATTGTCTAACTATGCATCGTTTTTAACCAAGAGATTTAGACGTGAGGTATCTCACAGTTATAGGTCATTTATAGAGATCGGGTAGCTAGGGCTCTTTTTGTTTGTTTGTTTTTAAGCTTGTTCAATTCAATAGCGTTTCCTAGTGCTTAACAGTATTGTCATGCCTTTGTAACGGTGTGAACAATTTTGTCTTTATTGGTGTTGTCGCAGATTTTATAGCACAGAAATTGGGTATATCCTTTTATAACAATCTTTCTTAGCCAAATAAGATTACTTTTACAAAACAATATTCAAAGTAAATGGAAGCACAAGAGAAGATATTGATTCTAGGTGCTAGATGCTTTCACTGTAAAAGCCACCTTATATCCTCGGAGGACTGGTCCCTGAGGCGTTCAGCTCGCCACATAGATGGTGAAAGATGCGGAAGCATTTTAGTTTTCTCTTCCCCCTTCTCCCCCTATGACCTCTGTGTTACCCTCATTACTCATTTCTGTAAGGTAACTCAAAATCCGACTGACTGTGTTTGTGGGGCATTCTGAAAATCATGTACTTGATATTTATGGTTATGATGTCAATATTGTTCTAAGGTGCTGTCTCATGACATGTAAATTTGGATGCACTTTTGATAGCAGAACGCTGGTATGGTATGAATTTATAAAGGTGTATCTTTTATGGTGGAAGCTGGAGCCTCTGCCATGCTGTGACACTGGTGTAATTGTGCAGAAATGGCCGTGTGTCCTACCTCTTGTTACCTGTTCAATGTTATGGTAACATCACACCGCTGGCCATTTCCTTACAATTACCCCTGCTATCTACCAAATTGGCATCGTTTAGTCTTGCATTGACACTCAAGGTTTGAAAGTTCTTTGTATGCACGATTGCAAATGTGCTCTCGGGAAGTAGGTAGCTGGGTACATTCTGGCAAAGGATTTTGAGCATCGAGCTGAATGACCAAATTCTTGAAATGTGTTTATATTCACCAGTATCTTTTCCCTTTTATTTGCTTTGATTATATATGCTCCAATGGAACAGCAGTCTTCATTTTGGACACTTTGGGTTTTTTTTTTTTGTTTTTGTTTTTTTTAATTCATTGAGATGTTAACCAAATGCAAAGCTGGCCGCTGGGAAACACAGTAAGGTCATTCTACATAGTCTACATAAAATTGTCAAACAATGCAGCAACGTTGCTCCTCCTGTAGCGGCATTTTCCCACAAAGTAGTTTTTGCTGACACTTTTATTGACATACTACTATTCATTTTATTTTCCCCACTCGCTCACTCATTTGTCTGATCGGAATGGAAACGGGTCCAGTTTATTTTCAAATTGATCTGATGGCGCCTTCTTAGGGAAGGTGGCCTGCCAGTGACCCTGTTCTGAATGTCTGTTGGTGTGAATGCTAGCTTTTAAAAACCTCTCCACTGCTTTGTTTGTTTTTTGTTTTTTTTGTTTTTTTTTGTTTTTTCTGTCATACAAATGTTCATTCTTCTCGTGGTCCTCTCAGAGGGATGCCGTGACATTCTAAAGCTCAGTATGTGGTGTTTTGTTTTTGTCACCAGATGCCTTTCTTACCGCGGAGAAACATTTATATGGCTTGTTGATGGTGTTGACATTCCCTCTTGAATCCAAAACTCACAGCTCGCTTGAAATTCTCTGTGCAAGGAACAAACTGGTCACATCTGCAGAAGATTGGCAAACTAACTATGATGGTATCCCTTTAAGGAGATGGATTTGGTACTTATCACTGCATACTTGCATTTAACATTATCTATATGAGCACCTTAGAGTACCAGACCTTGGATAATGTTATTTTTGCACTAAACTAAAAAAATATATATCTATTTTGTAGCTGTTGCAAAGTTGTGAGTCTAGTATCTATCATGAGGCAGACGGACTCCTCTTTAATTAGTCGGAAAATAATAGTTGAGTTGGCTGCACATGGAAAAGGATTTGGGTGGCCTTTTTGAAAATGGGTGTGGGGCGGGGGACATCCTTAGCTCTGTCCGGGATTTATCTCCATTTCACCTCGTGCAAGTGAAGCAGGAAATGCATGCCTTCGCTGTCTAGTGTCAAAGGTCAGAGTTTCCCTGGTTCACATTAGGCTTGAGAGCTGGGTCACACGTTGCTGCACCTGCTATCAAAGCATGATGCTTTTCTTTCACAGTAATAGCACATGACATTTCTTGCATGTCGGAAGTCATAGAAGGGAGCAACCTTTTTTCATGGATACTCACCGGGTGTGTGTGTGCGTGTGTGTGCGCGTCTCTCTAAAGAGTGTTGGTCTGCTCGCTGCACAGCCAATAAGTCCAGGATTCTCAGCACATGCACTACCTGTTAAGAAAACACAAACATTAAGATGGATTCTATTTAGCCAACCAGCATTTACTGGAGGACTATTTTTTTTCTCTTTTCTTTTTTTCTTTTAAATAGCCTAATGCCTTTAATGTTCATAATATTTCTAGTGGATGTAGTTTGTGGTGGTGGTTCTGGAGGGTTGTCTGTAATGTTGAGAGAACAGGTGCTTTATGCAAAAATGAAATAAATTGTTGGGGGAAAGAAACTCCATTGCATTGCGTCTCCATTAAGCAGTGCAATAACCAATATTCCAAAGTGTTGCTCTGTATTGCGTGACGTAGAATTGCCACAATCCTGGCTCAAGACTGCAGGTTTCTCTCGAGCAACATTATGTCTAGTCCATATCAAGAATTTGGAGGAGACATATTTTTTACAACCTATTGTTGAGTATATGAGCCAAATCAAATATGTATGTATCAAATATGAAACTGAGGAATAGTAGCCATAGCGAACTCATCTGTGTAATGCCACACTAGCGAGAGAAGAGTAGTTTTTGCGAAAGCTAAAGGAAGTTATGCCAATTGCCAGCATGTGCGGTTGGTATCCTATGAAATCATGGCGTACATACTCAGAAGAAGGAAACTTTATGTATGTAACTTCTACAGTCCCTCACTCCAGCTGTTTTACATATCTTTCCAATTGGTCTTGTCTAAGATAAGGAGGTATAAACGTTTTAGAATTATCGTACCATGAGCTTAGTTCCATAGAGAGCGAGATTGAATATGTCAGGAAATGCTTTTATCCATTAGTGGTTGAAGCCTCAGTGATATTTGGGCTGAAAGCCTAATCAGCGTAGCTCTATTCTCTACAAAAGATTCCCCAGCTCTTCACCTCCCCGTTTTTAATCTTTCAAAAGCTGTACCTAAAGACCTTGTGTAGGATTTATTTTCCGAGCTCAAATTGTAACAATGAATGTATTCAGAGCTTGTGTGCGAGGTGTGGTTGAAGCCCATTCAGATTCTTGATGTCCCGTGTTCATGTGTTATGCAAGTCCCCTTTCCTGATCAAGCCAACAAAATGAATTCCACTGTCAGCGGGTCGCTAGTTTAGAATCTGCATTAGGCAACTCATTGAAGGCATATTCCAGTTTTAGGGGAAATTCCCTTTTTTTTGGTCTATCTTTCCCAGATTCAGATGTGACGGTCAATACCAATTTCATCCAGCACTAAGACGACAAGGGGCTGCATGCTAGATGTGTTAGCGTAATACATGGCAGCAGAAGGGATCAACTAGCCAAGCTAAAAAAAAAAAAAAAATGCTTCGCCAAATTGGGGAAAGGCACCTTCTCACGTTTCGAAAGCTTCCACAACGGCGGAATGTGTAAGATGGACAGAAAGCGGATTTCCCGGGGGGGGGGGGGGGGGGGGTCCAAACTGGACTATTCCCGTTAAGTGAAATCTCTCCTTCTTCCGAACGATTTCTTTCTTCCATTGAAGAATAGGAACTGATCAAAACAGCTTTTCAGTTTACATGAGATGCGTGAATATACCTTTCTATTTGTAGTCTACTGTACTCGGGGGAACTTCAAGTTTCAAACTGGTACAAAGTGGTTTTATTAGTCATGCCTGTGTGAGGTGCTATAACATAAGAGTTGTATGTGTGTATATAATGCTTGAAGTGTAGTGTGATCTATTTTTTTTCTCTTAATTTGCCTCTTTTGTCTTTGATATCTTTCCAGTTGGTGTGTGCTTAGTGGTAGCCTTTTTGTCAAGTCATGTTCCCCATTCCTGAGCGATGAACCCTCCGCTCTGCATGTTGGAGCAGCGTTTTGACCACAAACATGGCTGCGGACCTACCGGCCCGCGGAGACGTCTCGCTTTGTCAGTCGCCAAACGGGTCCGTTTTTGTCGCGTTATCGGCGGCGTTATGCGGCACCATTGGCATAAGTTATTTGCGTTCGCCGCGTCCCTTCCACGCGAGCAGGAGGTGAGAGAAATGATCTGAGGTTCTTCTCATCGCATGGGTTCTTCCCTCGGGTGTCCGGGTGAGAACCCCCTGCACACCGGCGGAGCCCGTTGGGAGCTCTCCGAGGGCTCGGGGCCAGACGGTCACTTGAGCCGTCAGGGTGGCTGAGTCTGGATGTCGGTCTGCTGGTGTAAACACCTCACTGCTTGGCTCCACTTGACGAAGCTCCCGAGTTCTTCCTGATCATTTCCAGCGCACCGCGCGGTGGAAATGCCTTCTGTTCGACGTTCTCACTTTGAATAGACGCCTCCCCCCGTTTCTTTATTTTTTTTATTTTATTTTTTATGTCTGAGTGGATGTATATACCTTTTTTTTTTTTTCTCTTCTGTTTTTCCCCTGTTGTTAAACATAGCCAAGTTATATTTTTTTAAAAAGGTATTTAACTCCTCTAGTGTATTTATACAGTTGTAATATCATAGTAGCTAAGTAATACCGCTTCACAATCTCCTCCCCCCTCCAAAAAAAAAAAATACATTGAGATCGAAGCTGAAGGGCTTCGCTAAATCAGACCGTGACTAGTTTGGAAGCGTCTCTAAACGCCGAGAAGAGAACTCTTCGTGGAGCTCCGGAGGGATCAGACGACCAGGGCGGGCTTGGATGTTTTTTGTTTTTTTTGTTTGTATTCTTCTGACAGTGGTTTGGGCCGTACTAATCACCACCTTGTAAAAAAAAAAAAAAAAAAAAAAACTACCTCAGAACGCTGTGGGGTGCTAACCTTGTATCGACCGTAACATTGCAAGGGTGACAAAGATCAACCGTAGTGACCAAAACATACAAGCCAATACTGTGTGCAGCATAATCTGTTTCTTTGTTTTTGTCTTTGAACTTTTATACAATTGAGGTCGGTGGCGGGTGGGGGGGGGGGGGCTCAGTCGATTCAGTCTGCGGAGTGTGGTGAGCTAAAGTATCCTCGTTCTGTGCAAGTCCTTCGCTTTTCAAATGATTATTATTATTATTTTTTTTTTAAATAGACGACTTCTGGCGAAAACCAAACCTACCGAGTGTCAGTATAAACGACCGTCATGATTGGTTCAAATGTTTACAAGTGTGCCGTTTAAGCTTGACGATGGTGGTGATTGGCGTAAAATGCATTGCTCTCATTGTTTATGCCAAGGCGCTGGTGCGTTGGCGGTGACGGGAACGAGCGGCGTGTTGGGATGGAATGTTGTGTGGAAGCAACAAGAAGAGGTTTGGGGGGGGGGCGCGGCTCGTCAGGCTTTTCACGAGTCCTCATGTCAGTCCACTGTCAGCGCGGCACAGGACGCGGTGACAAGTCAAGGTCTCGTTCCATAGACGTCACCGCGTCGTAGGGCTGGACGATATATCAACTTTTAAGATAGGAAGATTTTGTAATGAAGCAATATGAAAAAGTTAGTATCGATATTTTGCTCAATTTTATAATATATATTTTAACTAATAACTAGTATAAACAACTGGTCAGCCCCTTTCCTTGGTGTGTCTGCTTCGGGGCTAATTTGTATTCATACCACTAGTTCAAAAACATACCTCACTAATGGCTCACTTTTCAAACTTGGTTGAATATCCACTTTGTCAGTCGTCGCTACAGCTCTGGTGCGTATAATTTGATAGAATATAGGCCCCTTAATGGTCCATGGAACTACCATTCATTTGGGGGGGAAAGTATTGCTGAGATATGTTTTTCATATTCTCCCGTGACCTGGCAACCTTGACCACAGCTGATCCATGGCAGAGTTAAACAATGCAACCGTGCCTGAGCCCCGCTCTGCATTCAGTCAAAACTGGCAGATGGAGCGCCTGCATTTTGTCATTTTAACGTCTAATCCTGGTCAATAGTTGGTCAGTTGTTTTTTTTTTTTTTGTGTGTGTTTTTTTCAGTAGGTGAGATAAAAGATTGAAATGATCGAATAACAACTTAAGATATCGCCGTTTGATCTGAAAATAGTGGGGTTTTTTTTTTGTTGTTTGTTTTTTTTTTAGCCGTATCATCCAGCCCTACTCTTGTCTGCTGACCTGGAGGCCTGTCTGCTTGTGGTGTGATGGTCTTCAAAAATCCACAGAATCCATCCTTTTTCAATTTGAACATCGGATGGATCCACTGTGGCCACAGTGGTCCAACATGTGAGCCAGCGCTGCACGGGCAGCAGTGGCTGCATTTTTATTATTTTGTTGAACCGCTTACTACAAACACCTAAAATCTGTAGCATTTGGATGGGCACGTGATGTAGTTTTGCATGGCATCTAACAAAAGGGAATATACGAAATTGAACCATGGCGTTGCAGAACAAAAGGTACATATGAGGCTGTATGGCAGTTGATGTCGTATTTGTTTTTCGCCAAATACATCCAGTTGAATTGATAGTTGGTCGCGTGCCTTTCGTGAGATGCGTTGGTCCACTTCCCTTTTGGCCACGCCCAGGACAGAGACCCAGAGTCGCGTACGAGGAGTTCCTACTTCAACCTTCATGCAACCTTGAGTGTAGATGCTGCAGAGAACGATCAGTATTTGTGTTTTGCACTTTCAAAGCAGTCTCGACAACGGGGGCAGGGGATAAAATTTGCCCATCTGAGGTCGGGCAGAAAGTTAAAAAAAAAAAAAAAAAAAAAAAAAAGAACTGACGAGGTATTTTATTCTATCAATAGGAATAATAAGGACTAGTATGAACTTTGAAGAGCTTTTCCAAAAAGGTAAAGGTGTGTGTGTGTGTGTGTGTGTGTGTGTGTGTGTGTGTGTGTGTGTGTGTGTGTGTGTGTGTGGTACCTCATAAGCCTGGTATATGCTGCGTTGACTTTAATGTTTTGTTTTTACGCGTACTTCATATTGTCCAATACAATTATTCTACTATTCCATGGGGAGGTTTGAACGTCACGTCAGACTGTGCATGCAAACCTAAACAAGTACGGTAGCTCTTCTGGCCAAAACGACTGCCATTTCTGCTGTTCTCAAACACTCAATGTTTGTTTCAGTTGTAGCCATGCCATGTCCCTTTTTATTTTTATTATTTTACTTATTTTTTTTCTTCTTTTTTTTCCCCCCCCTCGTTTGCTGAAATAGAATCTGTCTGTAGACGAAATGTGGAGTTTGGCTGAAAAACAAAATCCAGACTGCGGTGAAATGTTAAATGACTGTCTCAGGTGTCGCCCTGAAAGGGCTGTATCTCCCCACACCACTGTCTTAAAACGGCCTTAGACGAACACTTGGGTACTTCTGTCTCCAGAACATTTGGCCTTAAAAGTAGACAAACGAGGCGTGCAAATTCCCACCTGGAATTCCCACTTCCGACCTTCCCATCAAGCGGCGGCGTCGCCGCGGTACCGGTTCCTCCGAATGTAGGGGTGGTCCTGGGGACGTCGCCAAACGCAGAACTCTTTTTTTCGTTCAGGGAAATCGGCCAATCGGATGTTCCCGGCTGAGCGCCACGTCTAACAACTCTTGATTTCCAGGACACTCCGGGTTTACGTCCCTCCCTATCGTTTCTTATGTTTTTTTGGGGGGGGGGGGTGTTCTTCCGTTCTCCTTTTCTATCCCGTCGTCAAAAGTGTCCCTTGGCGCCTGCACGGTCCACGGCGTGACGTCCAACCTCCCCCCGCGTACGTGTCATCGACTCTTCCTTATTTAACCACAACATGCCAAAACTGAATTTGCCGTCATTCCTGTTCTGGTGAGGGTCTTTTTATGTCGCTGGTTTTTCATTTGTTCAGATCCACAGCTGAGCTCCCCATCGCCGTTCATGTCGTCACGAAAACTATACATGTAAACTTTTGATTTTCTGTTCTGCATTTCCTTATTTTTTTTGTTAACAAATTATGCTTACAAACACACAAGATATGCTGTAAACCCTGTTAGGAGATAATGTGAATAAGTATCACTAAATATAGTTTACTCTTTGGCTTGACTGTAAGTTGCGTTAATTAATAAAATGTAAAGTTTCTCCAGTCGACTGTGTGTGTGTGTGTGTGTGTGTGTGTGTGTGTGTGTGTGTTAAGAGTTTGGCTCAAATCCAATGTTGTAACAATCAAAATATGTTGAGATGCATTTGAAGAAAATGTGATCCATTTAACCCAAATGTGTATTATTGTGATGTTATTCTATGATTGTGGCCTAAAACAAAATACATCTTCCAATCGCCATTATTTATATGACCGTCAATTTAAATGTTGTGATCGCCACATCCCTAATTCATACTTTGCATTTGTTTAGTGGAACATGACGCGCTCATCTTGAATGAATTACAAACGCCTCACATTGTTCCATGGTGCACAATGTGTCCTTAAATGAATTTGAGCTTTTTAGAAACATTAGAAGCTTTACATAATCAGTAAAACTAGCCTCGGGGCGATTTGAATTATTACCTTTTATGTCAACAAATATTTATTTCTTTAATCCCGTCTCCGCACGTTCACTCTGCAGTATAATCACACAAACTGGAGACAATTAAACCTTGTTCCTCAAAAGCTGCTCCGCATTTCAAGAACATATTTTGTGCTACCGTTCCATTTAAATAAAGCTACTTTGCATTGTATCAAGTTATTCCCTTCGTTCACAATGTCTCACACCAAATCATTTCAAACTAATTTAATTACTAATGATCTGAAATCAAGATCAGTGCATGCGCATTTAATGCACATTCTAAAATGTTTACTTGTGAACCAACATTTTAAACAATTGTTTTCAATACACTGTCGCATCTTTGTACCAGTAATCAATCTCAGAAAGAAATAACAGTCACAAATGTTATTTGTGAGATTATTTTTAAACTTTATTAATATTACTGATAAAAAAAAAAAGAATAAGACAAGTCTCTTTACAGGAGTTGATTAGATTTATTTTTCATTTCAACTGGTGAAAAATATTTTTATTTTTTTTAAGTAAAGCCATTCAATAAAGAATTTCTTAACCTTCCCCTTTGAAGCAAAGCTCAATGACTGATGTGTTAGGGGATGGAAACTGAATCCGCCTCCCAAAACCACCTGATATCTCGGTCGTATTCATCAAGTGTGAGTCTTAATTTGAGATATTTAGGGTTATCACAATGTGACACATTAAAAGGAAGGAGGCGGGGTGTGCTGTGTATGCCGCTTTCACAGACAGGAATCAAACACGTTGGCTTATGCAGGGGGAGGGGCAGTGGGAGACAGACACGGAAACGCAAAGCATCGTGGGAAACAAAAACCCCCTCAAGACACGCTACAGAAAAAAAAAAACACCACGGAAACAAGGAACTAGTGAAAGGAAACAAAAGACCAAAAAAAAAAAGACAGACCTGACACAGTGTTTGATCCTTAAGTTGCACATTATAAATGTTGTTTTTTGGGGGAAGGTGTTACAGCACCATGGCCGTCAGGAGTGGTTCTAGGACGGGCTACTTGGGAAACCTAAAACATTTTTTTTTTAAATAAAAATCTTTAGCCTGGGTGTTTAAAAACAAAGCTGCTCGGACATGGCAGTGATGTGCGACATTTAACTGGTTTCTTTGGCCGGACTGCGCACAGAACTCTGGAACAGTCAGTTTGATACTGCGAGCCACTACACCCGGCACGACAACAGCAATAAGTTATTTAAAAAAAAAAAAAGACACCAGACAGACACTCCTCCTCTTTTTTTGTTTCCAAGTATGTTTGGTTCGCTTCTCGTCATAATTCCGGGTCGCTTTGTGGAGTAGAAAGATCGCTCGTATAAAGTTTCCAAAGCGCTAAAATAAATAAACACTCTTTCCCTTTGAGTTTTCCGAGTAGAAAAAAATAAAATTAAATTAAAAAAAAATTGCTCCGAAAATGTTTTGACCCCGAGGGAGGGAGGCAGGGAGGGGCCGGCAGGCGGCGGCGGCGGCGGCGGCTGGGGGGCGGGGGGGCGGCGCGGGGGTGGTTGGGGAAACAAAGGTGAAGTTCTTATTCCCAAAGTATCTCCACTGACGAGAGACTCACCCCTCCTCTCTCAGTTTCCCCTGTGTGGTCAACCTTGCTCGCCTCCCTTACTCAGTCTCTCTCTCTCTCACACACACACACACACTCTCGCTCGCTCGCTCGCTCTCTCACACACACACACACCCCTCAGTAGACCCAGTTGACTGGCACCCACTGGGACTCGCTGCTCAGCTTGTCCACAGCCGTCTGCAGCGTCTCGAAGGCCTTGTCCAGGTTGTCGTTGGCGATGGTCAGGTCGAAGTAGTGGTTGTAGGCGCGCTGGATGCGAGCGCTCTCGTCCACCGTCTTCCTCAGGTCCACGTCCTGGGGTGGGGGGGAGGGGGAGGGGGGAGGGTGTTTATTTGTGCACTGGAAAATCGGATCCATGTACTGTAAAAGGGCGGGAAGTGGTGCTTCGCTGACCTTCTCAGCCTTTTAATATTCAAATATTAATATCGTAAAAGACGCGCTTCCTCCACAGCAGCGATTCCCAACCTTTTTCCCAACATCAAGGACCCTTCATTTGGTTCCGCGTTGGGCCACTAACGACTCCATCTGACAAACTCTGGTCCCTGGGATCCCGGTCCGAGCGGATCTTTATTGTTCGGCATGGAGGTTTGGACAAAAATCATATCTATCTGCACTATATTTGGGGAGAAGACAGTGACACTCGGAATCGAAACGGTCATAATTGTAAATTCTCTCATGGTGAGGTTTGACTATTCCCCGTCTCTGCCGGGACCTGCGGGCGGAGGACGGCCGCACGACACGGCGGGTTGGGAGCCGATTCACAAACTAGACATGGAGACATGTACGACTGCCCGTCTTGTCCTTAGAAACACTGCAGAGGCGTGGCTGTGGATGCAGAAGGCGTGGTGCACTGACTGTGAGCTGCTTGGTGGTGATGCCGGCGTCCACCACGGCTTTGTGCATGGCCTTCAGGGTGTCGAACTCGGGCGCGGCGATGAACACCACGTAGGGCATGAACTCGGCCGTCTTCAGGATCTTCAGCGCCTGCCAGGGACGGGGGGGGAGGACCGTTACGGCTTGGTCACAGCATACACAACAAAACAAGTATTTTCTGTTTTCATAAACTTTCTGATAAAATCGTTTTTTCTCCGGCCAAATAAACCTCGAAACATTTTATGGAATTTTCTGTTCTTATTGGTTAGGTTCCCTTATTAAACTCTAGTGTACGTTCTGAGGAGTCGAATGACGACCGCTTTGGTCTACTCTTTTAATAATTCACTTTCTGTAGTTCTTCCGTTTCATGAGTACTTGTGAAATAATGTACTTCACAATGGAAATACTGTTAAATCCTTTAGTTTTACCTTCTACGTACCTACTAATTGTTTTCACATTCATTTATACTTGGTTATGTATTCATGACTGTTATTCTTAAGGTTGTAGCCTTCATTGTTCTATTATTATTATTAGTAAATCTAGTGTTAGCTCCGCGTGTTCAACCATGAGTTCATTGAGGCCACTTGGTTTTCCACCACCTCCTCCCTCCTCCCTCCCCCTCCGGACTCAAAGTATAAAAGCGTGTCTCGGGGACCTGGGGGTTGACGTCCAGGATGCAGGTGCGTCCCGTGGTCACCACCTCGTGGATGGAGTCGATCTTGGTGCCGTACAGGTTGCCGTCGTACTCCCCGTGCTCCAGGAAGCGTCCGGCCTTGACGTCCGCCTCCATCTCCAGCCGCGTGGTGAAGTGGTACGAGTTGCCGTCCAGCTCCTCATCGCGAGGGCGCCGGGAGGTGACTGCGGGCGGGGGGGGGGTTCGGCGTTATTGAAATATCCCCGGAAAAGCCCCGACGTGGATGGAGTTAAAGTGAATGCTTGCGCTCACAGGGAATGGTGGTGCCAAAGCGGGCGGGGTTCAGGACCACCAGCCGGTTCTTCAGGCTTCGTCGGCCGACCCCCTGGGCGCCGATGAGCACCAGGGTCTTCCTCTGGAACGGCGGCATCTTGGCCACCTCCTCGTAGATCTGCAGCTCGTGCCGGTCGAACTCTGCCCGAGAGGAGGAGCGGTCCCACCGTGAGTCGCCCAATCGGAGACCTTTAGACCCTTTTTAGGCTACCGACCAATCAGAGAGAGGGGAGTCTCACCTGCGTTCTTGGCCGTGAGGTACATCATCTTCTTCTTCTTCTTTCCAGTTAATGTTCCACACAGGATCCCTGCGAGACCCACACACAGTACACACTGTTTAGTACGTTGCAGTGGTTTGGACCTGTTATTGCACCAACACGGCACAGGGGGGCAGTCACACTCCATATAATATTATACAGGGTATAATAAGTACAGAATAGGGTATTATTACTAAATGCTACCAAAGACTTTGGTCATGAACAATGCTTGAATTTAGAAATAATAGAAATACACCTGCTTTCTCCCTCTTTTACCACAAAACTAAAGACTAAGAAGAGAGAAATGAGCATTTTCCGCATGCAAACCAGTCGTTAACACCGCAGCTTCCCATTCCCTACAGATTCAGCCACTCTCCGCCACACACACAAATGGGAAAAATAAAAGACGTGCATTTCATACACAATGAAAATGTAAGGGCATGTTAACTTTTTGAGTACCTGATCCCTCAAAGTCCCGCGGGACGAACGCTTTCCTCTTCTCTTCCAGGAACTGACTTGGGATAAGCCCCGTGGCTCCGCCCACCACATGGCATGCCTGGACCAGCAGAATGTACACTCATTGACTTTCTGTGTATATAGATGCATTGATGGGGTGTGCATAGTTTTAAAAATCTTTCACTACTGATACATGACTTCAATACAAACTACTAACCTATGCTTTTGTTGGTACCAATTATTTGTTTCCTTTTAAAGTCATAAAGTGTTACATAGACTTAAAAACATAAAAAATTACATATTTACTGTAATGATGTAAAAAAATATATATTTAAAATTTGTTAAAGCGAAAAACGTAGGTCCTCAGTTGTCTACTTAGGTCAAAACATGGCATTGTGCACCACGGAATTTTACTTTTGCCCTTTTTGCCAATGTATTCACCTGCCACCAGTTGGGGTCCTCCCTGTTGACGATCTGCAGGACGTCTCCTCTCTGGAAGGCCACGCCCGCCTCCCTGCAGGGGATCAGGTTGTCGTTGGACGGGTTGTAGTCAAAGTGCGGCCGCACGTAGACCTGAGAGGGAGGAGGCGCTTTAGCAACGCAGGGCTGGTTTTTGGGATATGAGTTCTGGGGACTCCACCTCATTCAGCTTTTCAACCATCTTCCCCATTGAAGACAAACTGCTGCTGTACAGTGTCCTCCCCACACGCTGTTATCAAGTACAGCTGTCACAGTTTTTACATCATGTAATACATACATAATGTCTTTATTCCACCAGGTACATTTACATATACTAGGAATTTGTTCTGGTAAGGTTTGGTGTGTTTCACTACAGATGATTAGCATAAAAAAAAGTTTATAAAAATAATAATAAAATATAATCAAATGTGATATATACAAATGAAAAAAATAAATACAAAACAGAAAGTCATATATATATTAATATACAAAATGCAATACTATGCACAGGATAACTTATTGTTATGGGTATAGAGGGTATCAATTCTGAATAGGAATTTTTATGTACTAACTAGTTTTTTACAGTATCTACAGTGTATAATACCAGTGTCATCGGATATATGTTCGTGAAAATCGTCAGACGTTTCCATTCCAAGTTCAAGTAGAACTACAAGCCAAGAAATGTTAGAAATGTAACAAATAGAATGTGAATTAAGTGAGTTTCCATTAGTTGAGTTAGTGGAATTTAACGATCTGCCCCAATTTGTATGCTCCGATGTTCAACGTCAATAACCAGTTTCTCTGCAGTGTGTGTTATTACACAATTAATGGTGCATCACAACACTGCTTGTAGGGATCTGAGGAAGCTGGAGAGTACAGCATGTGTGAGTGCAAGACAGAGAGGGAGCGACACTCTGACCCAGATAGTACGCAGAGTGTTATTAATAGGGCGCCCAGCATTGACATTCCCGCGCTCATTATGGGATGGCCAGAGGAGCAACAGCGGCCAGCTCCGCACCGCTGCCGCACATCTGCAGGGTCATAGACGTGTGAGGGTGTGTTTGTGTGTGTTTTAACGAAAGAACCTGAAGGTGAATTGAGCATAATATCAATACAGTGGTACTTTGACTGACAAATTTAATTTGTTCCATGACAGAGCTCGTAATTCAATCTGCTCGTTTAGCAAATCAATTTTCCCCATTGAAATTAATTGAAATTCTTTCGACGGGGATTTTCCTTTGGGGTTTGTTTGTTTTTTTTAAATAAAAGAAACAAAGTGGGTGTGTATTCAAGTATGTTACGAGACTGCAAGGTTCATTCTGGCATTACAAAATTATTTCACGCAAAACAAATAATACATTTTTAATGTGATCTTTATTCATTAAAATATAATATAATATAATATATATAAAATATAATATATAATATGAGTCTCGTCTATTTTTTTAAATATAAATATATATTTTTTTCTCTAGTACCTCAATTTCTGAGGATGAAATTCAAGCACCTGGTAAGAATCCTGACACTGTTATAAACTAATATTATGACATAAAATAAACTGTCTCAATGTGTGTGTGTGCGTGCATGCGTGCGCGTACCTGTGGCGGCGCCGGTGCGTCCCGGTAGCTGGGCAGGATCTTGAGCGTGATGCCGCCGCTGCAGTCCTTCAGCATCTCCTGCAGCTCGGTGGGGTTGTTGCCCACGTCCTTGCCGTTCACCTCCTTGATGATGTCGCCCACATGCAGCAGGCCCTGCCGGTCGATCATCCCGCCGTGCAGGATGCGAGCGATCACCAGGTCGTCCTTCTCCACGCGGAACGTCACGCCCTGGGGGAGAGGGAAGGGTGAGACGTTCTCCGAAAAAAAAACAGTGTCATGGAGTTGATTTCATAGTTGACGAGATAAGGGGGAGTTTGGAATTACACGTTGTATCAGTAGTTAAGACATAAAGGTCTGCCTGCCTTTTCAGCAATGTTGACATTCTTTAAAGTGCTCGGGCCGGGCGACAGATCCATGTGTCGATACCGTGTTATGGGACTAGATATCCTCTGGGATTTTGGTTTATCGTAATATTGCGATATGGTTAAAGGGCTAAAGTAACGCAACTTTTAACTTTCTTGTGTAAATATCTTACGAAAGCACCCCCAAATGATCAAGATCAGATTTTTTTTTAATATTGCCCAAGCATACAAAAAGCTAAAATAATCACACCACTAACAAAATCTGCAGCTAAATATCAATTTAATATAGTATGTGTCTAATATTTCCCCTCCCTGATTACCTTACAAATACTATACATCTCTGCCCCCTTGATACGTTTATCATTTACACACCTCCTTAACTCTCTCTCTCTCTCTCTCTCTCTCTCTCTCTCTCTCTCTCTCTCTCTCTGACCCATGTTTTTGGTGTACTTGTAAACCAGAAAATAGTGAATTCAGAGACCAGTCCTCACAAGTATAGTAAAACAAACACACACACGTGCTCCTCACCAGCGGCTCTCCAGCCTTCTTGCGGATGCCGATCATGCGCACGGCATCGGCCTGCATCAGAGCGCTGTTCACCGCCGCGTCGTTGGCCATCTCTGTGGGGGGCGGGACTTCGTAGCACTTTGAAGCCACCATGTCGTGTGCTTCTAGAAGAGACTGAGGGAGGAAAGAGAGTTGGAAAAGTGACTGAGCGATTGAAAGGCACACGTTAGAGATGCTCCAGGAAGAATAAAGATATGGTTTGGGGGAAAACAGTGGGGACAGAATTTCTAGCTATCGAGCCCAAGGAATCATCTAGTGAACTCACTCCATCTCTCTCTCCCTCCCTCCCTCCCTCTCAGTAGGTCAACAGGGTGTTATCTGTCGGCTTACGGCACAAAGGGCTGGGATTGGTGCGGTGGCTGTGCACAGCTCTCGGGTCCCTCTGCCAGGCCGCGTAAAGCGGGTCCTCAAAAGGAGGTCAGTGTTCTAGCGGCATACCCAAAAAGTCTCTATGCTGCTGTACCTCATGTAAGAACACAAAAACTATGGACAGGCTTTTTGGAAAGCTGAACCTGTGGCCAAACAAGGCGTCAAGGGCTTCGGACAAACTGAACTCATAAACGAAACTCCTCAGTAAACCACATCATCACATTCTGGTCTTCACTTTGGTCTGGAACATATATTCCCATATGTGTTTCAGTATGTTCGGTGAAAATAAAAACCCTTGAGAACAAACCTGGCTTTTTTTGTTCTGTTTGTTTGTGTGTGTGTCCCTCCCACCTGGAAATGCGGCTCCTGCAGAATCCTGCAGAGCTCTACGGCGCTGTCGTCCTTGACGCTGAGGTCCTTGATGTCGCCCAGGATGTCGGTCACCAGCTCCACATTGTTGTCCTGCACCGCCTCCAGCTTCACCTCGTCCAGGCACTCCTGCGCCTGGGGGGGTTAAAGGTCAGGCGGGGGAAGAAAATACAATTGATATGAAAATCTCGAAAATGCGTGTCCCTTTATTTGGGTTTCCCTGTTTGGCCGTTGACGTGTGTTTGTTTTGCCAAATGGTATCCTTGTGTTCCTGATAAAGAAACAAGAACAGCCTTTCCTTTTGTTCGCCATGCTCTTGTGAAAGCACTACAATAAACCTAAATTGGCTCTTATCTGTCGGGAGAAATTCTCAGAGGGTTTGATTTTGTTGGGACGCCCTCACGGCCCCGCGGTCGTAAATACCAGACACTCTACACACATTTCTGAATAAGGTTTAATGGAGTTCAAATCTCCAATATAGACCTTGTGTTTTTAGATCAAATCCCATCAAAACCCAACCCCTGCGAATCTTCCGTCACCATTGGGGCTCCATTGAGGAGGGAGCAACGATGGGCTTCCTCAGACGGGTGTTGGTGTGATCCTAGCCACCAACCCCCTCCTTGGACTGAAAACCGTCCGTTTCTTCTCGGACCTTTTTCGCGGTATGTGGTCCCTGGACTTCACCACATTGTCTTCCCTGCGCTGCTCTGTCGCTCTGTCTCTCTGCCGCTCTAACTCAGTGTGTGTGTGTGTGCTACCGTGGCGAGGGAGCGTACAATGGGACTCTCCATGATGCCGCGCAGGAAGAGCAGGTCGATGTCCTTAGCCCCTTGGGGCTCGCCTTGGCTGTCCACCACTGGCTCCATGGCTGGATGGAGGAGGGAAGGGAGGGGGGGAGAGAGAGAGAGAGAGAGAGAGAGAGAGACAGACAGACAGAGAGCGAGAGACAGAGACAGAGACAGAGAGAGAAGGAGAGTTAAGGAGGTGTGTAAATGACAGACGTATCAAGGGGGCAGTAGCTCGGGAATCAGCTCTAGTAATCTCAAGGTTGCCGGTTCGATCCCAGGCTCCTCCTGCGAGCATGCTGTAGTGTCCTTGAGCAAGACACTTCTGCTCCCGATAGCTGCATCCATCAGTGTATGAATAATTGTAATTTGCATTGTACAAAAACAAATGACGTCTGCAACACACCAGCCTCTAAATCAGTTGTCACACATTCTGCACGGGACGTATCAGTTGGTTAACCCCTAATGCCAGGGTCTTAAAGCTAATGTAAGCCTGTGTAAGTCACTTAAAGCCGTGTGCGTGCCTATTCTATCTGTGCTCCGGGTGCACGTTGAGCTCAGACTAGTGTGGGTAGTAAACAAATCCAGCAGGAAAACTGTCGATTTGCAGCAGATTTCTATCTCACGACACTTAACGCGCCAATAATTCTAGCCGCTTACGTAGCATTTAATTTTTATAACAGAAAAAAATAGTTTCTACTTATAAAGAAATACACGTTGGGCTGCCATTTACATATAAAGTAGAAGTGAAGTTACTGATTAATATTTGCAAAAAGTCTAAACATCTATACTTGGATATAATATCCAACTTTGTTTCCACAAACAAACTTGTTTCTTTCCAAGAATTAATTTGTAATTGAAAAGTTTGCCATCTGGAGTTTAAAAGTTGAAAGTGGTCACTCAACCGAAAAAAACGACTTAGAAACGATAAATGGGTAATACTGTTGCCCCTCTTTTGACATTCCTTAAAATAAAAACCACAGCTCAACAGTACCAAAAATAAAATAAAACAAGGTATTTCCAAAAAAGGAGCTTGAAAGGATGACAGAGCGGTGTAGCCGAAGACACACGGTCTGCAGAAACACCTGAAATATTTACACTTTGGAAATACAATCGGGGGGGAAAGAAGTAGGAGTTTCAAATGGATTAAGAATAAATTCAACAATTAAAAACATTTTAAACAATAAATTGTGTTTATACTGTATATATCTATATAGGGTTATAAGGAGCGAGTGGAACTGGTGTCGTAAAAGAATAGGAGAGTGGGTCACTGCTGAAAAACCCACGCAGCCGCTCTCCCAGGCCTTTGGAAACACACCGTTGGAAAGCAGACTGCTGTTGCAGCGTATTCTCACACACACACACACACACACACACACACACACACACACACACACACACACACACACACACACACACACACACAGACACACACACACACACACCTATCCTTCTTATTTGCTTGATCACACAAACACACAATATCTGTAGCTGTACAGTAGAAGGTGTATAATAGTATGCAATACACTAGGGGGACGGGCGGCAATGTTTAATTATTGTAATTATAAAATACTACAATTTATTAATTTATTATTTGTTAATTTGTGTATTTATTTATCTGTTTGTATTTATTATTTATTTATTCTTTTTTTTTTTAAGGAATATATATATATATATATATATATATATATATATATATATATATATATATATATATACACAAGCAGTGTTCAACCTTTTCTATTTATTGTCTGTGTGTGTGTGTATGTGCATATATATTTATATATATATATATATATATATATATATATATATATATATAAATAAATATTTGTATTTATTTATTTATTTATTTATTTGCACATTTTTCCCCTCATTTTTCCTTGCAACATTAACATTTTTCAGTTTTAGTTTTAGGTTATATTCACGTCACACGTGGTTTTCCATTTGTTTTGGCAATGCAAACCTCTGTTTCCCATGACAATGCCATCCTTTGAATTTAATTCAGATAGAAGGGAGGGAGCGAGAGAGCGACAGTGAGTGAGAGTGAGTCACGTGCGCGTGGAAAACACAGACTTCTGGGGTCGACTTCTCAGCGTGCCAGTCAGAACCGGACGTATGTGGATCCCTCCAAAGTCCAACACGCGTCCTCGCATTGGCAAATCGATTTTTGATATCTCTCTCTCTCTCTTTATCCCATACACACGCAGGCTCTGTGAGCTCTACGGTGACTTCCGGCCCCGCGGTTCAGATCACCGTGTTCTCCACCACAGCAATGTTTCCTCCTTTCCACCGGTCACCCCCCACCTGCCACAGCGAGATGCTTTTCCCCCCTCCTCTTTCTGCATGAACTACGGCTCACGACTTAATACATTTTTTTTTTTTAACCTGTGGGAGAACGGCAGAAGCCACCGAGTTCGGGAAAAGCCGCGGCCTATAAGCGGGGTCAAGTCCTACTTTTTTCCGAGAGATTTCTCTTGGGCCGTCTGCGTCTTTTGTGTGAATCATCATGCAGACCTGGCGTGAAGTTCCTCTCCCTGCCCCCCTCCTCCTGTGGCATTCGATTCCTCCTGAAACCCTTCCCACGGTCGACCAAACACCCTTTGCTGTCTTCCCACGGTGGCAAGCCGGGTCCCGCATAGCAATGCAGCCATTCCTCCTCGCTAAAGAATTCAGGTCCCCGCCCCCCCCTCCTCTTCTCTCAGGGAACGTGAGACATAAGCAGAGATATCGAGAGATCTTTCCGTGGGTATCGGCGGTAATAAAATTGTCTGGCTCACGTGCGGCGGCTCAGCTGCTGCGAGAGGGAAATACCGAAACATTTTCGGGAACAGCAGGTGCGGCGCCCCGCTGCTGCTGACAAAACAAGCTATCTGCGGTGGAAAAAGAGCTTTAACGTGACCGAAACACCCGAGGACTGTCAAAACGTGCTCCTCAGCTCCTCCTCTCTTTTCCACCGCACAGTAATAACTCGCTGAAGAAACTCTTTTGGTACCTTGTTGAAAAAAAAAATATATATATAAAAATGTCCATTCATTAAAATAATCTACAATTATCTACACATTCGAGGTCAGCCCATTTGGTGTTTTAGGATTCTCTCACCTCCGGACGGGTCCCGTGCTGGGGTGGGACCTGCCGCCGTGGCCTTGAGAGGGGGCTGGGCGTCCTCCTCCTCCTCCGCCTCCTCCTCCTCGGCCCCGACCCCGTTGGGACGGGCGTCTTCTATGGCCAGTACCATCGCTGCCCCCGCCTCTGTCCTGTCCTCCCCTGCTTGCTTCCTTCCTTCCTTCCTTCTCTCCCTCCTTCCTCTCTGTCCGTCCCGTCTCTCTCACTGCCACGCGTATGCTAATGCTAACCGCTAGCAGACGGCCAATCCTCTTCGCCGGGCGCCACTGACCCGCTCAAAACTCCTGGACACAGCCGGAGAAAGAGAGCAGGAGAGAGAGCGAGAGAGGGGACAGAAAACAAGAGAGGCAGACACAAAGAGATGGACAATGGACAGGGATTAAGGGGGGAGAGAGAGAGAGAGAGAGAGAGAGAGAGAGAGAGAGAGAGAGAGAGAGAGAGAGAGAGATTAGAAGAGGACAAGCATGGAGAAGAGAGAGCTACAGATGTGGACAGGCGTACGGTAGAAGTCAGTCCCCTTCCTCAACACTGGCTTTAATACCGAAACCCCCACCACATGCACACACACACACACACGCGCGCACACACACACACACACACATCCATAATCCCACAATCCTCTCCTGCTGCTGAGTGTTTGCTTCAGGACCCCTCCTTGTCCCCCCCCCCCACCCAATCCCGTCAGCACGCCGCCCAAAGTGGTACCCCCCCTAGTCTGGACACACACACACACACACACACAGACACAGACACACACACACACACACACACACACACACACACACACACACACACACAGGGCTGTTTGCTGTGTCATTATATAAGTAATCTTACATAAGTCTTATTGAAGAGGCCTGACCCCCAGATTCCTATAATTGCCCCCCAGCTTCAAACAAACTCCTTCACCCTCCCTTCAGTCTCTCTCTCTCTCTCTCTCTCTCTCTCTCTCTCTCTCCCTCCCCCTCTCTCCAGTGCTATATCCAGTAAAGCAGGCAGGGGGTTATTCACACAATTCCTTCTGACCCCCCACAGTGCTGACTGCATGGGGGGGTGGGGGGGTTATAAAACTTGGCTCAGTGTTTCGCCGTCCATCCCCTTTAATGGACTGCACTCTATCCTTCTCCCTAACCTCCCTCTCTCTCCCCAGCTCTCTCGCTGAATGAATGAGTGAATCCCTTTCCACCTGCGTCTGTGTACTTCAGTGCCACTGCTTGGAGCTGGGTGGGCAAACAGGCCCCCCCCCCCCCCCCCCCCTAGAGTCTGTATTCAAGAATGCACTGGCTGGTGCTTATTCATTATTCAGCCTTTTCATTTTTACATCATATTCTATGTCATGTATCTGGATTCATTACTGTGCATTTGTGCACAGTAATGAAGGGGGGGGGGGGGGACTTTAAGTGGCAAGGTCAAGCACCAATTCTGGGCAATGCACATGATGTAAATTATTGATGGGGGTCTTTTGTTTTGTTGTCTACCGGCACGATATGATCCTACTCTTTTTGGGCCCAAGCAGAAATGATGATTTTTCATGAGCTCTGGCGAGGGATGAGACTCAACCAGTTATTTACCACTGAAGATAACAGCCTCCCCTCCCCTCTCAGATGGATGTTTGGATCTGCAGTGAACTCATAAAAGAGTCAAGAGAGCGCCCCCGGGGAGCCCTCCCCACAGGAACGCATCTGACCTGTAAAAATGAGGAGAGAGACGGGCGGGCAAGGGGCTTTTTAATCCCTCCCTTCCCTGCTCCGCCCCTCCCCCAGTCCAGGCTGGGGGTTTTTAATCCGGCCACGAGAAACGCAGGATTACGAAACCTCTCTCTCGTTGATCATCCATGCTGATGACGAAGACGATGACGATCCAATATTTAAAAACATCTCTTCTAATCGCTTCATTACATTAGCGTTATGAGTTGAATGATTGTTACGTTGAACAATGTTTAATTAGTGCGAGAGAATAAGTGTGTCAGAAACAGAAAAGACGAGAGACAGTGTCCCCGAGCGTGGACCGACAGTTGTACAAGGACAAAACACAGCACCTATTTCATAACAATGCATTGTGGGATACAACGCTTCAGGAAAGACACCTTTTTTTCCCCAATCAAAAAGATGAATCCCCCGAAAATCTGGGAATAAGAACGTGCAATGACCAAGTACCGAAATCCTATTTTCTCGAAGAAAAAACAAACAAACAAACGAGATCTGATATAACCCTAGATATGGTCTGCTTTTGTTGACAGCCAAATCAATAACTATACACAAAAAAATATAAAAAATAGGGTAAGGGTTAGGGTGTCGCCCATCATGAAGGTTAATGAGGGTCAAGCTTTTCCCCTTTAAAATAAATAAATAAATGAATGAAATAATTAATAAAACGGAGGGCTGCAAATCCTTAACAGGGCTTGCCAAAGTCACCGCCTGCAGTTGTGGGCATCTGTTGGATGTAGGTTACACGTGCGTGAAAGCCGCTACCAATCAAGGTGTCCATGCCGTGTAAATACTGCTTACTACGGCTACAGCCCATGCAGTGCTGGTATCAGGTGGCTTGCTGGGTATAGTAAAGCACTGAGACTGGCTGTGCTAGAGGCCAAAGTAGCCTGAAAATATATCAACGGTAAATGATCATGATGATAAATGATAATGTCATCCACGTTAAGTTATTATGGAATAAGATACGTGGAACCACTTGAAGGTTAGAGTCTTCAAAAATAATATGCTTCTCAGTGTTTCTCTCTTGAAATAAAATCAGACATTTAGGAAAATCATTTACTTTCCTATTTCTTGGTAATCTGACTTGTTAGGGCATGGAAAGTAAGTCCGATTGGGCTGAATTGGGGTAGGGCTGGGATTATTTTAGGTTGGGATATATTGGGAATGACTAAATGTCCCCCTGATAGGTCTGTGGTGAGAAAGGGTGTTTACCTGTGCCAGACAGTGTCGCCCAACCCTTCCAGTAGACATACGCTCATGGGTCGACTCTGGAGATCTGGACAGAGAGAGAAGGAGATAGAAAAGGAGGAAAGAGATGTTTGAACCGTACACATTTGGGCACTCCAGTGTGTCCGTCCCTTGAGACGCAGGTTATGGTTATTATGTTTTCCTGGTCCATCTTGCGTACTGTCCTTGTCCCTCGGGTCAACACAGAAGGACCACAGAAGAGCAGCTCATTGTGTCCTCAGCTGTGAGGGGGTTTTGCTTCATTGAGTGCCACCGCACGGTGGGAAGGGGAGTGTGATTATTATTTCTTTGAAGGACACTACACTATTTCTCACACACACACACACACACACACACACACACACACACACACACACACACACACACACACACACACACACTCTCTCTTAGACTAGAGAAACGAAAGAATGACCCCCCCCATTCACCTCTTTGGTATTGACAGTATGCTGTTTAAATCCATTGTGCACATCCTAGTAAAATGACACAGGCAGTACCAAGGACACCTAGTTTTCTCTAAGCCCAGCTCAATAAGATGTAATTGCTCTCACCATTGCCACATAGTTCCTCCTCTTTGCCAGGCTAACATGGCACATTGAGGATAATAGTCGTCAACAATTGCTTACATTGCATTACAATTGTTGTCCTTGATCAACTGTTTTGACAAGCACAACCCTTTATTTCACCCTGTGCTGCTTTAATCACTCCTCACTCTGGAAGCTTTCCTCCTACCATTCGCAGGAAGTTCATCGGCACTAATTGGTCCACTATTGAGAGAGAGAGAGAGAGAGAGAGAGAGAAACCCTCGAGGAGGTCGAAGCATTACGCAACAAGAGATTACGTTGAGTATCGGCACGCTCATTGGAAGTGAAAGATATCCCTCGGAAGAATGTTAATGGAGCCACCGCTGCTCAGACAGCTCCACATCGAATCATCTGCACCGCGGAGCAATGGGGCCCAGGCCGGATGCTCGGAGGGCACTCTAGAAAGCGGGCCGGAAGGGAGGTGGGTGACTGATTTAAAGAATAAAATGTAATAGGAATCTGGAAAGGAGAGGAGGGTTTCAAAGGAGCACTGGTAGATACTGAGTGGACTATCCAAAGAGGGTAAAAGAAGGAGTCATTAGGGGGGAGAGAGAGGCTGGACAGCAAAAGTCTGAAAATATTAGAAATTTTAAAAGTCTTCAAGAGAACAATATGCGTGGAGTGTGGGGATATAAGAAGGAATACAAAAAAATATCTTAAAAATATCTTCATACATTTTGAGCCGGCTTCCTCAGTGACACTCTAAACAGGAACTGAGTATGACGGCACATGACAACGCGCCTCTTTTTTATCCTTCTAGAACAGATGGAGCTTTACCAGGAAATGGTCACCAGCAGGCCCGGCTGCCATTGGCTGGTCCACAGGAGGGGACCAACCAACCAAAGCCCTCCTAGTGGCCCTGGTTGCCAAGCAGTCAGATGATGGACAGCTCATGGAAGAGGGATTACAGAGGATCAGAGGGTCTGTTTTTGTGCAAAACGCAGAGATCATCACTGTCTTATACATTTTAACTGGTGTTTGGTTTGCTTTTTGTATGCGTGTGTGTACGTGTGCATGGGCATGACATTAAATGCACAGACTAAATCCATAAGAATGTCACGCATTAGCGATTTCTCTCAGTGTCTCTCAGTGACCGCCTTTCGTGAATCCCCATTGCATTTCAGTGGTCTACGTTTAGACCAGTTGACCATTCAGTCAAATACAAAAAACCACAGAGTGCAGTCTACCAGTGCAAACATCATCGCATAACTTTGGTGGGCAAGTCAGTAAGGGTGACCCTTTTTTCCCCCCCATTTATATCCTGCCCCCCTTCCCCTCCCTCATTGCCCTCCCTCTCCCTATCTTCACCATCCCCCAGCGCCAGAGGCGCAGGTCACTGCAAGTGGCCGTCACTCTGGGTTTCTTTCACTGACTTGAGAATCACAAAGAACGGCCTCTCATCTCCATCTTGTCTGGGAACTTGGATGTCCTTCATATTGGACCTGCTCTCATCTACTGTGGGAGGTCGAGCAATTAGCTGAATTTGAGGTGCACAGCTGCTGCGCTGCCTGATACACAGCTACATTTTTGGAGGTGACCGCTGGGTCCGGGGGGGGGATAGAGGAAACGTAGCGTATGTGCATGCATGTGTTTGAGCATGTGCACATACGCCAAGAGATAACAACTACGGATATGCTCATATTCAAATAGCTACAACCCTCCGAGCCAGTGATCACGCCCCCTTCGCCCCCTGCCTGCGGACATACCATATGTAGGTCACAATGCACAGTACATGGACCCCTCTCTAAGCAGATTACGCTGCTGCCGCCAAGACAGCCCTCTCAGCACATTAGCTATGATCATAATTATGACTTTGCAACACAAATCATCACTTACTGGTTGTTGTTGAGAGAACGATGCTCGCTGACTCTGGGTTAAGCATAACTATACCCAAGTTAATTATAACCTTTCACCTGACTCATTCCCGAGCAAACAACCACATTTAATGTAGGTTTTCAGCTCTCATCCGTACCATTTTTCATCTTTCCACTTTAGCTGACACTGTATCATTACCATTAAATAGGCAGTTGTGTCCAGCGTTGCCAATTTTCTCACTAGATTTAGGGACTTTTTAGACCCTGGTAGCGACTTCATTTCCAAAAAGCAACTAGCGAGGAGGAAAAGGCGAGAAATATATTCAAATATATTATATTGAATTCATTCCCATACATGCTGCTCAGAGTAATCGCACTCCACGGCTCTTCTGCCAACAGTGCCGGGGTCTCTCCCTCTCCTCTGGGCAGTCAGTAGGTGTGGCGTCATGCCCCTCAAGCACTAGCTCTGTTCCCAAACTCACCCTCCCACAGGAGGGAAGCATTGAGGATCTTGATGATGATGATGACAAATTCTATATAATAGCTTTACACTCTTGGAAATGCTGTATATACTGATTCATAAATAGTTTTGCATAAGTAAATAATTGCATAGCTTTATAGATAATACATAGATAATAAATAGTTTACTCTGTCTAATACATACACAGTATAGAATAATATTTTCTATGATTCTTCTTTGATATGTTCCCTGAAGAGGAACTTTGAGCTTCTCTCTCACCCCCTCTCCTGATCTCTGGATAAGGGTGTTCCTGTAGCTTGTAAATATGTAAATAGTTTGTCTGATCTTCTCCTTCCCTTTGTAGATTTATTTATTTTTTTACTTTTTTTGCTTCAAATATACAATGTCCCTGTTGTGAGTTTATGATTATTTGGCTAAAGATTTATCGATCTTCTTTTTATAGGGATTAAGGTGATCCCTCCCCCGCTGCAACCGACACAACCACTAAGCTTTATGCAAATGAATGCGCGATGGAGTCATCAATATGCAAATGAGCACATGAGGTCATCTGGCAACTTTTGGAGCTAGTGCTAGCTACTTTCTTTGGAAAAGAGTTTGTAGTTATACAATTTGAAAAGGGAACCGTGGATTGGAAATGGAGCATAGCACCTCATAACTCAAAGGACCATTTTCGTACGGCCACTTGGGTGAAATAACTCTTATCTCTCCAAGCTGATACTGCCTCTTTATGCCCGGGCGTCTACAGTGAGTAAATTGAGTCAGCCATCACCTCTTTATATGGTGGAAGTAGTGTAAAACAATCTCAAAAACACCTCAAAACCTTTCTTTTACTGGTCACTGTGTTCTCTTTCGCTCTGCATTACCGTAGCTACTGGTGTTGGTTAGAAGCTTTGCTAATTACTGTTGTGGTCTTGCTCATAATGCTTGACAATCAATAATGCCGAGTTCAGACTTCGTGATCCTGGTCTTATTTTTCGCTCGCCGACAGGTTTTTGGAGATCGCCGGGCAAAGCCCCAGATCGGAGGAAAATCGTGAGTGACGAGCGTGTGGTGTGAACTGCTCACGATGCAATCCTAGTGCTCGCCGATGGCTCGCAGACGCCGGTGGGATGTAATATCTGGTGTAATATCTCGTGTGGGGATTGAGTCCCAAGCGACGCAACGTACTTTTCTTCTCTAGGTTTTGAATAAATTTCTTATTTAAATTCTGCTTTCGTTCATTTTTTCACAGTGATCGAGAATCAAATAAAAAAAATTATAATCCTGTCCATGGTATCACTTCATTTCCGGAGTCACTTTTCACGTGTTTTTTTTGTGACAAAATGTAGTGTGGAGACTTGACTGAAATTCCTGTAATGTGTGAGCTCCTGTCGACGATCAGTCATGTGGTGTGAAACCACAAGACTGCAGGATTCCCGATCGGAAGACAGAAAGTTGTGTAGTGTGAACAGTACAGTGATCTGACCACTTTGAAAGTCGTGTAGTGTGTCCATGGCATTAGTAACCGCGCTTTCAATTGGAGATAACTTGAGGGGGAAAGCGGGATGTAAAATTGGCCTCTAACTTATTGAATCACGACCCCCCTTCTCTCCCATTCTCACATCTCCTCTCCACCTTCTCCACCCACCATCTCCACCTCCTCTCCTCCCTCTTTGACTTTTGTGAGTAATCATTAGGTTAAAAAAAAAAAAGAAAGGAGCCTGGGAAAGAAAGAGCGGGTTCAGATTTGTGCTCAAACCCAAGATGACAGCTTAACTTAACACAATAGTAACATTGAAGATGATGAAACATAAAGAAGTTGAGGAACCGGGAGGGGCTGGGCAGACAGAGGTAAGGGCTGCCAAATAAAAGAACATCTTTCTAAGGCAGCCAAAGGTGTAACATCAAGGGGAAACGGGCTCTCTGGTTTGTCTTCCTGCCTTGGTTCTCATTTTGGCCCTCACAGTGTATTGTTCTACAGCTAAGCCTTGCCCTGCCAGCATTTATGAACCCCACAAAACAAGGGCTATAAACTCCAAACACCTCAAGTGTCCGCCACTGTCTTTTTTGGATTAACGGCGCACTAGATTGCTTGCTTGGACGTAAACATCCACGTTCACTTCTTCTGGGATCCCAGCATAGCTCATTAAGAGTGTTGAGTCGCACTCGTAAAGCTGTCCACGATACAGTTTTCCTCACCTGCTCTTTTGTCTCATTCGCCCGTTGCATTTCATCGCATCGCAGATTCCGTTCCTCTCCTTTGCCTCAGAAGACCACGGCAGAAGTATTATTATGTGTGCATAGCGTTGGGACAGCAGGCAGAATTCATTTGAATGGGTGCTCTCTGTTCTGCATTGATTTTCCACTTTAACACTTTCACTTACGGGTGGCTCGCCACTGTGCTTCAGCAGGATAAAACTTGCCTAATACTGAATATGTCGTGACACGGTGACACAGGTTCAGCTATGTTCAAAGTAAAAGTGTGGGTTGTACAATCAGTGACACAATTAGCTCATAATAACCGGCCTGGAGTGAGAGTCTTGTTTTTTTAGGAGGGTCGTGGGCCGGTGCAGGGTGAGGTAAGTCGATCCTATGTGCGTAGATAACACCGGCATCTGCCCTCTCACACATTTATTGGTCATCCCTGGGAGGTTTGCATGATTCAACGTATCTTTCCCAATAGCAGTTACTTGATGATATAATGATCCTTTCTATGGGAGGTTTGAAAGAAGGCTTGGTTTTGAGTGACTTACAAACAGTAAAACATGACAAACTGGCGATGTCGCACTGCAGTGAGGGCGAGGACGTGCAGAACGTTTTCGCCCGTCCTCCTGACCTTGCTTTTCGGGCCTCAACGGAGAAACTTTGTGCCAGGAGAGCTATTCAGCCTTCATGAGCACAGCCATTTTCTGAGCGTCAGACTGTTCTAAACATCCTGCATCTACCTGCGTGGTTATAATACCCACATTGCTGATGATTGTGTAAATAGCTTATGAAAGCAGCAATAGTCATAACCACAATATCGACATTGATGCATCGATAGTATGTCAAAAGATTTGCGATATTGGATTTTGTCAATGTCGCCCAGCCCAATACCCAACCAAACAGCTTCAAATTCCATGTAGGTTTTAATTCAATAAAAGGTTCCCCATGTTCAGCTACAATACAGGGCCCTATACTATACTCACTGCCAAGATTTCTGCTATGGATTGGTATAATTCAGAGTTCATGTATCCGGCCCTTCCCCGTTCCGTCCCGACTATTAGCCTCCTTCAAATGCAATCACGTCCTATTATCCCATTGAAATGAAGAAAGAAAGCACCGGCGTCCGGGCCACCCTCCTCAGGTTGCGTGTCGGAGGCCTCGAAGCGGTCACTGGCTCCTCCTCCCCAGGATCCCCAAGGACGTAGCGCGTGTTGCTGGGCTTCCCCCGTGACGTGCCCGGCGGCGCAAACCGCCCCGGTCCGCCCCGGGCAGCTCACGGGAAGCCGCTGTCCCGTTGCAAGGGACGCGGAGATGAAAGCACTCGCACCGACGGGTTTCGACGTTGCCCGAGCGCGTATTTATTCGGCGGAGCGCTCGTGCATCCCGGTGATGGGGCAAAATGAAAAACAATCAATGCGGCCGTCTGCCCGTGCCCGCGGTCGGATTGAGCTCATCCCCGTTCACCGTCACCAGCCCAATACAAACCGTAGAAAAACGCTACAGCAGTCATGGACTGACGCAAGTCCAACGCGGTATTGTCCGGTATTATATCACGGTATTATATTCGCATTTATGCTGTTGGACGTCGGCGACCCCCCCCCCCTAGTGACGAAAGCTTCGACTCTTGTCTTCAGATTTGTTTTTGTTTTTTCACGAGTCACTATTAAAAGAAAGAGTCGTTCGATTTTCAGACTCTCGGTCCGTTTGATTGAGTGGGTATAATACAGTGTTTACAACACCCTTTTTTTTTTTCGTTTTATGCCACAGTTTACTTCAATGCAATCACCCCACGGCAAACCGCTCTACAGTGAACCACTGAAAGCCTATAAAACATGCATTGATGTGCTTATTATTATGGTCGCACGGTGCC
This sequence comes from Zeus faber, assembly GCF_960531495.2. Taxonomy (NCBI): domain Eukaryota; kingdom Metazoa; phylum Chordata; class Actinopteri; order Zeiformes; family Zeidae; genus Zeus; species Zeus faber. The sequence continues at coordinate 25,464,020 of NC_137193.1, forward strand.
CACTTTCCGCGTGTGGATCTTGTAAATATGTTCGCGCTCTTATTATATATTCTCTTTTTTTTTTTTTTCCTTCTAGTTCTTTTATCCTCACAGCCATTTGTCCGGGAATCGCAAGAGGACTTACACTTCTGTCAAAATAGAATAAAAAGCGTAAACAAGTCACATTCAATATTTTGCCAAGTCTCTTCGGCCCTTTTCCTTTTTTTTTTAGCCTCGCGCTTCAATGTAGTTCCCAGTGATTGTTTTCGGCGAAACATTCACCATTGTTCGCGACTCGCGTCACCGCTCTACGCGTCCCGTCAGCCCCACTGGCTGCTCCTCTTCCACCGCGCCGTGGTTGCGCGGAGTTCCGCCCCGCGGTCCGCCCCGCCGAGCCCGCCCCGCGGTCCGCCCCGCCGAGCCCGCCCCGGGGGCGCTGAGCCGCGTGCCAAACGGCCGCCCGCCGCGTGCCAACCGTCCAGGGACCCCCCCCCCCCCCATTCATTTTACAGTGGGTGCGCGACACGTACGGCCATTTTTTTTTTGCCCCCCCCCCCCCACCTCCCGTTCCCGTCGTCGAGGTCCGCCGCTGTCTCGAGCGCACCGGAGCGTCATGACAACGCAGGAAGAGGAAGAGCAGCATCCGATCCCGGAGCAGCCTCTCCCCGTGACGCCCCCGCTCGCACCCCCGTCTGGCAGGGGGCTGGTGGGGGCTGGTGGGGGCTGGTGGGGGCTGGTGGGGGCTGGTGGGGGCTGGTGGGGGCTGGTGGGGGCTGGCTGGCTGGCTGGTGGGGGCTGGCTGGCTGGCTGGCTGGTGGGGGTGGGGGGCAACTCTCCGACACGCGCGCGCAACCGGACAAAGTGCCCGACGGTGGGACCTCCATTCGTCCAGAACGGGACTTACCCGGTTCCCGCGAAGCGTCCCGCTGTCCGACGCCCGTCCCGGCTGGAGGATCGAACCGCCCTCCGCTGCCTCTGCCGTGGTCCCGCGGCGAACTATCCCCGAGTGCACGGTGCCAATCATTCTCACAAGCGCCGCCCCCCGCGTTGACGTCGCCCGCCGACGGACCATTCAAGGCGCTTGTACAAGCCCCTCACACACGTCGATAGCGAGCGATTCACGTGAACAGACGATACGGACGGCGATGTTCAAAATGTCCACATCTCTGACAATGTTGCATTTGAACGGCAACGTTTATACTTTTTTTTTTTTTAATTTCGGGGTTTAATTCTTCACCCCTTGTTTCCCATTTGCACGCAAGCCTCCAGGTACAAGCGATGAACATTATTTGTTGTTTTTTTTTTATAATCTTGGTCACCTTGTTACACCCAGACAAACACGCCTCGATATCCCGCTGGATTTCAATCGTTTCCAACAGGACCAACCTGTTGCTGTGACTGTTTTCCCTTCGTGATCAAGAAGGGGAACAGGTGGAGCGCATGTCTTTTAACGGCTCGATTGTCGCTTCCCGGGCATTTGAAATAGCGCCCTTCGGATTACGTCTGTGTTCGGCGTACTTATAGCTACAGCCACTAGGGGGCGCTGTTCCCCATCTATTTTGGGAGCCCGAAATTCAGATTCCACGGAGAACTTCACTCTGCCCATGCAACAGGTGTGCGACCCTGTTTCGCTGCAGCCTTAGTCTGGCTCACCCCACATGCAGGAACGCCACCAGTGGAAATCAAGAGAGATGCATTCTTTCAAACAATGAATCTTTTAATACCGCAAGATTTACCGCACAATCGACATCCCCCGCCTCGTAAAATCGGACAGTTACTTTTGATGATAACGCTCAACAAATGATTGTCTACTGTTTTGTTTTTTTTTGGCACCTACATGGTGTTAATTTCTCGCGAGGGCAAGGGTAAATGTGGCAACTCATGCCAGGGAAAGGTGGAGGTGGAAAGGTCATTTGGTGTGACGGGGTGGTCAGTAGACGTGTGGAGATCAGTATGTCAGCTGCGATGGCTCGGTGATGCGGTGCGGGCACAAGGACGACATCACCACAATGACGGGTCATATCTGGAGAAAGAAAGTGTCCATTAAAGGACAGGAAATCGGAATCGGTTTGTTTTTCTTTGTTACTTTTTTCTTTTCTTTTTTTTTGTTGCCCTCTCTATTGTTCCTTTTCACTCTTTTTCTTCCATACCCCATCTCGCTCACTCATCCACAAACTGTTTTCTCTCTCACGCACATACACACCTGGACTGTGGAAGAGTATCTGCACTTTCCTTCAGCACCAGCTCTGAAACCAGCGTGTCCAGCATCTCGGGACTGGACCTCTTTCCGTACCTAGGAGAGAAAGAAAGAGAAAAGGAGAAGAAGATGAAGAGGGAGAAGGAGAAGACGGAGTTCAGAGGACAAGAATGCAATTAAAGAAAGAGAAAGAGACCGAGGGGTTGGAGGGAAAACACAGCGAGCGTCTGGTTATTAGGCAAAGCCCGCTGTGCGGGGTGATTACTTATGGACAGAGTCACAGCATAAGAGAGAGGGGGAGAAAACACAGAAGAAAGAGAATAGCTTGGAATATAAACAAAGAACCAGGTGAACACATATCCTATGTGTTGTCTACACACGCCCTCTAATAGGCTTAGTGGGTCCCAAACGTGCCTCACAGTAGCGCTCAGTGGGTGCTGTGGGGGCGCGAGGTGTGAGCTCTGGTGATCCCAGCTCTGGGTCTCAGATGATAAGCAGAGCTGCCGCGCACCCCGGGGAGACCAGGCGGCTCACGCCACACGCCTCCGCCATTAATGTATTCATCTGCACGGATGATTGGCTGAGCAGGTGCAGCCTCAGCTCCCCAATGCCGAGACAGGTTACCGGCGAGATTTAGCAGAAGGCAAAAGATAAGGCTGTTGTTGGAGTCACAGAACGGTTTCCTCTCCCTCTTTTGGTGACTTATGTGGGGGGGGGGGGGTTGTCAGAAAAAGTCAGAATTCGGAGCAAACATTGAATTATGACTTTAATCTCAGTGTTCTGACAACTGAGAATTCTGAAATAGACTACAATGTTCCAAAAGTAAAGGGGCAGGTGATTTACTTAAGACATCTCATTTTATACATCGTCTGACTTACTACCATTAGAAGAAGACAACTGGAGGCACAATCCCTCAACCATTCATTACATTCATTGACAGGACCCTTTTTAAAAGCTTCTATGACAAAGTCTTTATTGAACATTTTTTTTCATGCTAAAGTTTATTGTAGAATAGGAAAGAAAATAAAATATAGGGGAGTGCCTTTCAAGGTAGTAGTCGGTTAACGACGTAAATTGGCCAGGTATTATAACCCTGGATTGGAAGACAACATGTGACCCAAGTCGAAAACTCCCCATTGAAATATTGAATAACTGCATAACCGAGTAATGATTTCACCCGTCCTCAAACCGTCTTAACCATTCTACCATCATTCCATCCATTCCCTTCAACTTCTGAAATACTACATACCAATATAAATAGTATGAATTCTATTCTATAATCATAAAAAAAACGCACTATGCCTCTGTCTACCAACCTCTGTCGCGTGATGAGGTTAATGTAGTGTCTCAGGGCGGAGTAATACTTGGCGAGTTCTTCGGCCGGGGCGTCCTCGCCCGGGTTCTCTGGTTTGACCGGGTATCCCTCCGCCAAAGTGCCCAGGCAGATGAGCGCGAAGAGCAGGAACCCTAGAGCCCCCAGCCAGCTGGCCAAGTTGGGATGCATCTAGAAAACATCAATATATATTCTTATAATGGATATAATTCCCATTATGGGGATAGGCTGTCGTATTTTGCTGCAAGAAATTTGACCGGGGCGGGGTCGAGTTAAAATAATAATTATTATAATAATAACGTCAGAAAACGTAATTATTGTACATTTAGTCCCAGATTTCAAACTTTTTACATCAGCAAAACTGCCATTCGGCCACACATATAGCTGCAGTGAAACATGAATTAGTTATTAGCCAGGGAAAAAAGTTTGATAGTGGTGTCAGATCGAACATAACAGCTATAAGGATAGTGTGCTTACCAAGTGTATCTTAACAATGTCCTCATTCGAACACAACTTTTCAAATATGTCGTGGAGCTGAACACATCTCAAAAGCAATTCCGTGAATTCTAAAACTATTCATTCTTGTCGAACTATTTACCTATTAACTATTCCAATCACCGAAGCAATCCAGAGCTGTTATAGTAGGAAGATGAAGAAAAAAAAAAACAATCTACTTACAATTTGAGTTTGGGGTTCGAGGAGTTTTCCGTTATTTTCTCAGGTTTTTTCTTCTTCTTCTTCTTCTTCTTCTTCTTTTTCTTCTCCTTCTTCTTCTTCTTCCTCCTCTTCCTGGGTGCTGTAGATGCTCCACAAAGCATGTCGCGATTTTTATATCGCTGCGCGCCAGACGCGCTTCGGGGGAGCGCAAGTCACCGCTGTCCTCTGGTGCGCGTCACCGGTGATGCTGTCTGTCATCAGGTTTTGTTTTGGGGGTTTTTTTTTTGTTTTTTTTTTTGTTTTTGTTTTTATTTTTTTCAAGAATTCCCCACGTTAAATGGGTAAAAAGAAGAAGAAAAAAAAAGATGATGGCTCTCTTGGAATCCATCCAACTCTCTTGATATGTCAAAATACACCTTGATATGTCAAAATACACCTTGATGTATCTAAATACGCCTCTCTCCAAAACGTACGCACTGTTGCACGCATTCTTGTGATTTTCTGATTTCTGGTCTTAGTTGCAGGCATGAAGGAAGGGGATTATGCGAGTAAATCACTCAAACAACATGTTTCTTTTCTCAGAAGGCATATGTGAGGTTAACAACTGAGCTACACCTAAAACCCTTTTCTTTGAATAGCTACCTGTTTTTGAGACGTTAACCACCTTGTGATGAGTCTGAGATGGGCTGAGAGCTTCTGACGTCGATTTGAGCTCAGCGCCATGATTTTAAAGAAATGTCATTTTGACATGGCGTGCGTGTGGTTGAATCCAGTCCATTACCTCTGACACCAGATGCAAAGAGGGACAGGGACTACTTGAGGTGATCAAAGGGAAACTAAATTCAGACACGTCGGCCAAACATCAGTTGAAGGAGAGCATCCATCTCCAATAAATCATCTTAATATGAACACACCCAGCGACGACGCGATGGAAGTTTATCTGTCTAGAGAAGTGCTTCATTTAACTCCCATTCATGGTCCTTTTGTGCGCCATTCCCCTGGTGTGCAATCTTTCCGAATCAGTATAGTCGTCACCGGCGCCAGCTTTAAAGTGAGGATGCGTCGAGGGCTTTTTTTTTTTTATGCCACACAGGATGCCATGGAGGAGCTGATGAATTTGATGAGGGGGGACTAGTACAAGAGAAGAGAGCAAAGCAGCGCCATGATGAGCTCTTTCACGTGTTTTTGAGTTTGTTTCCTCTTCATGGGGCATGAGCTACAGCATCTCCACTTTGCAGGAAACTATTAGTCAGTATATGAATATACTATATATATACGTATATATATATATATATAGTGTGTATATATATATATAAACATCAATTCAATAAAAAAATGTAACCTTTGAAGTAAATCAGTACTTTGTGTGGCCTCCCATTCAATGCATTTCTTTTCAGGTAGTCCTGTGTTTATGCAGGATTTACCATAACTCGTCTTTTGACTATCCTTTCAAAGCGAAGCTACACAGCTTCAGTTATGATACGGTGTGTTTGGTGTCATGAAGGTCAAAGGTAACATTTCCTACCCATCAGTACAATCACACATGCCGGGTCAGGTTTTTTAAAACATTCATTTTGTGCCACCTGGACTGTTGTTCGACAGTTCGGTCGTCTGCATCCAAAGCAAATTTAATTTGCGTAATTAATATTAAAAATATCATTCATTTATACAATAATAATTTGAATACTACTATTACTTGATGTTTGGGCCAGAGCACTCAAGTCTCCTAAATGCCCAATAGGGATTTTTGCTTCTACACTTCAGCCTTAGACAGCCTGGACCATTAGCTGCCTGATTTGGAGCAAAAGGTTTTTCGTGCAATTTGCTCCTCAACCTGATTAATTACATTATTATCACAAAACCTCAAAAGACAGCACAGACGTGCACAACTCCACCAATCACTGGATAGTTGCAAACGGACGGATGAAGACGAGAAAAGATGCTTCGGTGCATTCGTTGAGCTATTATATATCATTTACACACTATGCACTATGACAACAAAATTGCTGCTTTAAACTATACAATTATCCTTTGATGACATTGTGCTATTCCTAGTAAGTAACTACTGCTATTATTAAGGCAGGCAGGCCATCGGTGGACTGCCGCCTCATAATAAAGGTGTTTTACGAGCAGTATTCCTGGTATGAGGTATTGGACTGCACTGCAAGGCTAACATGAGATAATTGTCGAAACTGTGCAGATTTTTCTGTTTTACCTCGAAAGTATTGTGCTGTGGAAGTGTTAAAACAATTGCAAAATATTTTGAATGAGATCATAATTCGATTTTTGTGTTCAGAACAATTTAGTTGACATCTATTCACGTATTATGCTCATATCTGTATATATAGCATTCAAGGAGTTTATTCCGCCAGGTACATTTACATATACTAGGAATGTTTTATATAACATAAAATAAGAAAAAATTGCCAGATATATATGAATAGTCCAAAAATATAAAACAGGAAATAGTCAGATATATAAAAATATACAAAATATGTTTTTAAGGTAAGGTATTATAAGGTCACTCACTTATTTTAACATTTGTTTTACAATTTGTTTATAAAGTGTTGTGACTGCAAGTGCAAGCGATTAAGGAACAAAGATCATTTTCCTCCTATCCCGTTTCCTCTTGTTGTCACACTGATAACACCCCACACACACACACACACACACGCGCGCGCGCGCGCACACACACACACACACACACACACACACACACACACCACACGCACACACTCCTCGCTCACTGATTGATTATAAGATTTGAACCCCGGTGATTGCTCCATTTTCACAGTTTACACACAGAAACCAGGTCCCCATCCCTATCCTGATCTGATTTCTCCGCTCTCCACTGATCACTCCACTTTCTGTCTCGCTCTCTCACGTCTAGGGGTGTGTTTGACACATCTGCTCCTGGTTTTTTGGAAAAACACCTCCCACGTCACGGCCAAGGAGAAAGTTCATCCGGGTTCGGCGTGATTGACGGAGCGGTGAATCGCGGCAGCGTGCCGTGACACCTGGGCTCCGCTCGGGCGCCCGCTTGGGGTCAGGGGTCCACGGGCCGCAGACGGCGATATTAGGAAACGTAATGAAAACTGTCACGGCGTCCAACCAGCGCTAAACTCTACTTCATTAAAAACGGTTGCAACGGGCCACTCACTTGTCGTTTGAATAATATTGGAAGTAAGTTTAAGAAGCGGAGGACGTGTTGGCCGCTCTCCAAGGAAAATCAATTTCATCATGTGTGTGGGATTGAGGGAGGTTGAGGGCAGTTATATGCGATGGGTCACGGGAGCAACTGTTGTTTTATGACCAATAAAGCACCATTATACTGCTATTTTCTAAGCTATGCTGGCTCTGAACCACTCACATTGCCGGCAGCTCTTTTAAGGTGTAGTTGGGACTTTCTTCAAATGAAAGTATCTCGTAGAATGTTCTTTATTATATCCAAAGCATATAGGGTCGGTTTCACGGACAGATTAGGCTTAATCTTAAAACTAAATCACACTCATCTGAAAATAGTCTCAGGCTTGCCGTAGTCTGGGTTTAAAAAATCTGATTTCCAGGAGGAAGATTCGAGCTAATCTAGGTCTAAGTGAAGGCTTAAATTAAACCTGGCCAGAGGCAGGTTTCTCTTTGGATGAATGGATGTGGGCATCCAGGTCGACCTTGATAGAGAAAATGGATTATGTGGACCAAGACCAGTACCAAGACCAGACAGAAGGAGCTGACTAGTAGTAGGATCGGTTTAGTCCCGATTTAGACTAAGCCCCATCTGCGAAACTGCCCCACAGTGAATAATCTAGTTTTCAAGTTTGCAGAGCGCTGTCTATGGATTTAATACCACGATATCTTTCCACTTGTTTTAAGGAGTGCAAAAATCACTGGCGAGCGCAGGTGTAAATTTTGGTCAACATTACATTTCATAATGAAATGTATTCCTCACTAGCTGTTCAACTTTGATTGACCGTTCCCAAAAAATAGCAAATCCTTATTTCATTATGATGAAATGATAATGACAAATAAGGTGTTAGAGAAGTAGGATTAACAGGATTGAACAGTGTTGAGTAACAGATCAGCAATTTCCCGCGTTATCGTGAAGGTTGCAAATAGCACCCCTCATATTTTTCAAAGTTGTTCAGCATTTTCAATTGCATGTCTTTATAAGAATTCCCCATAGTAATAGTAACACTGCCAATCACTGAGTTCAACCTTTTACCAGAATGTCAGAGCAGAGTGGAGCATTTTTTTAGGGGACACCATTATTCATCCATAAAATGAAATGTGTCGGAGGCACTTGTTGTGTATCCATAGTCTATTAAATTCCCCTTTTAAACAAAGTAATTATTTTTCCACTCATCCGTCCATCCACTGACTTGTATCCAAGCCGATTCAAGACTTCATGTTAATATTCAAACACGCAAACCGAAGCAGACGTTGCATTTTAATGACGCTCTCCAGATGCAAATTCTTCTCTTTTCACTTCCTTCACCGCTTCCTTTTGCCGAGTCTTTCAGCGGATGAAGCCACGGAGGGCAGATGGAGGTAGGTACACGGGGGCGCTCGAGCCACCGCAGCACGCGGCGGTCGGATCTCCACCCGTCATCCCCCGTGGATCTCCTCCCTCCACCGCCACCAGTTAACTTTGTCTCACCCTCTGCTTCGCTTTTCCACTTACTTATTCATCCGCCTTGGATTTGGGGTTTCTTCGCCACTCCCCTTGTGATGAGATGAGACGCTCTCATCCCGCTGGTAATTCTGTGACGTGGCAAGATCGGTATCATGGAAACACAGGAGACCAGCAGCTGTTTTCAGAGATTTTCTACTGTTTTCACGCGCCATAAGACGTGAAACACGTCACAACGATGATTCTTATACAGAGGAGAGAAAAGATCTGTCTGCGTCTCTTCACTTCTCTCTTTAATTCATGGGCATTTACCAAGCCGTGCTCCTTCTCCGGCTTACGCAGCGTCGATCCTGCCTGTAACTAGGTAATTAAGTCATTTGTTGTCTGCATTCCTAGTAAAAGCCAATTCTTCTTCTCGTTTTCCCCATGAATGGTGCCGTCCGCGCTGTCAGTGAAGTTGGGGTGTGGTTCCCATGGCGATAAGGGATGTGCAAAAATCAGTTGATCAACCGATGGCCAAAACCCAATTACCTTGTGAAAAGCGTCGCTATAGTCCAACAATTACCTAAACACAGTCTAAATACTGACTAATGTGTTGAGCCTTTGCCTCTCAACATAGCTGGGCCTCCTCTTTCCTTTCCTTTCGCTTTCTTTCTACAAAAACGTTTTTCTCCTGCAAACAAACACCAGATTAGTGAATTTTTTATTTTTTTTAATTATTGTGTGTGTGTGTGTGTGTGTGTGTGTGTGTGTGTGTGTGTGTGTGTGTGTGTGCGTGTGTGTAAATATCTATAGGTTAGACGAGGGGTCAGAAAAACCTTAATAACTGGAAGAGCCATTTTTGAATATTGTTTTTTATTATTACCCTGTGCCACAATAAAAAATATTCAAGGCTTTTCACACGGGTAATCAGTCTACTGCCTATATTGATTACATACTGATAAACAAGCTATGGCTGTTTTCACTTCATATTTTACCTAAAGGTATCAATGCAGGTCAATGTAACTGCCTTATCGCTATTTGATCGATAGAAAGTGCAACAAAAAGCGGACAATAAAAAAACCTCACCTCTACCTCAATATTTCCAATTGCATTTTTTGTTGTACGAAAACCAGTGCTTAATTTGTAAATCAGGAGGTGCCAGAACACAGAGAGGTTGCCGATCCAGCGGGTCGGGGGGAGAACAAAAGTGCCGGAACGTGTGCATGGAACGCACAAAGTGGGGGGGACACGGGACGCACGGGGCTTTTTTTGTTCGGTTCAATTAGGCAACGTCAATAAAAAATATGAGGGCCGATGAAAGAACCATCAGCCGGCTTCTTCAAGTCAAGCAGCGGGGTTTTTTTTTTGTCAGTCAGTGTGCATTACAATAACAGGATAAAACAGATGGAAGCTTAAAAAATCCACAGGGATAATGTTTTGATGAGGAATTATAGGGGAATCATAAATATATTTTTAGATGTGTGAATCATCCCTGGACTCGAACACGGCTCTCCGCGCGCCCCAACGGCAGAGAGCAACACGGAGAGGCGTGCCCCGTTCTTCCAAATAAAACCAAAAACGGTGCGGCGACGGGGCACGACTCGTAGACTCGTTTAGATTCTTTTCTGCGCATAACGCATGGAGAGGGGGGCGGATCGGGGAGAGAGTCACGGAGAAAGTGTCCCCATTACACACACGGTTTCGTTCCATACCCACGTGTTTCGTTCCACAAGGAGACGTAAAATACAAACACTGTTTTGGCGCCGATCATCGTTGGCTCGCACATCGCCCGCGTGTGCATGGTCTGTACCGCCGAAGAGGGAGACGGGTGCGCAAAACCCTTCCCCGACCTCTCCCTCTCGGCACCCTGCTTCCATGAATGCAAATTATTCTGTCCCAGCCAATAGTTCCTTGCAGTGATAGCTAGCTCGCTCACTAATGAAAAACACACAGCTACTGGTCACCAGGGGGCGCTGTACTGATGAACTGATCGCGCCACCAGTCACTGTCCATTTCAGGCGCAAACAGACCGGACAGGGCGTAGTAGCCTAGCAACCCAGAAGCACATTTTGGCTGATGAAATTAATTTTTATATAAACATCACATTTTTTTTGGTATGCAAGTGTTTACGATTACAAAATATTAAAACAAAATAAAGAGAATCGATCGACACATTTTTCTCGTTTTATATTGTCATAGCCAGGCAGCCAACGGGGAGGGGTTAAACAGCCAGAGTTGCAGACCGCCGCTGACCGCTGCATTAGACTGTTACGCACTTTCGTGTCCTCATCCCCCGTCACCGTTCGCGCACACACTGAACGCGAAGTGTCAGCTTTCAGATAAGATCCCTTCCACTGGCTTCCCCTTCACGGCCCAGACCAGAGACCCAGGTGCGTCCGGGCTTTGCCTCGGGCGTTTCATCCTCGCGCCTTTACCCCGAGACCAACTGCTCAGGCGCGTGCAGACGGCCCCAATGAAATCGGCTTCTCCTCCGGTGCAGCCGTTAACAATCTGCCCGCGGAAAAATCCGGAGCGTCACGGCCCCCGGCCCCAGGGCCCCGGCATGCTGGGAACATTTGAGTAGGAGTCGATGTTGCTATTCCCATTAATTTGATTCCTCAGTTGGCGGCGTCAGAAAGTGGGCCACCCGTTGAGAAAACACGACCCGTTTCACTCCCCGTTTACGCCGCAGATTACATCAGCTCTCATCACCGCTGATCTGCCGTGAGGAATGGGATTAATCAATTGAGACTGTACATCTATGTGCAAATTAAATCCAGCTCCCAACGCCCATAATTCTGCTCTTATTTTGGAAACATGACGAGTGGGCGTCATTCTTCTCGCAACCAAACAGACGTTGCACAAGGCTCCGAATGACCATTAAAATAACATTGGCGTTTGGGGCAAACAGGGGGCTCAGGAAATTGTGCATGTAAAGGCAGCCCTAGTTGATTCATCAACCTATCGCACGTTAACCCTTACTATGTATTTTCCAAAAGGGAAATGGTGAAGTACGACTGCTTCACTAGGAGTAGTAGTCGGGTTTACCCGCATTTGCACACGATGCTTTACACCGACGTGTGTTATCCGGGATTTTTTTATTCAACTTCCACAGGTGTTTAATGCGATCCCAAAATATATCAGTGTCCACAAATACCTTTTTTTCCACCACTCTGGAAATGGAAGAGGGAAGCGGAGCAGAAGAAGGAGAGGAAAACAGACTATCTAATCTGATAATTACTCTCAGATGTAATAATTCGATAAATACTAAGTAAAAAATGTTTTTTTCCGGTTGGGTAAATTTTCTTATGCAGAATTTGTTCTTCCCAAAGAGATTATTGGGGATTATGGAGGGGTGTCCATTTAGAATATATATATATTTTTTCGGGGTGTGTGTGTGTGTGTGTGTGTGTGTGTGTGTGTGTGTGTGTGTGTGTGAATGTGTGGGTGTGTGGGTTGGGGGCTTGACTGACTGTGACTCTTGTTGCAAAGAAACATTCATAGCTGCAAGAATGTAGGCATACTTGCTTTATGTCGGCAGTCAGCACATCTGAGATAGAATAATCCGCTAATGTCTACATAAAACCTCCACACGGGTATCAAAACCAAACTTCCCAGTGTGATACAGCACGACCACCTGAAGCAGGCCACACTATACTCTGCAGAGTGATGTACTATATCCTATAGTTTATCGGCACAAAAAAAGGCACTGATAGGTCAAATAGGAGAACACACAAATGTATGAGCATTAGGTCAAAAACAGAGTACGCCAGGCTGTCTACAAGGGATCGAGCCCTCATCAACAACGGTTAAAGTTACCCATCACATACAGATGAGCACAATCATTTCTGGGTACACTCAAGACTTCAGATGCGAGGGTCACGTTTCAACAAACCAGCCGAAAACAACACACACATGCGTGAGCATTAAATCCAATATTTGCGAGTAAGCTTCTTTGTTTTCCTTTTGACATATCTGACTGTATGCTCACTACAAAACAAAGAAATTAATAATGGCGGGTGGGACAAAGAAAGTTTCCTTTTTTCTGATCTTTGAGTTAAAGGGAGCGACGTTCATGATATTGCGCCGCCACGCTTCAATGGTCAAGAATAGCAAGCATGTAGGTATATTTATTAAAGTGAATTAGTGAAGAATCACCCTCATGCATGAATCATACATCAATAATAGGCCAATTTTACGCATGATTCATGAGGAAGAATATAGAGAATAATATAAATCGATGGCAAAAAGAGCATATTGTAAATATTTTAGGGACCCTCCAAAATTTCACAAATCACGTTTTCAGGGAAGCTCATGTCTTACTATAAGAGGAGCCAAGCTCCCCCTGGCTCCCCTGTAGTTCACACCCCGGTTTCTAGTCTCTCGCTCAAATCTCCTGCTTCTCAGTGATAAAGATGCAGGCAAGCGTCAATAGTGAACCTTCTGTATTTCTAATGGGAAAGTTGCATTTGGGTTGATTTGAAGGGGGGGTGATAAGTAAGTCACTAAACTGCTGCAGCCACATTTATTTGCGCATGGTAAATCACTGTCTTCTTTAGTAAATACACCCCATAGTAGAGTAGTGATATTCAAACCCCCTCTCTTACTTAGGATTTGAAGGACTTGACACACCTTCTCCCAAAATGTCCAAATAAAAAATAAGTGGGCAGGTTAATAAGCGGCTTTTATTGCCTCTTTACACAGGCTAACGGGGATAGAAAGGTGCACCACAAATGAAAAAATAATAAACTTCTTTTCAATTAACTAATGAAAATAACAACCCCCTAGTGCCCCCTTGCAATTCCTCTGTGCCCCACTAGGGGTGCACACCCCACAGATTGAATACCACTGCCATAGCGAGGTGAATACAAATTACCAGGAAAATATAAATGAATGGGTTGTAAGCATCTTTTGGAAGTTGTTAGTTTGTGCTCTGGTTGATAAACATTTAAACTTTCTACCAATTTGAATGTGAAATGTAATTCATTATACTGTACAGTATATGTTCATTAATGTTACATTCTGCAAAAGGTTTCAGCAAGCACATACAGTATGCATGTGTATAAATGTGCAATAGATTTCACAAGCCATCTGAGTACGTATGTTTCTTTTCCTTGAAAGGACATTAACTAACAGTGAAATACAGTACATCCATCACAGAGATGGCAGCACCAGCTCGCCGCACGGAAACCGCACTGATTAGACTTCCCAATGACTGACAACTGGAGAAACTGGTTGCTCTTCTCAGTCCAGTGCGATGGGAGATCACTCGCGGTGACCAGGAGATGTTACGTATTCCAGATGTTATCCGTTGAGTCGTCAGTCGACGGACCGATCTTCACCCCAAAGTTGCTTAATGTTTAATGAAATATGTTGTTACAAAACATATGAAAGATGTATTAACTGGTGCAGAATATCAGTCAAGTCTTTTGAACTTTGGGAAAAGCTTTAAATATCTGATCAAAAGAACACTGCTGTAATCTCTTTGATGTCGTAAATGTTGATAGTCCATGCCATTTGATAACCAGTGGGTTGGATGTCAGTTTAATGTTTGTTTTAGTGGCTCTTTGGTCAGCTGGGTAACTCTCATTTTCTAAAAGGCGTCTTACTCTGGACATTGGTGGATGGTTTTGGATTGTCCTGCCATGCCCTTGATCTGAAACTCTGCTGCCTGGTGGCCATTGTTTCCGCCTTTATCTGAAAGAAACGCACCAGGGGTTATGGGAAACATGTCATTCATTTGTTGGTGTTTTCTTTATTTATATGCATCGGAGGATTAATTAAAATACAATAATTATGATACAATCATTATGTGCTCAGTCTTACTATAGCAATAGGCAGCTATAATGCTGTAAGGACTGCTCATTGTGGCAGATGAGGGGGCGTGGCTAAACCCCAGTCTGCAGGTTACAGCGCAGGCTTCTTCCCGTTGCCGGCGCAGCTGTTCCGACTCGGCCTGATCGGCACGCTGCCGCTGATTGGTCCGAGTCGGCTGAGAGAGTTTTCTTATGTGTTGTTTGTCCTGCAGTGGGGATCGCGTGGTGCAGGAGCAGAAACCCTGTGGACCAGATTGTGAGACGGACCCTGGCGCTCCTTAATACAATTCTGTTTTATGTTCACGGTGTGGCCAGCAAGCTTTTTTGTTGACTGCCTTTATTTAAGAAAAGCAGTGTCCTCTCAGTCTCCATCTCCCTCCCTGAACCCGTGTCTGTGGACAGAGTCCTCCACAAGTGGCGCCTGAACAGGGACTTTGGAGGGAAGCAACGCGGAAGTCAGCCCGCCGCCCCACTGGAGCAGGTGATCACTGCCCTCGCCTCTATGCAGGCGGCACAGGCCCACCAGTTCCAAGAGATGGTGAGGGACCGGCTGCTGGACCAGGAGACAACTCCTCTGGGGCCAGCGGCAGACCCAGGGGGAGGAACGTCTGGCCGACAGACACCTGAGCAGGGGTGCTGGCGCCTCGGTGACTTGACCATATTCGGCGGGACTGTGCCTTGATGGAGGTCAGACAAGTGGTTGGGGTCGCTGGTCTGCTGGACCTGTTTCCCGGTCAAGAAGGGTAACAGTAAGAGTTAAAGTAGGTAGGCATCAGGTTTTGTTGGACTCATGGTCCAGCAACACCTGGTTTAACCCGGGGATTTAGTGGAGGCGTCACAGGTGTAGATTCGGTGTGTGCATGGCGATATTCACACCCACACTCAATAAAGAGTATATAAAGAGGATATATATATCCCAGAGTATATATATATATAGTGCAATTTAACAAAACACATATATTGTCCCATGCAACCCCCTCCCACTGAGTCACTTCCTCAGTTGAAGTAGTTTGTGACACGGACTGACATCCCATAGGAACAAGTCTTTTTAAAAGTACGTTACTCCGGGGATCCCGGAGTTACCTCCTTCACTCCGGTGGAGACGAGACGACCGGTCCCCGGGGGCGATTACTCCGGGAGTGAATGGCCTGGGCGATGGATGAGGGGAATCAGGTGGATAGTGATGAAGGGATGACTGATTACTCACGCCGACTTAAAAGGCTCTGCCAGGGATTGGAAGACAAGCAAAGATGGCAAATGACGGCAAATGGCATACGGCCATTTGAACATCCTGCTTCCGCATAGGGGCATTCCTTGTGACGCAGGGGACTGGGGTTGGGGACGTCGATTATGAGGTTGAGTGCTTAGACAGGGGTGGGGTGTCTCAGATTCACTAACTTAACCTCCGAAAGGAGTGGAGGTAGAGGGTGTCCGCATCTCTGGCCACCACGGTGATCGAGGAGGATGATTGGGGCCGGAGGTTCCAAAAGTGACAGATCCCACTCGGCCCTGTCTTGTAACCATCTCTCGCCAGGCCAGAGCGCGGACGTGGCCACGTTGCAACAGCACTTCTCTGATATGTTCTCCCCTCTGCCAGATTGCATGCCACACATACCTGCCCAAGCACAAACGTAAAATCAGGCAGAGTAAGAGGCCATGCTGGACATATAGAGGAGATATATAGAGATATAGAGGAGAGATATAGAGGTGATAGAGGAGTCTAAATGCGGCTGGCGTAGCCCCATCGTGCTGGTGGGTAAGCCTGATTCAACCAGTACCTGATGCCTTGGGTCGACGAGCTGCTTCACCAGTTAGGCACTGCTCAATTTTTCACAACACTGGATTTAACCAAGGGCAACTGGCAGATTCCCTTGATGCCAGAATACAAGGAAAAATCAGCTTTCTCAACTCTGCAGGGGTTGTGCCAGTTTGTTACACTTCCGTTTGGGTTGTACGGGGCCTCAGCCACTTTTCAGAGACTCATGGACCAGGTCCTGCATCCGCACATGGCATACGCCACTGCCTACATGGACGATGTCATCATTCATAGTAACACCTGGGAGAGGCAAATGCAGCATGTGGACGCAGTGCTCGAGTACCTGTGGTGGGCAGGGCTCACCGCCAACCCAAAGAAGTGTGCCAAGGGGTGGAGGGAGGTACGGTATCTGGGGTACCATTTGGGGGATGGCCTGGTCGCGAACACGCCAAGACCCAAGATCAAGAAGGAGATCGAGCAGTTATTGCGGCTGGCCAGTTACTATAGGCGGTTTGTCCCCAATTTCTCAGAGCTGACCAGCCCCTCAACTAATTGAACTCAAAAGACTGCTCCAGATCCGGTTCAGTGGTCGGAGAGGTGCCAACAAGGATTTGTGGGAGTAAAGGCAGCTATCTGTGGGAAGCCAGTGCTATTTACCCCAATTTCTATCTGCTTCTGTCTGCAGTGACTGCGGCATGTTCAACAGGGGGCTGGGGGCAGTCTTGTCCCAGCAGGTGGAGGGCGCTGAACAGCCGTGGTGTACCTCAGCCACAAGCTGTCTGAAAGGGAATCGTGGTACAGCACCAAACAGTGTTTGGCGAATAAATGGGCCATCAGTTTCCTCCGATATTACCTCCTGGGATGCCCTTTCACCCTATCTTCGGACCACGCCCCGTTCCAATGGCTCCACCGCATGAAGGATACCAAGGCCCAGATCACCCATTGGTATCTGGCCCTGCAGCCTTTTAACTCCTGTTTGGGGTGGGGGATGGTATATGGCAGACCGAGGGGCATGGTTAAGCCGTGGTCTGCAAACCTCAGCACGGGCTTCTCCCCACTGCCGCACGCCTGCTCGAGTCAGTGCCCCAGCAGCATTGAAGAGGTGTACATTTTTTTTCATTTTATGTTCCCTGTTTGGCCCGCAAGCCCCATTCTGTTCCCCCCCATGGCTAACACACCACACTGCCTCTTCAGCCCTTCAAGTTCAAGGTGATCCATAGGCCGGGGGTGCCGATGGTGGTAGCCTATTTCCTCTCCCCCTCTGCGTCCGGACAGCTCCCCGGCTTAATTCAGGCGATGGGGGTATGTGGCAGACAAAGGGGGACATGGCTAAGCCGCAGTCTGTGGGTTACAGCGTGGGGTTCTTCCTGCGCCGGCACAGCTGTTCCGACTCGGCCTGCTTAGCCCACTGTGGCCGATTGGTCCGAGTCGGCTGGGAGAGATTTCTTATGTGTTGTTTGCCTTGCAGTGGGGATCATGTGCTGCAGGAGTGGCGACCCTGTGGACCAGATCACGAGATGGACCCTGACACTTCTTAATACAATACTGTTTAATGTTCACGTTATGGCCAGCGCGCCTTTTTGTTGATTGCTTTAATACAAAACACCACCCTGAGCAACTCATGTTGTCCTCCACACTCATGCTGATACAAAATTGTCATTTGTCAATGGTTAACAATATAATAAATCGTAATGTACTTTTTATAGAATTCAGAGCTTACAAAAACATCTCAAACATATTCAATGCAATGAATACTGTATGCACAGTGCACAACTCTTATGAAAAGGGCTTTTAGGAAAACAAAATATGCAGAGTATTTATACATTGTGGTCATCAGGGGACCTAGTTTAGTATTAATACTTGGTTCTGCTATATATTATTTCAGAGATGAGACTCCCTCACCGTGTTGTTCCTAAGGACTACAGAAAACCCAGCATTTATAAAGGTGTTTGTCTCAGAGTGGGTAACATTTAGATAACTTAATTTGGATTAACTCTTATCGAAGCCCTTGGTTACCATTTGGTTTATCACACAATGCATGCATGTTTAAGTACATAGTAGTTTGGAGGTGGGTGGTCTTATACTGTATGTTTAAGGTGCTGGCTCTTGCAAAGGCTCAAAATTAATGTGGGGGTCAAATCTAAGGTTTGAGGATGCAGTTCACAGACCAGTTTCCCCTCTGACTGATAATTTCTATATTGCACTTGACCGAAACTCCTCTCAGGTTCGTCTCTGTCATTTTTTCAGTGCTGAGATACTTTCCTGCTCTTTGCTGCCCTCAAGTGCCACATTAGAGAGCTGGACTCACCCGCTCCCTGTACCGTCTCTCAAAGGCAGCCATGTCCTCCTCCTCTCGCCTCCTGAGCTCTGATGCAGGTTCCTTCATCGATGATCCAGAGTCTATGGAACAGGGGGTTTGTTAAATGTTGATGGTTTTTATATAATTGTGAAATATTGGTGTAAATTGTGAGTCCACTACAAACCTGTCTGACCAGAAGAAGCCGCCGTGAATGCCTTCTCAAATTCAAGTGATTGGAGGGGTCTGGGAGTTTCATGAGACAGCACAGAGAGAGAAGAACCTACACGCACACACACACACACACACACACAACATTGACTTCTTGAACTCTACACAGACGTCTAACCATCTTGCACTCAATGTAAAAATACACTATAAAGCATATTGTTAAGGGAGTGCAAATAATATATATCTGTGTATGTTTGAATCAAGATAAATCTACTCAAAAAGCACTTGAACCCGTCGACATGAGTCTCTACACAACGACCACAATCTAAACCAGCATTTGGATATACAAAGCCGTTATTGCAAATATTGTAAATTGTGAGTCCACCAACGAACCTGTCTGACCAGAAGAAGCCGCCGTGAATCCATATGCCTTCTCAAATCCAAGTGGTTGGAGGGGTTCGGGATTTTCATGTGACAGCACAGAGAGAGAAGAACCTACACACACACACACACACACACACACACACACACACACACACACACACACACACACACACACACACACACACACACACACACACACACACACACACACTTTACAGTTAATCCACTCAGCTTTCACCCTACAGATTGAATAACCAGTAGCCCTAGTGGGTCCACCTGATCCCTCACCTGAGCCGCTGTGGTCCAGCCTGAGGTAACCCTCGGCCAGAGAGCTGAAGCCCGTCAGACCCCCCATGGCAGCGTAGGGGACATCCCTGCCCCCCGGATGACCCCGGCTCTCCCTCTCTGCCCTTGTCTCCACCTGTAGAGCAAAAGAAAGATGGAGGAATCAGCAGATGCGGGAATTAACAGTTACAGTAGATTTTAGATAGCTGGACAGATGGATAGATGGATGGATGGGTGGAAAGATAGATGGATAGATAGACCTAATGATAAACAACCGATACAACCTCAACAATAAAATAAAAGATACAATTTTGAAAAAAATAAAAAGTTACTGTCCAAAAGTAAAATATATATGGAAGATTAACTTAAGATGGTGATGTACAATAAACCTGACATTGAATTACATTAAGACAAAATGTAGTCAATAAGCATATAAACAAACACTATACACTTCTGTATAAACAAATTCACATTCAAACTGAATCCTTTGCCTAGCATCTAGCGTGTTAAAAGGACCCCCTTCATTTTGATATTCACCAGGGTGCGGTGGGTGTAGCAGGGCTTGCCACACCCACAGGTGTGCGGGCTCTGGAACCCAGGACAGAAAGAGCCTAATGGGGAAGGAATAAGATTTGTTAAAACTTCAAACTTCAACTAGAGCCAGATTCACACCTAGTCCGTAATCGGATCCGACAGTCGGATCCTCCCCCTTGTGGCCGTCGGATGAACGTTGTTTTGCGTCCCAAACTAGGGAAAATGGGAGAGCTGTTTTTTTCCAGAACAACAGCGAGTGGTTTGCGCAGACATTAACTATGCTCCATGAATGAGAAGCGACAGTTATCACCCAAGTAGAATCCTGGCGATTCCCACCGCTAGGTACTTGTTTCTTACCCTCGCTGCGCTTCAAAATTATTTCTGCAAATGCAGATGACAATAATACCGTTTTCACACCTTTCCAGGAGAAATGAGGTATTGTTTTTTTTGGTCCGTCACGTTCAACGTCATGAACACGAAGGAAAAGGTGCGTGTCATGCTTCCAGTGTGATTGGGAACAAAACAATATAGTAGACAGCAACTTACACGAACAACATGAAACTATAACATTTGAAAAGGAAAAAAAAAAGATTATACAGAATCGGGGACGTTGGTGTAACTGTGCCATTATTACCCCACACTTACACCTCCTGCAAGGGTGCCCGGCAGCCTCGCTGTGATCTTGGGTGGAGTGTTTACACCGGCAGCGGACGGGCTGCGACCCATTCATGGGAACGTAGCGGTACGTGGGACAGCGACAGCCGTCCACCCGACAAGGCAGGGCCAGGGGCCGCTCCGACGGAACCACGTCAAAGTCCGTTTTATGCTGCTTGAACCTGATGGGGGTAAAATGGGGGCACGGGTTTGTGTTTTGTGATAGATTCTTTATTCATCCAGTGCCAGCAACAGCTCACATGAAAAAAAAAAAAAAATAGGAAAAATAATAATAATAATAATAAAGCAATGGAATAAAAAATAAAATAAATTTGGCGGAAAACGTGGAAATACACAATAAAAACCGGTAGATGTACACAATGAAATATACACTAAACCAAATGATAAACAACACAATATATAACCTAAGAAAATAAGAGAAACCAATAAAATAAACGAATAAAAACGGACCCGGAAAATAATTAACTGGATAAATTGGTTCATATGCAAAAACTATCAGATAGTAAACAAAGCTATCAGTGAACCAGAGAGCTGAACCTAAGATGAAGGAAAAAATCATGATGTTACAGTATCTCCAGATATAGGCTTACTTATTATAACCTGCATGGAAAAATGCATAGTTATGTTGCAGTACCTGTGTGAGCAGAAGCATTGCGTCTCAGGGCCGACAAGTTTACAGTCCATACTCCCCGGCACCCCGAAGCTCACGTAGAGGCGGTTCCTCATTCTCTGGGGAATCATCCTCCTCTTGTACTGCTCATATTGATCAGAGGTGAAGGCAATGCCGCCGTCATCTTCACCCACAATCCTGGAAGAGGTTCCTCTCACCATTTAGTCCCCGAAGCCAGATCATCAATATCAATGCCGGGACGACCTGCTTTGTTTTCTTATTATTTTCTTGAATTCAAACAGATTATTATTATATCTATTACATCTGTTACACGTGCAGCACGCCTAACTTAGTCGATTAACTCTTTGTTGTTGTTAATACAACAAACTATTTCACGCAAACCTTCTGTATTCCAGATAGTCATCCAGTGCTGTTGTAGTCGTACCGTCGATGTGTATTCTTTCCATTTTGTTAAAAAGCAGATGATGTGTGACTGTTTGGAAAAACGCACGATCTAAAATCGAGATAATCCAAGTATTACACAGGCGTCACAGTTACTACGGTTACGCAGAAACTGTTGTGAACTACGTTTCCCAAACTGCAACGCGGGACGCACGACGAACCGTGCGTCGCCCGGAACACACAGCTACGTACGGTCTAGTGGTGGAAAATTTCGGCCCTTTGTGGGGAGCCGGATCTTATGGCGCCGTTCGTTTCCAAGAGCCGACCAAAAGAAAGGCCCCTCGCAATTGTTGCGTGTGCGCGTTGCCGATCTGCGTATTGACAAATTACAGCAATAACACGTGAACATTCACGATACTCTTCCTAAGTATTTATTTTGTATTGTTTTAGTATGTATTTATCAATTGATTTGGATAACATTTAAAAGTTTCATAATAAAAATGAACGACGACGTGCTGTAGTGAGTTTTCTTTTTGGGCAGAACAGTTATAAATCAGTATTTCACACTATAAGGAGACGGAAACCTAAACAGACAGCACGACATATGTGTCTGTGAAACTTGGGGTAAACAACGACTCGGGTCTGTCTGCGTCACTGCGCAGTGCATCGCGCTGCTGCCCCACAGCAAGGTCCCGGGTTCGATTCCCACCTGGGGCCGCTGTTGGCTCCGCCGGGTTATCTCCCGATGAGGGGCCTTTCTGGGTGGAGTTTGCGCGTTCTCCCCGCGCTCACATGGGGTTTTGTAACGTCAGTAAGGACCCGCACCAGAAACATGCAGAACGTCGTGGTATGACCAGCGATGGACGTTTGGAATTGGTCCCCGGGCGTGTCGCTGTATGCTGCCCACTGCTCGTGACCGCCCCCTGGAGGATGGACAAGCCAGGAGGGCTTAAAAGCAGACGACTCATTTCACCGGCCACCATTTAAAGCGTGTATGTGTTGGTCGCCATGAATGAATAAAGAATCATCTTCTTTTTAATCACCCAGCGAGGCTCGGTTCCATTCGTTCCTTCAAAACAAACAAACAAAAAAAAAGCCGTTCAAAAGAATCGGGTAGTTCGCAAACGACCCAACAGTGGTACAGTCGCATGTACCGCGTTGGACCCTCTGTAGCGGCCGAGTTCAGTCCGCCCTTCCCTCCCGGACCGGGGCCCGCCTGTAGCTCGGCTCTACCGGTTCGGGCGTTTACCGCGGCGATGACCGAGGCGGAGACGCCAACGAACAGCGGGAAGCGGTGAGAAGACGCCCCTGGAGACCGCCAGAGGAGCCTGCGTTGGCCGAACAACCAGCATCGCCCGGTCGACCAGAGACGGCGGCCGGAGCCGTGCTGCACGGACACACTTCGAGGTACCGCGGTGTCGCCTTGTGCTCCGCGTTTTGCGTCATCGCGGTGGTCTTCCCTCGTCCGTAGCGACAGAAAAGTTGATGTATACTGCGTTTACTGCGTGTAGATTCATTTGCGGTGTAATGTCGGCCGTGGCTCCTGAGCGGATGTACTCGGTCTTTGTCTCAACATACGAGCCCCGTCGAGGATTGCAAAGTTTAAGTTGCAGGTTTGACAAAATATAGATCTGTACAATGACAGTGATGTTGTGTGTGTGTGTGTGTGTGTGTGTGTATATATATATATATATATATATATATATATATATGAATGTGTTCAGAGGTGTCCCAGAGATGCGTCTTGGTAAGGGTCAGTGCTGTCTAAAAGAACTCAACGAAGAAAAACAAGATATGCAGAATATACAAAATACGTTAAGTATTGAAGTTATATGACATTATATGACAAGGCTACGAAAGGGGCTCAGTGGCAGTAGGTTGGCTGTGGGTATAAATATGCAAATATACGGTAGATGGCATATCGTGTACAGGATAAGTAAATATCCACACAGTACTACTTGAATGGATAACAATGGGTGAGTAGTTGTGCTTTTCAGACCATCTGTGGTTCAATACTTGGACATTATTTACCTAACCTTTGACAAAGCATTGAGTATTTCTTGGAGACGGGTAAACACAGTCTGTTATGTTGAGACACAAACCATCATGTGTCAGCATTTCTAAAACCACAAGGCAAAGAGTGTTAATGTTTGTCTTATCAGTTGTTTATCTTCCGCCGGCCTGCTGTTTCGTTTGAATGACCTACTGAACAAGTGGAACAATCATTGTCTGAGGATCTAAATGCTGTTTCCATGAACAATGACAGGGCCTGCTATATCGGTAGACTGGTATTGTGTAGGCCACACAATGCACCTGTAAGTAATGCATATGCAAATGGCTGTTCGGTGGCCCGCGTTTTTTTCATGGTCGTATTTTCATCTGACGACGACCATCAAATAGTCCTTCATATGGATACAGCCTGGTCTACGGAGTGTGAGGAGTTCAAGAGCAGTAATTATTTGCACCAACAACCAAGAAACTCTAGAAAGATAGCATTGGCAACACACACACCTTTCCGAGATCGGGCCTTTTGCTACCAATGCCCTTAGGCATTCATTGACATTACTTGTATGTGAGATCAGGTTGAACTCTAAGCTGACATAGCAAAGCCTACTAAATGGCATTGGCTATTAGTTCTCATCAAGTCATTTGTCTTCCGCTAGGATTTATTTTTCCTCTATAGTTATTTATTTTCTGCTGGCTTTTCTATTCACAGTTACTACCCAGTAGGACAGAGACCATACAAGACATGTGTGTATTTGTGTTTGTGTGGACAGAGACCAGGAGACATTGCTGCATAGATTCTGTTACTTTTCTTTTCATAATTGATCCCCCCCTCAGTTAGTGTCCCTTATCTGACCTCAATGGGAAGTGCCACTCCCAGAGAGCGACAGAGAATTGAATGGGCGCAGTGGCAGGTTTGTGAAAACCGTTCCACCGTGTGTCTTGTGCTATTCTTTGGGCCATTTGCAAGACCAGCAGCCTTTATAAAGGTATGATTGGCAAACAGGTGCCTTGTTCCCATCACCGCGCAAGGCCATCCCTACTTGGACCGTACAGAGTGAGTCCTCTGCAGTTAAAACTGCTAAACAAGTTTCTGGGTTGAGAAGGATGAAAAAGATTTGTTGATGGTTGGGTTATTGTTTTATAACTAGCTTACTTCTCCGGTACCCTGAACCAAATAACTACTCTTTACTGGAAAATAAGAAAGGACGAAAATAAAAACCCCAAGAAGCACCTTTGATGTAGTCAGGTATCTTCCGTCCAAACCATTGCCAGACATGAACTAAATAGACATTTTCTTCTTGTTCCCCCCGTTATTCTACATTAGTTTTTGTTCAAAAAAAGCTCAGTTTGATTGTGAGTATACTGACGCCTTAAAGAATCAAACTAAAATAGATAAACAGCCCCTTTAATGATGATGAACCTAGAGGAAAATGAACCATGGGTCTTAATGGGTCTGGCGGGCATTCAGCGCATAGTAGCCTAGCCCAGTGGTTCTCAACCTTTTTGAGCTGCGACCCCCAAAAAGATTCCCTTCACTTCACTTTGGCACCCTGCCCCGTTGGAACTGTTGTTTAGTGTTTAGATAAGCAAGCATGGCACAGAGTTAGGCACGTATTTAGCCTGTTTTTCTGCACACGTGACGCAGACTTAATAGCAGTGGAAGATTGAGCGACCCTCTGCTGCAAACATGCGCTTCTCCGCTCCCTGTTTGTCCCAGGGGTTACTATCACACGTGACCGCTACCAAACCCACACGTCACCACTACCAGACGCACACATTACAGATTCCAAACGTACACAAACCAAGCATTGCTCACCAAAAAATTACAAACAACTAGTCTCAATTAATTTGACTATGATTAGTTTTACATTATATTCATGACCCGAAAGCACGACTCATTCTGAAGGAGGCGACGCGACTGCTTTACAAGATGAATAATGGCAATAGGGGAAAACTAGGGCCAATATGTTTTCATATTATAAACGGCTTTTAGCACAGTGCAAATACCTTTTAGTCCATGCAGGCTTATATTCTCAGTCAATTCACAGTCCTTGTAACAGTTAGGCTTGTAGGCTATTAACATTCATGTAGTTTTGTATTTTCTCCCCTTTTGTAACAGCCCCTGGCTGTTGATTCAGTTTTTTTCACAGTTAGACCTGTAAAGGCATATAGGCGTGTATTATCAGCTCCCCCCTTGTAACAGGGATAACCTTCACTTACTTGTTTTAGTAGGATGGCTGGAACAAAACAATTGTATTATTGGTTTTATGCTGGGGACAGGGACACAAAAATCATCTTCAACTCTGAGCCATGATCTGTTTTTATTCTTGATTAATGTCAGTTCGGAAAAGGTCTTCTCACATAGATATGTAGCTCCAAAAGGAATAAGTATATCCATTGAAGCCTTCAATAGTCCTGGGTATTCTTCAGCCACTGACAGCCAGGATTCCTCCTGTGTGCATGATGCAAAAGTGGTCTGTAATGTGTGGTCAGAGGAGAGGTCCAAGAGCGTGGAGGTGGTGAAAGGCTGGCGTATCCAGTCGTTTCTCTCTGGGGTGTCGTCATTTGGGAAGTACCTATTGAAATGATCAAGCAGGCCTCTGAGGTGAGTAGCAATAACTCCTTTCATCATTTAGATGCTTATGTCCGAATTGTGCATGAAGTCCTCTCACTCAGGGAACATTTCAACACTGCCCCCCTCGACTCACGTGGCCCACCGCTCCAGCTTCCCAGTAAACCCTGTAACCTTGTCAGAAAGCGTGAGGACAATGGTGTTTGGGCCTTGGTGGGACATGTATAGACAGTTCAGTTTATCAAACATGCCCGGCAGATATGCAAGGCTGGCAACCTAGTTGGGGTCAGCGAGGGGGAACCACATTATGATAGGAAGATACGGACCTCTTCCCGCAGTTCAAATAGTCTGATTATCACTTTCCCCGTGAGAGCCACCTGACCTCTGTGTGAAATAGAAGATTTATGTTCTGAGCCCATTTCATAGCAGAGCGTGGCCTAGTATTCATTGAGAGAGATTTGATGACGTTAGTTAACCACTTGAAAAAGTTGTTTCGAGAACGTCGCAGAGTGGTGGCTAGAGGTTGTTGCTAGCGAGGGCCTCTCTGTGGATAATACAATGCGTGAATTTGACATGCGGTGTTACTTCCACAACTTAAGCTTTTAGTCCCTTTCTTGTCCCCCGCATGGCACCAGCTCCATCTGCACACACACAATGTTCCCTCGAGCGTCGGGCAGAACAACAT
The DNA here is from genome assembly GCF_960531495.2 of Zeus faber. Taxonomy (NCBI): domain Eukaryota; kingdom Metazoa; phylum Chordata; class Actinopteri; order Zeiformes; family Zeidae; genus Zeus; species Zeus faber. The sequence continues at coordinate 25,490,988 of NC_137193.1, forward strand.
ATCCTTATACATTTTCCCCTGATGGCTGTATGTTGCAAAAACAAGTAACTGTGCAACGCAAGATACATCAACATGTGTTTGATTCATCAGTCTGCAGGGAAAACCTTCCACTTTTCTTCAAACACTCAATGAGCTGGACTTTGATGTATTTTGCTTTGTCAGCAATGCCCCCCGCCATTGTGTCATTAGACCCTGAAATAGTCTCAAGCATGCTATCTTTTTTGTCACCATGCATAGCTTTGGCCATTGCAATCGCTGCTGGACAGATCAGGCTCTCAGTAATAGTGTGGCTCTTTTTCGATTGAGCAACTAGGCATGCCACTTCATATGACGCGAACAGAGTTCTGGCAGGGATTGTAGTGTGCTCACTCACAGCAGTCTTCCGGCTCCGCAGTTCTACCTCCTTATGACAAAATAAATTGAATCGTTTGTCAATGTGGGATTGGTGTTTAGTTTGCAAATGTCTCTTAATTTCACTGGTTTCAAGCTTTCATGAGCTAGTACTTCAGAACACATTTTGGATATGTCCACTTTATTTTGGGCTAGGCACATGAATCCGTACTCAGAAGCTAAGATGGATATTTGAACCTCTGGCACCTTACGTTTTTCAGTTAACAGTATACTTTCAGGGGGCCCACCTTCACACATCTCATCTTACTCTGCATCTTGAGCTGGCAGACTTTTTTTGAGAAGCCATCGCTCTGTATTCAGGTACTTTATTGCAGTAATTGGCTTGCTTGGCCAAGCACCTGTCACTGTGCCACCCAAGCTGGAGGAGACGACTTCTTGGCACCGTCATATGTGCGCGATGCACTCACTATCTGTTTTACACAACTCACAAAAAGTTAGGGATATTTGGCTTTTGGGTGAAATTTATGGAAAATGTAAAAGGTTTACACTACAGTGATATTATATCATGAAAGTAGGGCATTTAAGTAGAAGCATGCAATGGTGATTTTCTCATCTCAAACAATTTATTGAAACAAAAGCCAACAACAGTGGTGGGTTTACCACAACAAAAAATGTCAATGTCTCAATAACTTGTCATGTGCCCTTGAGAATCAATTACAGCTTGACAATGACGTCTCATGCTGTTCACAAGTCGACTTGTTGTCTGCTGAGGCATGGCCCCCCACTCTTCTTGAAGGGCGGCCCTCAGGTCATTGAGGTTCTGGAGTACAGAGTTACGAGCCTCTACACGGCGACTCAGCTGATCCCATAGGTTTTCTATGGGATTCAGGTGTGGAGAAAGTGCAGGCCACTCCATTTGAGGTGCCCCAGTCTCCAGCAGCCGTTCCCTAATGATGCGACCTCCATGAGCTGGAGCATTGTCGTCCATGAAAATAAAAGTAGGCCTGTGTTGTTCATGCAGGGGCACAATGACTGGATTAATGATGTTATTCAGGTAGTATGGGCTTGTCACTGTACCATTCACAAAGTGTAGGGCAGTTCTGTATTGACTAGACACCCCTGCCCACACTGTAACACCACCACCACCAAAGGCTCCTCTGGTGACAACAGTGGCTGATGCATAGCGCTCTGCTTGACGTCTCCAACATTGTAAGCGGCCATCATTTCTGCTCAACGTGAATCGACTTTCATCAGAGAACAGCACTGAGGCCCAATGGTCCCTCGTCCAGCGTAAATGCTCCCTGGCCCGTGCAAGACGATGATGCCTGTGCCTGGTGGTGTGGTCAGGTTCCCTTGCAGGTCGTCTAGAACGCAGACCACGCTGATGTAAAGGGTTTGGAATGGTCTGACGTGACACTTGGGTGCCTCTCAGCTCCCTTAAATGTGCCTGGAGTTGAGTGGCATTCATCATCTGGTTCCGCAGGGCACTGTTCACAATGAAGCGCTCATCAGTGTGGGATGTGGCCATAGGACGTCCACTTCTATGCCTTTCTGTGACTCTTCAAGTCTCTGTATCTCTGTTGCAACCTGTTGATGACACTCTGTGACACTCTAAGCTCAGTGGCCACTTCCTCTGGGAACATCCTGTTTGAAGCCTCGCAATGGTGAGGTACTGTTGATCAATTGTTAGGTGTCGTCTTGGTCTCATGATGTCAAAATGTGAACAGCATGATGAAGAGGACTGTTTAAATACCAATTCTAATTGAACCAAGAAATGTATTGGTCGATTCATGGATCAAACACCTGTTGAATTTTGCCGTTCAGCTCCTTGTTAGAGAACAGCAAGTTGTGCAAAAAGTACTGAAACATTGAACAGTTGGATTCATGGATGTGCATTCAAAAGTTTATAGAAGGTCAAATTTAGTTCACCTGCAAAGGTTATAGTGCATTTTAGGTTCATCCTGAAATTTCACCCAAAAGCCGAATATCCCTAGCTTTTTGTGAGTAGTGTATAATGACTACTGTAGGAGTCTCTGCCCACAGGGTTTAGGGAGGGAGACGGAGTCTTTCTGACACTGGTTTACCTGCATGGCAAGAGTTTTTATTATAAAAATAAACAGAGAGGCTCGCTGGCCAAAAGGATAAATAATTAATAGTGATCGCAATCAATCTGGGCGCAGGAGTAATGACGCTCCTGGTCGACTGACGAGCCCGTGCCAATCCCACTCTGAAAGACAGACACACATTAAAAAAGACTCCCTGCCCTGGATCGGACCAATCAGCGCAGCGCGGGCGCTGATTCAGCCGATTCGAGGCAGCAGCGTGGACACGGGAAGGAAGCCATGCTGCTATCTGCCACGACTTCACCACGCCCCTTGGTCCACCACAACTACATTATATAGTTGGTATGGGAGATTTAATGGAAAAATCATTTTCAAAACATATTTATCAAAACTTTTTTGGTTGTTTTTTTTTTTTTGTTGTTGTTTTTTGACAACCACTCTCCCAAAAATGTATCCATGTATATATGTAAAAATGTATGGAGAGCTGTTGGCCTAGCCCACTGACTATTGTCCTATTCTGTTTGGTCTTTCCTCTGAACACTTTCATGTTTGGCTCAGTTTGTGATTATTGATCAGCTTCATTGTGCCCAATGGTAATTGAAGTTTGCATCTGCTGCCTCGGCTTGACAAACAGGCCAACTACCTTAATTGTATCCTATTAATGCATATGTTGCATCAGGACATCGTGAGAGATTAAGCTGACGTGAAGGTTGTGCTTATTTAAATTTGTATGTTTTCTGTCTTTCTTTTTTCTGTTTTTCTCTCTGCCTATTTTTCCTTTTCCCATTCTCTTTATTATTTTTCTAGCATAGAATAGCAGAAATGTCTACCAACCCGGATGTGGAATGCCCAACGTGCATCAGTGACTCGATGGCCAGTGCCCTCCATCCCTAGCACCTGTCCAGGAAACGCTGGGCACTGCGGGCGGCAGCCTCCAACTTAGGCCTTCATTCATCCCCTGCTGTAACATCAACCTCCTTGCTTGTTAAACTCAGACCCCTGACACCCCCCCCAGCCTTAGTTCCCCTTGCCCTCCTGCCCCCCACCCCCTGTCTATCCCTCCCTTTGCATCAGCTTCAGTACCATGCTGGGCACGCTCCTGCGGAGGAACATGTCTCAGAAGCTGAGTGCGCTGCTACTGGTGTTTGGCCTGGCATGGGGCCTCATGCTGCTGCGTTACACGGTGCAGCAGCCACGCCACCAGAGCAGCGCTGAGCTCCACCAGCAAATCCTGGAGCTCAGCCAGCGCTATGTTAAAGTCCTGACGGAGGAGAAGCAGAATGTGCCAGGTGGTCCGCAGGGCACCTCCATGGCCGGCTACGGTGAGTTGTGAAGAGGAAAACTTGTAGTCTCCCTCTATCTGTTGCTTTCTTGCCATAGAAAAGTATTTAAAAAAAAAAAAAAAAAATCTCTAATCCCTCCTTGTTCCCACACTCTTTCCTTTCCCTGAGTCTTTATCCCGTACTCTCTCACAAACAGCTGACCTGAAAAGAACCATCGCTGTGTTGCTGGACGACATCCTGACACGGCTGATTAAGTTGGAAGGGAAAATAGACCTGGTGGTCAACGCCTCCTCAGCCAACAGCTCCCATCCTGCTGCGGGGGTCCTGGCCTCTTTGCCGGCCGTCCTACAGCGAGTCTCAAAGCAAGAGATACCTGCTGGCACTCTCCTGGGAACTCCACAGCCGCACCCACACCCTCCCAGAAGACCTAGACGGCATCAAGGAGTGTAGCATAGAGACCAAATATAAGCGAGATAAGCACTGGGGAACTGTATTGGAGGTGGAAAGCAATAGAGAGAATCAAGGATGTCCGACTCACATGACTGGATAGAAAAAAAAGAAAAATGAACAATCAACAACTTCGAACAGAACAGAGCAGTGCGGCTCTATGTACTCTTTCCTTTCATATGCTGATATTAATTTATTTTTTACCTCGACTAAGAACCTTTTTGATAATTCCAGTGGCTTCCACTTTCTTTGGCTTAAACCTTTGCAAGATTTTTGGAAGGAACTTCTGACCGTCAAGCTAAAGCCTAGACGGAGCACTCTGGGCAGCAAGATTCCTTATCATGACTTAAGATAAGGAATGACTTAAGAATGCTTCAGTGTGTACTGCGCAATTTGCAATAACGGCTTTGTATATTCAAATGCGGGTTTAGATTGTGGTCGTTGTGAAGAGACTCATGTCGACGGGTTCAAGTGCTTTTTGAGTAGATTTATATTGATTCAAACATACAGATATTCTATGGATACAGTAGCTATATATTAGAACTGAAAGAGTAAATCCAAAGAACTTAATTTGCACTCCCTTAACAATAGGCTTTATAGTGTATTTTTACATTGAGTGCAAGATGGTTAGACGTCCATGTAGAGTTTAAGAAGTCAATGGTGTGTGTGTGTGTGTGTGTGTGTGTGTGTGTGTGTGTGCGCGTGCGCGCGCTTTGTACATTGGCAACCTAATAACTAATAAGACCATAATGCCTAGAGCTGAGAGCTTTTTGATTGTATATGTGGAATAGATTGAACAAACCTGCCTGTAATGCTATTGATGAATTGAACTAATGGTTAACACTTGTTCAGGGTTCATGCTTCACTGTGACTCGGGAATTCCCCTAAAATAGAAGGCTTGTCTAGCTATGACATCAGCGATATTTTGAGAAACCTCAAGTCTCATCTGTAGAAGAAAAGCTAAGCCTCGACAACAGTAACTTTCATTTCCCACTGGATATTCATGAAAAGTAAAAGTTGTTGATGCTCTTAAAGGTGATAATAAATTATGATAATCTTTCAAGACAATGCATATTGAAACAATTGTAATCTATCTTTGCTGGGAATATACACAGGATTATTAATAATAATAGATCTTTGGTCAATCCTGATGGAAAACTGTACTATCTGCATTGCTTCAGAATGTCCAAATGTCAAGATGCAGCAGAAGGCCTTCAATGAATAATTTGATTTTGTTTCAGCATTAAGATGACATAAATTAAGGAATAAATGATCCGGCATACACTATTATGACATTTGCATGCATAAGCATGGAGTATGTGAGAGTAATTTATTCAAAGTAATTTGGTGTCATTTGGTGATTATTTGGCGCTTGTTTAGGTGATTTCAATGGAGAGGAAAGTCCAACATTGATATTACTATTTATGTTGTGCAGTGCCATACAAAAACAACAATTTTATGACAATGAGTTTTACTTTATTTATGCATTAACATTGTATAGATACAAAGCAGGGACGTCATGCTGCATTCCAATGGACTCGGAAATCGGTACTTCTGGGTCGTTGGTCCATGTTTTCCTTTCGTCGGGAAATTAGACGTCTGTAGTAAATGTGTGTTTGTTTGACAAACGTTAGACTTCTAAAAGCTACAATACGCTTTTTAATGACAAAATGTGTGGTTTAGATCAGAGTTACTCATTCTTTAGGTTGGATATTCCGAGTTCCAACTTCCAATGGAATGCAGCATTAGCATCGGAAAGCCTATAATATATTCAAGTGAACAGGGGAAAAAAAAAACAATTTTAATGAAAAGATATGCAGCTAAGTAGATAAAAATATTATGTTCACGTTATAATGAAGCTGTAACGGTACTTATTGACGTTCTAATTTGGCACCGGTGATGACGTCATCATCTGCAGTATATAAGCTCCGCCCCCCGGTCGCCATCTTCTCGCCAGTCGTCAATTAAGGGGGCGCGTAGAGTACATTGAATAGACAACAAAAACAATTCGCCGCTTTTATTAAACGTTTACATTATCTATACAATGAGTGACGTTGAGGGTGGAAATTACGAGGGGCGGGTGAGTGGATATTTAAGATGTTTTGTGTGGTCTCTTTCCATTGTTAACCCCGTTTGGATGCAAGGTAACGGCTCATAACGTTACCAGTAATGATAGCGTTACTAGCTTAAAAAGCTAACTGGCTAACATCAATTTGCCAGTCTGGCGTTTTGTCTCTTAAGATTCGTATTAACGTGTGTCGGTTCTGCATATTAAACGATACCCATGTTGCGATACAGCCATTCAAAGTTACCCAAGTGGAAAAAAATGTTTCCATACCGAGAGTATATTTTTAGAATATAAACAATGTGTGAAGAATATTTCTACCCCTTTGTACTTTTTGCGTGAGTATACTTGGAGTGTATTTTTTGGTACTTCTTATTCAACTGTACGTAGTAATGTATAGTATCGGTTAAGTATACTAATCAATATTCCCTAAGTATAGTAGAAGTATTATTTTGGTCTTCAAAAGCGACCAAGAATACATAAAAATAAATGTTTAATATATTTAAGTACAACTTCTCACACACTAAATAAAAGTGGTTTCTATCCAAAACAAGTGTAGTGTATTAATTCTGATTTATATATTTTTTAAAAGTATACAAAATATACACTTTCGGGTAACATGTACAAGTTTTTTTTCCACTTGGGTAGTTGTGCTCGCTTTTCTCACAATGTGGATAAAATCAATTCTTCCCATCCATTTATAGGGTGCAACCTCTTGGCCCTGCGAGTTGTAGTCTATGCTGTTTTTATTTTAGCTACAATCTGAATTTGGAAGTCTCCCACCTTTTTATATTATCTTACAGGCCATAATGTTAAGGTTATCACAACATAACTCTCACATTTGATATTTATTTGATATCATGGAAGTTAACTATGCTACTCTCATGAAAAGAACCCCGCTATGAAATTATTTCTCATGTAAACTGTCTGTATTTGTCGTGCATTTGGTGTTTTTAAAGACATTTTTTCCATGCTCTAAACACATGATCTTAATATTATTAAATGTTCTTTTCTCATTAAGGTTATTGATCGTGAAGGATTTGGAAGAGTTTTATCCAAGAATGTGGAAGAAAATGTCCAAGATTAAAGAAGGCTAATGAAAGAATGAAAACTTTTACAGAGCAGAACAATAGAAGTGGGAAGGGAGGAAAATGTGACGGAAGAAAACCGAGAAGGGTTTCAGATGTAGGAGCGCTTTTGCAGGTTAAAATGACACTGGTTTTCAAAATTGGGGGAAGAGATGAAAACAGAACCTGGAATCAGAAAATGAGAAAACTGAAAAAAAGAAGAACGAAGAACAGTAGAATTCCTCAGGGAAAGGAGTAGCGTTTAAAGAATCTGGAAGAATGAATGTGTCCCTAGGTTAAGTAAAATACACAATGTATGTTCCAAATGTATCTTTTCTCTGAAATGAATCATTTTCTGTAAAAAGAAAGTGCATGTTAACTTAAGTTTGACCTGTAATGGCACAGGTGGACAATTCATAGACCTGTATCTTTTAATTTGTGACAAAGGAATAACAATGCCATTGTAAAGCAAATAGTAATTAACTCACAACATAAAGTACTAACCCATTCCTCCACAGTATTTAAGCTGTGCATTTTTTATGATCTGAAACCTGCACTTGTGCTGCAGCAACGTGCATTCATCCTTAAGCGTTGTGTTGCTATGCTCCTGTGGCAACAGGAGTCTCGCTCCCCGTCTAAGTCGGACCATGGGAGTCCAGCTCGGGTGAAGCCGGAGAGCAGGTCCGGCTCCCCGAACTCCAAACACTCCAATTCTAGATCTCGCTCAAAATCCAGGTACACCAATGTCATTTTTTTAAATATATTTTTTCCTTTGTCAAGCATTACATAATGTAATCTGGCAGGTACTTTTGTCCAAAGTGACTTGCAATAATTACATATTGTCGAATATGAAACCACTCTTTCACAGTATAACCTTCTCTAGGAATGTAGAAAGAATTAATTTCACTTTAAGGAAGACTAGGGTAGTTTTTAACCTAAGCCTTGTGTTTTGGTCGCTGGGAGTGGATCTGAAAATATTTTACCTTGATCCAGTATTGCAAGAATATCTTCACCCTACTGCCACCCAGTGGGGCAACCGTAACTGACAACGGCTCAGGTTTAAAAATATCAACATTTTCCTATAAATATGTCCATAAGACTATTATTTGATTGCCACACTCACCTTTGAATCATTACATTTTTTATGTAAATACAATTTTTTATATCAACTGGTGATTCCCAATCCCCCAAAAAATTAAATGCCTTCTATGTAGTTCTCGCTTGCCTTGTCACAAGAATTTCATTCTTCAGGATGACTCTGTGTTATACTTTGCATCTGATGAATAAACCACTTTGAATTTTACAATCTGACATTCTCCTAAAGAATCTTTCTTTACTCTAAATGCCTGATGAGTGTCCCTCCTTTTCCACTTGCATCGTGCAGGTCTCGCTCTCGACGGCATTCGGACCGCCGCTACAGTCGCTCACGTTCCCGCTCCCACTCCCACCGAGGGAAGAGGTCCCGCTCGCGCTCCTACTCGCCAGACTCCCACCGCCGTAAGACCCACAACGGCAGCAGGGTGAGTGTTGGTGGAAGCAGGATGCATGCTAGGCTGAAAGACAGGTTAGATGTCCTGTCACGCGAGATGTACATTTGATTGAAAATATGAATTTCAATGTACAATTTGTTTTTTTTGTTGTTTTTTAAGACGTAGTATTACGATTATAAAGTACTACAAGGTTGTAAGACACACAGGTTGAAACATCTACACTGTGACTGTTCATACATGTTGAAGTCTTAGGTACAAATTCTTTAGGCGTTTTGTGAGGAAACATTGATTTTGTTGTGGGGAAACGGTTTGATGTGACGTTTAATAACCACTTTGATTAACCCGTCCCTCTGTCTTTATATCAACAGAGCCATGAATTCAGAAAAGAAAACAGTCATGGAAGTAGTGCTGGTGTTAGGGTATGTGGACCTTTTTACCTATGCACTCATTAACAGTTCCTCCCCAGGGCTGTGGCTTCTGGCCACGTTGAGTTAATTAATCAGGGGGTGAGGTTTACTGTACAGTGTATATGTGTTCAACTGAGAGAAACGTTGTAAAAAGGTTCCGGAACAAGCTGGAGGTAAATGGGGATTGCCTTGAACACACTTTTAAACCATTTCAAAATGGGTTAAGGAAAAACTGCCATACAGCTGCTGAGATTTGACACGTGGACCAGCCTTGTGAGCAAGTTTGAAATTGCTCACAAGTGAATTAAAGTGATGCATACAGACATCAAAATTACAAACCATCACCATGGACGAGCACTCATCTGATGAAACCTTTTTACCAAGGTTTGAATTAAGTACTGTCATATTGACATGATTTCTGTAAGAGGGCATCCACTACTACTTTGCTTTCAACATTTGCTTTGACATGCCATGAATAGATGGGTTAACACTGGACATTCCTGGCACTAGAATGGCAACTTGAATCGTTGTATCACTGTTCTGGGTTACTGCATACTGCGCTGTATTGCCATTCTGTTCAGTGTTACTGTATTGCTTTGCCGTACTGTTGTATACTGTACTGTATATCTCCATACACACTTTATTCACATACACTTTATTGCTTAATATCTGTATATTCAAAAAGCCTATCCCACATACATAACTCTATTCCCTTCACTTCTATTTGTACCCCCACTCTGTATTACCTTTTTGAGTCTTAAGTTTATTTTTTTATGTATATTATTCTATTCACTAACTGCATTACGTTTTAGGCATCAGTTAATTTCAGTTACTTAGCTAGGTAGGAATAAGGTTAGCTATTATGTTCGGTTTAGAAACTATTGTGCATAATCTCCGGGTGCGTTGCAAAGACATTACACTGCATATATGAACGTATGTATGTGACAAATAAACGTCTTGAATCACAGGGACTATGAATATCCTAACCCTGACCTCCCAGGCCTAAAACAAGTGCCTGGCTCTTAATTAATTCCTAAATGTGTATATTTAATGAATTGTATGAAAATGCTGATCGACAAACCTGCTTATAATGACCAAGCAAGGAAATGATCCTGGTGAACTAACGGGGGCATGGTAGAGAACACTCTCCATCTCACCACTTGTCAAAACAACTTGTGAGGTTATTGTGGTACAAAGCGAACTGCATTTCACACTGGACTAAAAATTATTTTGTCTGTCATGGACTTTCTGTTGCTTATTAGTCCTGCATCACGCTGCATCCTCACTGTGTTATCTGAATTGTCTGGCATGCATTTGCGTTTGATGCATTCAATTTTAAAATGGTTTCATGATGAAGCACACTGAACTCTTGACTCTTTACCTATGATTTTTTTTTTTTTCTTTCTTTTTCTTTAGGCGAACCCTGACCCCAACACGTGTCTGGGTGTGTTTGGCTTGAGCCTGTACACCACAGAGCGGGACCTGAGGGAGGTCTTTTCCCGCTATGGCCCCCTGGCCGGGGTCAACGTGGTCTACGACCAGCGCACCGGGCGCTCCCGTGGCTTTGCATTTGTTTACTTTGAAAGAATTGAGGATTCCAAGGAGGTATGTTTTGGAAAGGGGAGGCAGGTTGTTGTCGAATATGCTTCGGTTTAGGGTAAACTTTTTTTGGTGCGGTCATAACCTGCCCAGTGAGACCACTAGGTGTCGGCATTGTAACATTTCTTTTTCCAGTCAACACACCTTGCAACAGGCTTGTTTGTAGAGGTTGGTCTCTACAAATGAAATATCACTTTGCCATGAGTGTGGAGATTGATACCGGGTTATATTTCTCCTTTCTCCAGGCGATAGATCGCGCCAACGGCATGGAGCTAGATGGGAGGCGGATCAGAGTGGATTATTCAATCACCAAACGACCCCACACACCAACACCAGGAATATACATGGGCCGGCCCACACAGTAAGAACAGTAGTTACATTTGTGTAGTCATGACAATACCAAAATATCAGTGTTTAATACAACTTTTTATACCCAGTAGGCAGTAAAACCCCCACAGACAAAATTGAGTGCTCTATGTAGCTTAATTTACAAACTTTGAGTTAAATGTACTGCATTGAGGCCACTATTATTTCCATTAATCTCCTAGGAAGCTAAAATGGAATATTTCAATAATCTTTCAGTTAGAGCATGAATACATGTAAGCATTCAAGACTCAAAACTAACTTTAACTAGTACTACAAGATTGAGTTCTCGTTCAGCAATTTTTACTTGTTTTTTGTTTTTCCACAGCCTACTAAACTATTTAATTAGCTTTTAACATCTGCTTCTGAATCTCAACCGTTTTGTTCCTGTCACTAGTAACAGTGGCGGTGGTGGTGGGAGCAGTAGTGGCAGCAGGAGGGGGGGAGACTCTTACTACGACCGTGGCTACGACCGTGGCTACGACCGCGGCTACGACCGTGGCTCCGATAGATGCGATGAGTACGAGTACAGGTGAGGGTTCGTCTGAGGGAACGTGCAGACTGTGGCAAAAATGCCTTTCTCAGCCTGTGGAATGAGAATGCTGTGCAGAATGAACCACCGCTACGGTTACCCCTTTGACGTTGTACTTGGTAGTATAATATTTTGACTCAGTACAAACAACATACAGCATTGACTTTTCTACATTCTTGAGTTTGTGGGAAAGTAAACAAAATTGCTAATCAAAAGACTTGCAGGATTCAGTTGGACATGGAATCCTTTGAGGCTTTTACTGCCGCACTGTGCTTTACACTTTTCACTCTGTTGCAAACGAATTGTGGAAGCAAAACTGTCGCTTTACATAAGTATTGAACACGTCAACATTTTCCTCAGTAAATATATTTCCGATGGGCCTATTGACATGAAATTTTCACCAGATGTCGGAAACAAGCCAAGTTATCCACACATACAAAGAAATCAAAACATATATGTCCATAAATTACTTTATGTGTAATAAAGTGGAATGAAACAGGGAATAAATATTGAACACATTAAGAATAGAAGGTGCAAAAAGGCATGGGAAGCCAAGAAACCAGCTGAAATCTGTCAGTATTTAGGTAGCAATCCTGCCCCCCTTAATATCAGCTGGTTTAGTCCTAATTGATGGCCTATAAAAATGTTTTTCATTACCATGGTGTCACACAAGAAGTGTCTCATGATGGGTAAAACCAAAGAGCTCTCTCAAGACCGTTGCAACCTTATTGTTGCAAAACATACTGATGGCATTGGTTACAGACATATTTCTAAACTTCTAAGTGTTCCAGTGAGCACCATTGGGGCCATTATCCAGAAGTGGAAAGAACATAATTTCACCATCAACTGGCCACGACCAGGTGCTCCTCACAAGATTTCTCACAGATGAGTCAAAGGAATAATTAGAAGTGTTGTCCAAGAACCAAGGACCACTCGCAGAGAGCTTCAGAAAGACCTGGAATTAGCAGGTACAGTTGTGTCACGGAAAACAATAAGTAATCTACTCAACCGCCATGGCCTCTATGCACACTCACCGCGCAAGACACCATTGCTGAAGAAAAAGCATGTTGAGGCTCGTTTTAAGTTTGCTGCACAACATTTGGACAAGCCAATGAAATACTGGGATAAAATAGTCTGGTCAGATGAGACCAAAATTGAACTCTTTGGCTGTCATAGCACACACCATGTTTGGAGGAGAAATGGCAGTGCACATCACCCTAAAAACACTATACCAACTGAAGTTTGGAGGTGGAAACATCATTTTGTGGGGCTGTTTTTTCAGCATATGGTACTGGCAGACTTCACATAATTGAAGGAAGGATGAATGGAGAAATGTACGGAGACATTCTTGATAAGAATCTGCTGCCATCTCCCAGGATGCTGAAGATGAAACGAGGGTGGACATTTCAGCAAGACAATGATCTCCAAACACACGTCTAAGGAAACTCTCCATTGGTTTCAGAGGAACAAAATAAAGCTTCAAGAATGGCCCAGTTAATCACCTGACTTGAATCCAATTGATAATCTATGGAAAGAACTGAAGATCGGAGTTCATAGAAGAGGCCCCCGGAACCTTCAAGATTTGAAGACAGTTTGTGTGGAAGAATGGGCAAAAATCACACCTGAGCAATGCATGCAACTAGTTTCTTCATACAGGAGGCTCTTGAAGCTGTGATTACCAACAAAGCCTTTTCTACTAAGTATTAAAGAAATTTCTGCAAGCGTGTTGAATACTTTTTCCCTGTTTTATTCCACTTTATTATACATAACGTAATTTATGGACATATATGTTTTGATTTCTTTGTATGTGCGGATTACTTGGCTTGTTACCGACATCTGGTGAAAATCTCATGTCAGTAGCCCCATCAGAAATATATTTACTGAGAAATGTTGACGTGTTAAATACGTATTGCCCCCACTGTATATGTATGCTTTCATTTAATGCGAGTAATATTGACATGTTTGTAATCGAACTCCCCTTCAAAAAAATAACTGTAAATAGTTACCATTTTTTATTACTATTAGTACGAAACACCAATACATGTATTCTGTTGCTCCCTAACCCTGGCAACCAGTCGTCATAATCCTCAACATCGAGCGTAAGGAGGCTTGAATGTAGGGCCCTCCAAACATGCAACATGAACAAAATGGATCCATAAAAAGCACCAAGAAATGTCAAACGGTGATGGGCGTGACAATGGGAACGGCTAACATTACAAATATTCACCACAAATGAATCTGTGGAGGAGCATTATGAATTGTTTCCATCATTATGCCACACAATATATCATCCAGGCAACATAAAGAAATCATGGATACAATCCCCTATAAGATATTTGGCGAACAATGCCACTGATTTGTGACTTTTCCATTCACAGAATAAATGAGAAATTCCAAATGTCTAGAAACAGAAGTGAAGCATTTTTTTTTTTTTTTAAATAAATAAATAAAAAAGTTGCCGTTTATCGCCAGCTTGTTTTTCCAGTAAGCAGTGAATAACGAGCTCTGGCCTTACGAAGCGGCTTGTACCGCCCAACATCGTTAAGGCCACTCAGCCCAATAACTGTCAGTAATAACCTTATTCCATTTTAGTTCAAGGACTTTAATTACATATTTTATACAACATTGAAAATCTCTAACGGCTACTTTGTCAAATTGCGATATGCAACATGTTTTTTGGCACATTTCTTTTTTTTCTTCATGTTGTGGAGTCCTGCATGGAAGCCCATCACACAAATTTCAAGTCAACGCATGCCGAATGAGAATAGCTCAGAGGATTTAAATGGAAAAGAATACTAAGGCGGGGGCGGGGGGCTTGCATTGTTTAAACAGAACAACAGAATGCTTCGCTCTTTTAGAAATCACGTCTTGAAAATTCAACTTGTCCCTGTGTATTCCAAAGAATATATCGGATTCTTAAAACGTTGTAGATTTGTGAGATTGAGATCAGTCCGCGTTGCCTCAATTTACAGATTTGCAGGAATTAAATATTCATGTCGTAAATGAGTGCCGCAGAGGGAAGTTGAATTAGTCTTTCTCTGCTCCCCAGTCGCAGACGCTCTCCATCGCCATACTACAGCCGATACAGGTCTCGCTCACGGTCACGCTCCTACAGCCCACGTAAGTGAACCAAACACCTCCGCTGACGTTGGAATGTCTGCTCAGATGATTGGTGTCTGTACTAATGTCTGTTTCATTCATCCTTTTCAGGACGATATTAAACTGTCAGCTCTCACGTACCCTTCATCTGTCCACTCTGATGGTGTTCAAAGCCAGAAAAAGTTAATCTCTATGGTCTGGAGTACGAAGTTGGGAGTTATATCTTTGTTTTCCTTTTTGTTGTTTTTTTTTTTTTTTACATGCGAGTAGATGTCTTAACTTTTTAGGATGTTTTTCATGCACATCGAAGGACCGCTCAGCTGATGGTCGACCCGTTGTGCTGATCTAGGATTCCCTTGGTACTGATGATGATCTCGGTACTGATGATGAAGTGGCAGCATTCTCTTGACATAATGTGTCGAACCCACAATGCTCTGCACTCCTTTAATTGGAGGTAAACATGCTGCATGACTAGATTGAGCCGTTCAGGAACCAATAGTTTTTTTTCACATCTTATGTCATTCAAGTGTCAAATTGGACTGATTATCAGTTAGATTTAACTGTGTGTCTTATGGCAACTCCATTTCCTGGATGACTCCAGGTAAGTAGCAGGCAAACTGAGCTACAGACATTTTAATGATCTGTAGATGGTTCTAGGACAAGGTGTGTGTGTGTGTGTGTGTGTGTGTGTGTGTGTGTGTGTGTGTGTGTGTGTGTGTGTGTGTGTGTGTGTGTGTGTGTGTGTGTGTGTGTGTGTGTGTGTGTGTGTGTGTGTGTGTGTGTGTGTGTGAGTGATTGAGGAATTCATAAATTCTGCACCTCCATATTTTATTTTCATGTATCTTATTTAAATGTTTCTTTTTGTAAGAAAATAGAACTCTGTATAGAAAATGGTGTCTGGTCTCTGTTATGTGTGAAATGGAAACTGTGATGAGGTGAGTAGACAGACTAGAGCCTCTTAAAAAGCAATAAGGGCCAGTTCTTTGCACAGGTGTTCAAAAATTTGAATTGGTTTTATTTCCCATCACACCTAAAAGGGCAAATGTATTCATGTTTATCTCATAACTTAACAACACTGGTGAAAGTGGTGACAGCGAGCCTATATACCATATTAGGTCTTGAGTGTTATATCTTAAGTGAAATGATTACAAATTGTAATACAAAATCATATTTAGTGCCATTTCTAATGAAGTCTTGCATTCACAGACTGGTACTCAATACTGGGAGTTTGGTTGGGGGCCACCCGTTTATTATTTAGACTTTATATTATTTAGTCCCAGATTAACCTAAAAGATACGTGAATTCTAATCTGGAAGAGAATTACAAACTTGGACTCAGCCCTATATGTAAGGAATGAGCGGTTGATGCTCCATGCTGAGCTATCAGGGGCCCCACAGCTATTCACACAAGCACAGATCATTGTCTGGGTTTCAAGGTAGCACATAAGCAGGGTACAATGGTCAAAGTACAAGTTACCGAAGAACCTACAGTGACGTGGCAGATTGTCATGCAGTGACCACATACTTATATTATGGATGATCTTTTAAAACAAAAAATTCCAACTGTGCTTTCCTAGAAAGCACTGTAGAAAAGGGTATAATCTGGGAAATGATCAGTCCTTATTACAGCCTGCAGGTGCAAACTCCTAATTCATATTTTACTGCTCTTGAACCTCTAACTTTTATGTTAAGAGATACAGATACACTGATACTCATGGTGAGCTTATTGCGCCACTAACTAGAGCAAGTTATTGTTTGGATTTCTTTAGGTATAGGACACATTATCTGGCCCTGACAATTGTTCTATCCTCTCTGCCTTTGTTAGGCCAGGGCACCTTATTAGCAGGTGGTACGTTTGTGAAGATTATGGATTTATGCTTTCATATTATGAACTAACCCAGACCAGACCAAGGTTTCTTCTCATTAAACAGTCATATTTTTCTTGTGATGCCAACAGTAAAGCATTAATATCTTTAAAGTATTGACTGAGAACAAACAGCTCCCACATATCATTTATCTTAATCTCTGTACCATTTTCTATACTTCTTATATTGTTAAACAAAAATGTCAAATAGGTATTAAAGAGGAACCAAATTAAACCATTGGTTGCATCGTAGCCAGCACCAACCTGTGGCTCCAATCTCATCCATCTGCAACCAGATTTAGGTGAATTTAGTAGTTTGCTCAAGCTGATTCTCGGTATGTAGAGTAACTCAGATGTTTAAACCATGTGGTACCATTAAAACTTCACATTCTCTATCGGTTAACTAGGATCTTAAAAGTTCAGGGCTGTGGTAATGTTTTCTTGGGCAGACTGTTAATGAGTCGGATTCCTTTGGAAAGGTGTATCTCTAAGAAAACAGTTTGGGTCTTGTGTTTTTTTCTTATCAGTTTTAAATGTTCAAATGAACATGGCTTCAGACAAAAATAAAACGACATCTGGCCTAATAGTTTTACATGCACATCCTTGCACTTTGGAGTGTTGCTACTGGATCATGTCTGTCAAAAGCGAGCAGATTTAAAGGTTGTATTAAATTAGAAAATAAATAGAATGAAATAAAGCTCAAGTCATTTAGATGAGATGTTTAATTCCCAAAACGTTTATTTCAGCCCAAGTTAATCACAGCAATGTCATTTATAGAAAATACCATCTGTACGCTTAACATTCTACAACCTTTCTATACTTCAACCATTCCAGATTGAGTAAACAATACTTTATCAGCACAATGCAATGTAGGAAATATGACAGCCATTTTTTAATATATCTTTCTAAATATGGATATCAATTTGAGGTAAACAAAGTTAGAGATGTTCAAGAAAGGTCTTTTGAGCTTTTAGGAAGTTTCCTGAGCAAGTGCCATTACAATTAATCAACAAACCAATCAGAAAAGTGTCCCAGTAAGGACTTGTTCACCCAAAAGGTGCAATTTTAGGATACAATTTAAATGTAAAACAAAGTTAAAAGTAATTCCCAACTGACAGCAGCATCAAAAGATTGACTTCTACTGTCACGTATTGCTCAAAACAACAGATAGGCTTCATCTCAGACCAAACAGCAGATTCTGATCATCAAAAATAACTCCTTATTCAGGGAGAAAACGACACTGGGGTTCTGTCATTTTACACACAAAAACAGACCCCTTTCCAATTTTTAAGGACATATGTTACTGCCACTTGTGGAGCAATTGTTAAAACATTTTATATAATTTATTTAGACAAATTCAAAGAAAATAAGACCCTTAAAAACACACATACTAGCAGTGTTTTAATAGCTTATTGTCCAGTGTTTTACGCGTAGGCCTATTGGATAAAGACATGCAGGCCTGTGCACAATCACAAATGTTTATTCTTACAAAATAATTATTTAGAAAAGTCAATATCAATGCAGTTACCTGTACTTAACCAGTGGAGCGTTATTTCTTAACCAGTAAAGAGTGTTCCTTGGCATGTTTTAAAGGGGCACAAACCGCCATTTTCTAATAAGGAGTGTCATCACATGGAAATGTGGGGAGAACAGATTTATCCGTTTTTTAAGGCCCTGAAAGGAGACTTGAGGAAATAATTTAAAATAAAGAGACACTTTTCTTTTCTTAAAAAGAAATCTCGCCATTAGATCGACATATCAAAGTGACCGTTGAAACTTTTATTTACACGTTTTGTCCAACATGGCGTTCAGCCCTGGTCCATACATTCAAAGCAGCGAGGCAAGACTTCCCTGAAACAAGACTTTTCCAAACAGACGAATAAACAATATTGATAATAATAAAAAAATTAAATAAAAAATCAATTTAAAAAAAAAAAAGGGAAAAACCTCACCGGAGCATCGAATCCCCTGATTCAATGCATAGTTGTGTCTTATGGAGGAAAAAGCAGATTAGCCTCTTTCTTTCCTTTTTTTTTTTTTTTGTTCGTCAATGCAGACAGACTAACTTTAAACAACTTTCCTACAGTTATGCATTTCCTTTAGAACGCTCCCCCGGCTGGGACTGCGGGGAAACAGCTGCATTTGCACACACTGTCTTTCTGATAGGCGATCGGATCTTACAAAAAAAAAAAAAAAAAAAAAAAAAGACCAAAAAAAAGAAAAAAACAAAAAGAACTTTTAAGTCTGGGCTTCCCTATGGAACGGCTCCGCGGCACGGGGAGCTGGATGGGGGCGGGGATCTTTTCTGTACATTCCTCAGCGATACATTCACTTCTCCACGCCGCCTGGGAGGGAGCGCTGCGCCGCTGCGGGGCGCGGGGCTGCACGCAACGAGCTGCCGCTGCTGGCGTGCACTGATGCGCGTCAACAGGCGGTGGGCTGCGAAAACAAAAAAAAAACAAACCCCCCCCCCCCAAAAAAAAAAAAAAAACCCCAAACGTGTTTATTTTCATTTCATTTCCAGATCTCCGTTTTTGCTGGGAGCGCGTCTTTCTGCGTTTCGTTACTTATTTCGAACCGGAGACGCGTAAAATGAAAGAATCTGGGTTCTAAAAAATTGTGTGAGCCCAAATAGGCCGATTGGACGGGATATTTGCATTATTTCCCCGGTGCAGATGATTAAATGCGGCACAAATAACGCCGGAACCGGCGCTGCATCCCATCAACCCCGGAGGTTACGTTGAAAACCATCATTCAACGCGCAGTTCAACGATTAAGGAGTCGCGCATTTATTGTGAAGTGCGAATGAAAACGCTGTTTATTGATCATTTTGCGTTATTCCCATTGGTAAACAAAGAGGTATTCCCCTCGCCGCCGCGACTCCGAGGCCGGCGCAGCGCTGTGCGTTCACTTGTGCTTTATATTTGTTTGATTGTGAGCAACATGTGGGGAGAGAGAACAAAAAAAAACAAAAAAAAAAGACACAAAGTGGGAAAAGATGGAGCGGAGGCGGCTTCGTTCGCGCGCCGATTCATATAGAATCGCAGCCAATGAATGGAGGCGCCGCTGAGCGCGAGCCAGCACGAGTAGTACGAGGCAGGACTGGCGCGCTCTGGTTGGTCCGCTCCCTCGACCAATCGTAGCCCTCCGTGAGTTTGTTCAGCAGCAAAATAAGTAACCCACTGTGACGGCCGAGCCCCGTGCGTCTGCCAGGGGGGGAAGGCCTCACACAACCACATTTCCTCTCTAAGCTACTTGACAAGAGCATTATACACCCTTTTATATTCACATCTAAATATGTTGGTGAACATAAAAATCTATAATAGAGATCTATAATATTTTTCTGACTATTGTGTACTGTATATCTATCTATCTGTCTATCTATCTGTCTATCTATCTGTCTGTCTGTCTGTCTGTCTGTCTGTCTCTCTGTCTCTGTCTGTCTGTCTATCTATCTATCTATCTATCTATCTATCTATCTATCTATCTATCTCTATGTCTGTCTATCTATCTATCTATCTATCTATCTATCTATCTATCTATCTATCTGTCTGTCTGTCTGTCTATCTATCTATCTATCTATCTATCTATCTATCTATCTATCTATCTATCTATCTATCTATCTATCTATCTATCTATCTATCTATCTATCTATCTATCTGTCTGTCTGTCTGTCTGTCTGTCTGTCTGTCTGTCTGGCGACAACTCATTAGTCAACCAGATGAGGCCCAACCGCACCTTGATGCTCCCAATTTGCATTTAGAGTACGCGCTCGAGGAATAGGGGCGTATAGGTACCATAAATGCAGAACCCCTATGCCTGTTGAATGTACTGTATAGCCTGAAACTCATTCATTAAATATAAATGAAACAAAAAAAAAAAAAAAAAAAAAAACATATGGCCAATGCAATAACAATTAATGTTGTTTTGGATTTAGAGCTTCTTGTGAATATGAACAAAGGAGCCCATAAAAGCTAGGTTACCTGGTCCATATAGACCTAGTAAAATAGGCTACTGCAGGCCTATGGCTAACTGTCCTATCCTTACATATCTGAAAACAATAGTTTGTTTAATAGAAATGATGATACAATGGGATATTGCTTTTTTTTTAATCTAATCCCTTGTGTGGTGTTTCAAGGGTTTACACTTTCTCCTAGATTGAGAGTTAGCACTTATTTGAGAATACATTCTATTCAGCTCCTTTATGTGTGGCGACTACAACTCTTGGACTACAATCTTGGGCTTTGAGTGTGATTTTTGTCGTACACGTATCGACCGTTGTGCAATACATCAGACCGTATTACACAATTGATTGAATTGGGCTTTGACGTGGTGAGCCCTTCACTCCAGGTGACTCCTCCCAGAAGGGATTCAAATGCATTCAGCCAACAGGGCCAAGACTTTTCCAGGTTTTTTTTATTTTAACCGTCTGAACCATGGTAGAGATCTAAACAGTGTCGGCAATGAGACACCCAGTAGGCCTACCCACTCCCACGGGGAAATGCCTAACCACTCCCACGGGGAAGTCACGCGTGCTCTCGGGACAATGAGTTGTGGATCATGGCTGCAGCCTTGCGGAGGAAGATGGACGCCGACATTTGGGATAGTAGTAGTAGTATTAGTAGGCTTACGTGTCATTTCCGCAGTGACCCACAGTGTCTCGGGGGCCCTTACCAGGGCACATCTCTCTAGAAATAAACATTTTTAAACAATTGCAGACGTTTTGCAGCATTTATGAATGGCTCCACCTCGTTTTTACTATTTCCCCGCCGACCAATGAGAAAGGACACGCATTTGATTCTCGTAAAAGTAAAACGGCGCGAGTCAAAATGTTGAGCAAATAAATGAGCGTGAGCCCTTCTCGTATCCACGTTGACCTTCGTCCAAAAGTAATGCGTTACAGTTCAGTGAGTTACGATACTATTGTGTTTTACTATCATTCTTGTCTAAATGCGTTCTCCTCCGGCCATCGTTTTAAAACGTGTACGTAACATTTATGAATGGCTCCACCCCCCCCCTCGTCCTCCGGCTCCGCCGTCCGCGTAAAATAACACGCTCGCTTTTCCACGACCGCACTTCTCCGCGTGCGCCGCCCGCACTCGGGCGGCCGCGGCGGCGCGTCGTCGCCCTGCGCAGGCGCGCCGGCGCAGGGCTACTACTCCCCCCGTCGGCCAATCAGAGGCGAGGCTGCGGCGGCGAGGAAGAAAAGAAACGACGCCGGGTGGAGTTCTCACGGAAACCCTTCTCCCACCCCCACCCCCCACCCACCCCCCGGCCGCCAACCCCGCTCCTCTTCTCCTCCTTTATCTCCACCCCCCCCCCCCCTTTGTAGCTGGTCCCCCCCACCCCGGATTCCCGTGCAATTATTTTACACCACACCCCCCCCCCCCCTCCACCCAAAAAAAAAACAACCAAAAAAACACAAACAAATAAAAACCTCTTAATTGAGCAATTGGGATTCCTCACGTGCGGGGGGTTGATTTGTAGTTTGAACACGTGGCTCATTCAAAAAAAAAAAAAAAAAAAAAAAAAAAAAAAGCCGGAATAGACGAGTGAGTGTGTTTTGGGTTTGTTTTTTTCCCTTCCTCCTCCGTTGTACGATCCTTTACTGTGTGTGTGTGTGTGTGTGTGTGTGTGTGTGTGTGTGTGTGACATTCTCGGTCTCTCGGCCATAAGGGTTTTTTTTTGTTTGTTTGTTTGTTTTTTTTTGTGGAGGAGAGGAGGAGGTGGTGGAGGTGGAGGTGGTGGTGGTGGTGGTGGGAGGGGGGCAAAGTAGTTTCTCCTCCTTTTTTTTTTTTTCCGCCTCCACCCATCGTTTGGAACTACGGGATTTAATAATTGAACAATTCTATTCGCGCGGCGCGGCGAGAGAGCGAAGGAGGGAGAGAGAGAGAGAGAGAGAGAGACCGAGAGCGAGCGAGCGAGCGATAGAGAGAGAGAGAGAGAGAGAGAGAGAGACAGACGGAGTTAAATCTCTCTGTGGCTTCGAACGACCCGGGGAAGCACGCCACGCCACGCCACGCCGCGCCACGCCACGGACACACTCCGTGATAGTAAAAGAAAGAAGAAGAAGAAGAAGAAAAAGAAGAAGGAGGAGGAGGAGGAAAAAATAAGGCTAGAATTAGTTTGATTTTTTTGGGGGGGGAGAGGGGGGGTGTTTCTTTTTTTTTTTTTTTTTTTTTTTTTTTTTTTACTACTCCCCACCCCCCAACCCCACCTCCCCAAACAAAAAAAAAAAAAAAAAAAAAAAAAAAAAAGCCGCCGCACGCACAATCCGCTCCGCGCGCACACACCTCCCATCGTGTCGGAACCGAGAGATCCGACCATGAACAAGCTGTACATCGGCAACGTGAGCGAGGATGCGGGCGCCGAGGACTTGGAAAGTGTCTTCGAGCAGTGGAAGATCCCGCACAGCGGCCCCTTCCTCGTCAAGACCGGCTACGCGTTCGTGGATTGCCCCGACGAGAAGATCGCGATGAAGGCCATCGATGTTCTTTCAGGTGAGAGGAGGAGGAGGAGGGTGGGGTGGCATTGCATTCTTTTTTTCTTTCCTTTGAGTGAGTTGGAAAGTGTCAATTAAAACAATTTCAAAATGGGGAGAGGTGTGTGTGTGTGTGTGTGTGTGTGTGTGTGTGTGTGTGTGTGTGTGTGTGTGTGTGTGTGTGTGTGTGTGTGTGTGTGTGTGTGTGTGTGTGTGTGTGTGTGTGTTACTATTACTTCACCCCCACCACACACACGCTTCCCCACACCCTCCTCAATGAGATGCGTGTAGTCTTATTATAGGGTTGTGTGTGTGTGTGTGTGTGTGTGGTGAATCCTATACCCTAATCCAAGCAGTTCTTCCTTGCAGCCCTTTCCACTTAAAACTCTTTATTTTAGCACTGATCTCGCCAAAGGATCAGACCGGGGCCGTGTCGTCTTGTGCTCGAAACTACTCCACGCAAACGTGTGAATGGGGGGAAAAGGCTTTTCCTACTGTGTCGCTTTCACGCCGCTTCGGAGCGGCTGGGGCGCGTGGACGCCGAAGGAAACGCTGTTTGCGAGGCACGACACTTCTTTGACACAATTAAAAGAAAAGCGGCGACCGAGGCCCCTTTCCAACGGCTGCTTTGAACTTGCAGACTGTTTCCAGGTTCGACGGTTCAAGGCCCTGAGGCTCAAGTGGCCTAACTTGTTTCCACATTGTGGGGCATGATTTCACTGAGGGCCATGCTGTCACTCCAGGTGCTTTAATGGTGCTGGTCAAATGTAGGCCAAAGAAATGCGCTCCACCACCTCCTGGCTGTCTGCTGTTTTAGTCTTTTGTGTGTGTGTGTGTGTGTGTGTTAAACTAAATTGTCATGGGAACGCCTCGTAGTTGAGTTAGGATTTTATTTTTTTTACTATCTCGGCGCTATGGCAAAAAAAACGTGTAATTCTTATGTCTTTCGACTCCTATGGCAGGATTTTTTAAATTTGTATTTCTGGTATAATTAAAAACGACCCTGCATGCATTGCAACTGCACAGCTGATCAGATTATGCACCACTTGATAAAACGATAAAAGTTTTTTGTTTTTTTTTACATAAATAATAACAATAAAAAAAAAAAAAATAGGCTAGGATTACAAACTGCCCGTTTAAGCCTGAAACCTGTTTTGTGTTGTCCTTTCAAGGTAAAGTGGAACTTCATGGAAAAGTTCTCGAAGTGGAGCACTCTGTCCCTAAACGTCAGAGGTAAGGGTTGCACTATTTTTTTTTTTGTTTGTTTTTTGTTTTTATAACCGGGTTTTGGATCTAGTCGTCTGCTTTTATTTCTCTTTATCGGTCTTCTTCAAAAACACGAATTGAAAAAAAACCAACAAAAAAAAACAAAACAAGGCAGTGAGGCTGGGCTGGAAATGTACATCTCCTCCTCTGCGTTTAAACAGTTGTTTTATCGTTTTGTTTGGGCGAAATTAATTGGGAGAATTTTTGTCTTTTTCTTTTTTTTTTTTAATATATACGAGGGTAAAATACGAGCGTGTGCGCGTGTTGGCTCCCCCACGCCACGACTGAGTTGCTGCACCGTAGATAATGTTGAATGTCTACCGTCTTACTAGTCCCACCGCCCCTGTCCCATCGATACGCGTTTAAATATATTAAAAAAATAAAAATAAATAAAGAAATCCACAGGCCCCTAAATATCTTCCACGCAACATTCAGCTGCTTTTCGAGCCCAGGCGCGTGCGTGCGGTGCGTGGGCCCGTGGAGCCGTCCATTTGAGGAGGATCTGCCCGTCATCCCTCCTGCCCTCCTCGACACGTTGAGCTGTGGCATGACATGGAGCCCAAACGCGATGGCAGTGGGAGCACTGGGCCCCATAGTCGCGGAAAAGTCCACTGCAGACCAAGTCATGCTATTTGCGCAATTCTGTAATTAAAAAAAAAAAAAAATGATAATAATAAAACTCCCATTTTTGTCAGCAGCACGCTCTAGTTTTGACGCTGTGATTTTAAGAGTGGCGGATATACTTTGGTCCTTGTATTTGTCCTTGTTTAAAAATTAAATGAATTGCACATTATTTAGTTACTGCGGTTCATATTTTTAGCCATTAATCTCAATGTGACGTGTTAATTGTTTTGTTTTTTGTTTTTTGTTAATGGAATGTAATGGTGGGCAATTGTTTTTTTTTTTTTTTAATTATGGTGTGAAGCTATTTAAATTATAACATGTAGTCATGGTAGCATCATGCCCCTCTGACGGTATGGTGAATTTGCTGATTGACTGACATGACTTTTTTTTTTTTTTTTTTCTTAAATTATTCCTGGCATTTTTATTTTTTTAGGCTGGTGGTCTCAATTGTTGTGGTGCTCTAGTACCCCTGGTGTGCCAGGGTGAATTACAAAGGGACTGAATTTTAGGTGAAGTGCTCTAGCCTCCTCCCCTCTCCCAATGATTGACCAAAAACTGGTGACACTGCGCTTGTTGTATTGCATTTGTTTCCCTGCAAATTGGTGTGACTCAGTAGCAATATTTAGTCACAATGGGAAGGGGAATGTTAAATTTCCCCCATTTCTACGAACACTACAGATATCTGTGGCCATTTGGGTATTTTACTGGATGTAGAGGACATGGTTGAGCCCCTTCTTTGAGTTTTAACCAGCCATCAGCTGGGGGCTTGGCCAATCACCACGACTTAACCTTTAAACCCACCAGGAAGGGGAAGTACCGTAGAGGAGACACTCTAGACCTGCGACCGACCGAGTGGGTGGGTGTGGGTGGGAGGGGGTTGGGGGGTGGCCTGCAGTAGCAAGGCGTGTGTACATGGGACTGGCTGCTGACTAGCACAGAGTTTGACGCTTAGAAAAATGTATTTTTAAAGTTTTGGGGCATTTTCCTGAGCTTAGTCATATTGTGGCTTGAAGTCCACCCTACGCAGCTTTTCTGTAGTGTGTGTGTGTGTGTGTGTGTGTGTGTGTGTGTGTGTGTGTGACCAACATTTACGCAGTGCAAGTACTGCATCCGAAACTATGTGCTATGACCACATTACATTTTACTTCTTAAAGTATAATTCACCACAAATTCACCAAAAATAATGCTAATGAAATGGCTTAAAATAATTTATGTAAAATATATAAAATGTTTCAGCAGACCCAACGTTTATTTCACACCAACGCAATGCACGCTTTGTGCATTTATCTGGCTATTGCATGTATATCTTTTATAGGTAATTTTATTTAAATATATGGTGACGGGAATAATTTTGGCAAGTCACCCATCTAATAACAATCTGGATTTGTTTTGTTTTTGTGCTGGTTGTCTATTTTGGCCACAATTTGCTTGCTAAATACTGTTGTTCATTATTTTTTTTTTTTATATAGATGCACAAATATTAAAGTTTAAATGTTCCACATGGGTTAGTCTATAATGTCGTACTTGCACCTGGCTGGTTGAATTATTTTAAACCTGCTTGCCCACGCATATCTGAGGCTACATTTTCACAAATAGGTGTGTGTGTGTGTGTGTGTGTGTGTGTGTATTTGGGTTGAGTTGTTAGATGTCTAAAATAATGTCCTAGACAACTTGGTGTGCATTGAACTGTAGCTCCTACAATCCTGGGTTACAGGGTCACTGTGGAGGCCCCCCACCTGTAAAATGGGAATCTGGGACTGCGGCTTGGGGTGTCAGAACTGTGACTGTGGCCCCTTGTTTAGCCACTCTGTAAGGCTTGGTTCTAAAACATGTAATTTTTCATCAAATTACTTAATAACTTTTAATCAAATGACACTTTTTAAATTTTTTTCTTTAAAGAACAAGAGGTCTAATTCACACAATACATCTGTGTGTTTTAAATTATCAATGGCGGGCGCCTTACAAAAAAAATTCCCTTATCAATTGAGTCGCGAGAGCGTAGTTGGTTGGCCGAGGCTTGTGCATGCGAGGCCTGGGAGGGGACAGCGGAAATAGGGCTGCGTGCGTGGAGTCATTCAGAACCCCTGCACACTGACTAGTCGGTGGATGGGCGTGGAACGCAGACTGTCTTCCCTCTCCACTCTGAGTATTGATAGATGGACGGATGGATGGATGGTGCTTCTACTCCAGTGCATGGTGGGAGCCTAGAAATGGAGATGATTGTTGAGGTGCTTCAGATGGGACGAAGGGACGAGGTGGTGATGGTGAATTCAGATTCTGTACTTCCTAATGTGTTGGCTCCAGCTCCGCAGTGCGGGCCTATAGATCTGGGCTGGGTGTGGACGGCGGTGCACGTTGAAGTGTGATTCTGCTGAAAGCTGGTCGGATTTAAAAGTAAATAAGGAGACCTGGCCATCACATGACGAGCCACCCCCAGTCACTCCTGGCTGTTCCCTTCCTCTTGCTTTTAACCCCCACTCTACATGTTTCTGTCAGTGGACTTGTCCGTGTCCATGGTAACGGGGCCCCACCCCCACTGGGCAGAGAGGGCCCTTGTTACCCTTTCAACCCCCCCGCCCCCCCCCCTTCCACAAAATCAAAGGCTCGGACTAGGGAATGTACACCCCCACCCGTATACCCCTCCATACCCCGGCTGACTTCCTCCATGTGTGCAGCTATAGGTTAATCCCACTGGAAGCACTCTGTGCATTTGCACATTTTGCACGCCGTTCCCACCGCAATGCAGAGCATGGGAGGTTGGGGAATGGGGTGGGGGGGTGGGGATGGGACGGGTTAATGGCACAGTAGGCCGGAAAGATCTGGAATTCCTCTTGGAAGCTCGTTTGGGAATTTTTTTTTTTTTTTTTTTTTTTTTCTTCACATTTCACTCATTTTGAATTTGATGGCTTCCTAATGCCGGTGGCTGCTTTGATAGCACTTGAGTTTGTGTGACTGTCTCTCCCCCCATGTTACATGTTTTGCTACGACTAAAGTTTTTACTAGTCTGTCGTAGTGCGTGGAAATACTTTTAGTGTTTTTCATACTCTTTATTATAAATGTGAGCTGGATGTGGTTTAGGGACCAGCTGAGTGATGTGCGGTCACAGGCATTATTTTCCACAGCATTGCAGTTTACAGTTTGTCTTATTAGATGACCTGCGTTATTTAAATGTCACATTTATAGGTTGTTGAAATTGGAGCAGTTAATGTATTAAAAAAAAATAAAAAGAGGAAACATCACAAGTAAAACGGTACGTTAATATGAAATTGAGCGCCATTAAAAGCAGCATGCGTTTGTTGGCTGTGCCGCGGATATACAGGTGGGAGACGTCTGGGTTGTCATGGCCACTTTGCAAATGCATGGCAGGGTCGCTTTTAAAGCACCGGGTCTCCACTGGACATCTTGGGCATTGCAGGTTCTAGGTTGAGGTGGCTAACTTGTCAGTGATAGCCACATATTGGCCCTCTGGTACACTTTGGTCTTAAATCCAACTACCACCGAAATTTACCAATCGGGAACCTCTCTGTTGAAAGGGAGAGGATGAGTAGGGATTTCTGTAATGCCGGACGCAACCTGGTCACCAGGAATGTCAAGAGTGCAGCAGCTGGAAGTGTGGGTTTTCGCAGTTACTATGGAACATGCTTGGGTTTTGGGTCTTCTCGGGGTAGGTGGCAAGCAGAGATCCCTCTTTGATTTTGCTTTGGCATTTCTGTGCCTCACTCCCCGACCTCAGTCTGATACAAAATCGACGAACCCTGAAGAGTGACGGGGAAATGTGCCTGAGCCTCGTGCTCGAGTACTAACCCAAAATGTATGAAAAATTCCCAATCATTCCACTCTCATACCTCCATTGGCGGCTCTGCTCCCACGGGATTGGGGAGGTTGCCCGGAGCCCGGTGTTTATCTTAAGGGGTCTTTCCTGGTTGGGGCCGCCGAGCAGTGGCTTTTCCAGTATTAACCATCCCCCTTTCTCTCCCCTTCTTTCCACGTGTCTCACCCAGGACACATGATGCACCTGCTGTGTGTGTGTGTGTGTGTGTGTGTGTGTGTGTGTGTGTGTGTGTGTGTGTGTGTGTGTGTGTGTGTGTGTGTGTGTGTGTGTGTGTGTGTGTGTGTGTGTGTGTGTGTGTGTGTGTGTGGTCCTGATGCTGCGGCCCATCCAGTGAATAACCTCTCCCCCCGTTCCCTCCCCAGGAGCTGTAAGTTGCAGATCAGGAACATCCCGCCTCACATGCAGTGGGAGGTGAGTGCTAAACTGCTGCCGCTTGCAGGGTGGGGCGCCACTGCCATGTCTTCTGTGGGTTTGGGCCGTACACCCGCTCGCTTCCTTCTAACGTGCTGACGACACGATGATCGCTGGAGCTAAAAAGCTAAAATGGCCGGGCATGAGGGTGCACTTGTGGATTTTATTTATTTTTTAACACACAAATTGTTGCGTTGGGTTGGATGGGTCAGGGCGACGAAATACCGGTGTGCTATCGGGGAAATATCTGGAAAAACCTTCAGTCCTCCATGTGCAGTCTACACATGTCTGACACACAGATTGAAAGCTCAAACCAAAAAAAAGCTTTTGTATTCCCACTTGTTGGCCGTACGGCTACTAAATGCAAATTGTGAAACTGAATCATTCTTCTGTCCGATGGCTTCTTTTTGACGGAGGATTTCTAAAGGAATGCAGTGAATTTTCGTGGTGTTGCGGTGCTTTTTACTACTGGTCAATAGGCTCTGTTTCAGTTAAAGCCATTTTACACAAAAGACATTTTTATTGCAAACTGCTCCTGAAAATGGGACATAAGAAATCTGTTAATCAATTAACTAATGAAACTTTGATTCACGCTAGTGTATTCATTACATGGACTTGTCTAGAATCTAAAATACACACACACACACACACAACTGGAAAATGGCTTTCCTCAGATATGGGTAAATTTTTAAAAGCTCCCGATCTGACCCAAGACATATAATTGCCATTACAGTGCATTTCTTGAATTCTTTAAATATCTCATTAAGAGCTGACATTAGAACGACAGAACGAACCGTTCTGAAGGTTCCCCTAAAATAAAATGTAAAATCCTACAGATGTTTATTTATATGGAATCAACCCACTCCTGCCCTGAGCTGTAAATTATTGTTTAAAGCGAACTGTTGATGGATTCCGTCTCTCCTCAAGAAGGCAAGCTCACTACAGCAATTAAAAATTAAATGCAAAATATTCAACACTAGAATTGAGACAAGGTCAGTGTCTCTGGGAGATGCTGGTGACGTTGATCCATAGCGGGGGGTGGTGTGGGGGGGGTGATTTTAATTTGAGTGGACGTGTGCAGTGTTATAGGTAGAATTTCTCCCAACTGAAAGCCACTGCAATATTGGTACAGCATGGGTGTGCTTTGAGATAAGTATTGAGCAATATGTGTGTGTTTTCACATACTTGAGTTTATTCCTGTACATGATCGTAAAATTGGAAATATTACTTACTTGCATTTAAAATTTACAGTAATATACTTGATGGAGTTCCCTTTGAACAATTTCTCTACCAGAGCAATGGTCCAATCAACACAAAGTTTAGTTTTAATTCCCACATGTTTTGTTCACACCGATGGCAAATTAAAACAGGCCTGATTGAAAGATTTCTTCTTCTGGTGTCTAGCAGTGCCTCTGAATTCTCCTGCCAAACATTCTGCTGTTGCATTTGAGTTTGGGTGCTACTGAATGCATACATGGCTTTTAGAATTCCAGCCCCATTCACTTTCCCCCGATGAAATGGCCACGCTGGGTGTTTTCTAATGGTGGGCTCTCCTCGTCTACGCATGCCGCGGATCCACCCATGTTCCTAGCATGTGGCGAGCCGAGCCGTCTGTCTCCTCGAAAGGTGAAATGGAGGGTTTGTTCCGGGGGAGGGGCTGAAGGATTGCAACAACAAAAGGAAAAAAAACCCTGAAATGGGTTATTTTTTTTATGTAAAGACCTTGTGCTTTATCTTATCAGCTAGATACGACGGTGTGTGCCGTGGTGTGTGCGGCCCCACAGCTACAGAACGGTTGTGGTGGTGTGTTCACGAGCCGTGGTAGTGGGTGGGCCAGGCTTTTTCTCCCCTTTAGCCTCCATGTGCGGAGGACTCACAGAATGTGTAGCATGAACTCCTTCCCCTCCCCCAGCTCCAGCTTCCTGCTGGAATGCACCCCACCCTTTCCTGAATGCCCTGGATTCCCATTGGTCGGGCCCCGCTGACCGACCGGCGCAGCAGCCAGCCGCCAGCGTGCAGCTCCTGACTTTAGGGAGTATATCATTGCGGCGGCAGCCAATGGCAGGGTTTGGTTGTGGCAGGGGGCGGGAGATAGCACGGTTGGTCGGCCGGGGGTAGGGCAGGCGGGTCGCCTGGTTGGCTGAAAAGAGGGGTTGAGCAGTCAGAGGGTGTGGTCTTGGTTTTGACTGCATGGTTGGAGGTCTTCAGTATGGAAGCTTGAGCCTAGAATCCTTACTCCCCCTCCTGCCCACATATGATCATGAATCTATGAATTAAAATCCCTGCGTTTGCCAGATTTAGGCAGGTGCCTGGCTTGGTTTGGTGCTGCTGGGTTTGTTAAGCTGAAAATTCCCCTCAAGTTAGGGAATGTTGAGTTTTCCAGCGTGCTGCAAAAACCTGAACGGTCAGCCGATGGATCCAATACAGAATGCCTCCTGTCAACGCTGATCCGTGAATTTGCTGCAATACGGCCTGCCCTTCCGTGTTGCTGAAATGTAGTTGATCATTAATTTTGAAATGAATACTCGTCGATTACAAGCGCTCTAGGGTTATTGATCTTGCTTGGCACATCAAGTACAAGTAACTCAAATTAGATGCACTTTTAAACAAATTGGGACCAAACTGTTCAAAGTTTTAGTTTGCATTGGTTTGGAAGCAATGATGGATTTAAGAAGGCAGTACACACAGCCTCAAGGTTCTCGTGTGACTCAAACACATCATGTAGGCCTCTTGCCTTTCATCAAACTATGCGGCTGCTTCTTTAGATGAGCTTACGCATCTAACCTTGTCTTTGTCTCCTCAGGTCCTGGATGGTATGCTGGCCCAATATGGTGCAGTAGAGAACTGTGAACAAGGTAAATGTCAGTCTGACTCCTGACTGTCCACTCCACTAGAATACAGTTGTTCACGCAAAAATAAATCCTAGAAATGTCATACGAAAACCTCCCCCTGAGGGTAATTTGTGTGTGTGTGTGTGTGTGTGTGTGTGTGTGTGTGTGTGTGTGTGTGTGTGTGTGTGTGTGTGTGTGTGTGTGTGTGTGTGTGTGTGTGTGTGTGTGTGTGTGTGTGTGTGTGTGTGTGTGTGTGTGTGTGCGCGCCCCCGCAACAGTGAACACTGAAACAGACACTGCAGTAGTCAACGTTCGATATGGGGCAAAGGACCAGGCCAGATTGTGAGTTCCATAGGACACGCATGTGTCCAAACACACACTATCAGCACAACCCTAAACATCCAGTGTGGCTGTACTGTGGTAGCCTCACACATCCTGCCACATTCTGTGCCTCTGGGTTTCATTTCCTGGGTCCAGTTCTCCTGGCAGTGCAACTCATTCCCATCTCCTCTTCTGCCTGCAAGCCTCATTTTAGGTGCCACTGCATGACAAAGGGGTTAAAAAAAAAAAAAAAAAATCCATTTGGTGCCCCCTGGTGTTCATTAATCTCAGCACGGCGTTGCTCTTACTCCGGTGGGGTGGGAGGCGGGGGACAAACATTCAATTGTGTTAGGATGGTGAACGGAAGGTGACAAGGGAGGCTTTATCCAGTCTAACTGGCCACATGAGATTTAGGCTTGTGTTCCCCAAACCAATTTCAGTAAATAGCTGATTCCCCTCAGCAAGGGTAAGAGCGAGTGCGTGCGCTATTTAGCCCTGGAGTCTCTTACTCTCTCAACACCTTGAATTGGCTTTATTTCAATGAAGACTATCAACTCAACCTTCCATCCTTTTTGTTAATGTCCAGAAATTGATTTGAAGCCCTTGTTGCTTTGCTGTTGATTGATGGTATTGGCATGGAAACCTTAACCTACCATGGCGGAGCCACGTCCAGTTCTTCTTGATGACCGTCCTCTCTGTGGGCGTGCTCCAGGGCCATGGAGAAGCTGAACGGCTTCATGATGGAGAACTTTGCCCTGAAGGTGTCCTACATCCCAGACGAGATGGCCGTGCCCGATGCTGCTCCGATGGGGGGCAGGAGAGGCTTTCCTCCCCGCGGACCCCCTCGCTCGGGCTCCCCGTCGCTGGGCGCCCGGCCCAAGCTGCAGTCCGACGTGCCGCTGCGCATGCTGGTCCCAACGCAGTTCGTCGGGGCCATCATCGGCAAGGAGGGAGCCACCATCCGCAACATCACGAAACAGACCCACTCGAAGTAGGTGGAGATGGCTAGATGTGGATGGGGTGGGGTGGGGGGGGCGGTGTAATCCATGTGTATTTGTATGCCCTCACCACCTACTTTGTCCTCCAGGATCGACATCCACAGAAAAGAGAACGCTGGAGCGGCTGAGAAGCCGATCACGGTCCACTCCACCCCCGAAGGCTGCTCCAACGCGTGCAGGACCATCATGGAGATCATGCAGAAGGAGGCCGTCGACACAAAGTTGTGAGTTTCCGCAGCTGAGCAACTTGCTCCTTCAGTTGGTTTCTGATTGTGAGGTTCCTCGGCAAACCCACCTCCTAATCAAACTGTCTGCATTTTGGCGTTTCCACGAATCAAATCATTCTCGTCGTGTGTTTTGATTATCATTTCCAAAATACCAATCACAGTGACGGTCAGTGTCACCGCTGGGCCCGTTCCAATTAGCGGACGCTGCCTCCTTTTTCATTTTGAATACCGGTGTTTATTCATACGTCTGGAGGCTTTGTTTTTAGAGGTATGCGGAATATGATTTTTGCATTGGGTAGATATTTTCAGTCTTGGCAATACAGCAAATGTGGTTTGGGTCCTTCATAATAAATACATAATAATAATAATAATAATAATAATTATAATAATTTAAAAAAGCTGTAAAACACTAACATACATGGTGGATGTATAAAGACAAGTTGCAGGGCTCAGTCTACAAAAGTGATCCGTGACTTTGAACCCCGCTTTTTTGGGGGGGGGGGGGCATTACCGGTGACTGCTCCATGGGAAACTTTGGATGTAACTGTTTAAGCAAGCAAAAAAAAAAATATTTGTAACCGCTGCATCTCTTGTTCCCTAAGCATCCCTCTTTGTGTCTTCCGTAGTACTGAAGAGATCCCACTCAAGATCCTCGCACACAACAACTTTGTGGGCCGGCTGATCGGGAAGGAAGGCCGCAATCTGAAGAAGATCGAACAAGACACCGAAACCAAGATCACAATCTCACCGTAAGATCATTTCTGGCCGCGGCCCTGACCGCCCCGCGCAGTCTGAATTCCACGGCGTGGAACTGAAACTAACGTGTCGCCGTGGTGCCTCCCGTCCAGCCTCCAAGACCTGACGCTGTACAACCCAGAGCGCACCATCACCGTGAAGGGCTCCATCGACGCGTGCGCACGGGCCGAGGAGGAGGTGATGAAGAAGATCCGAGAGTCGTACGAGAACGATGTGGCCGCCATGAACGTGAGTTTTGGCCTCCGCCACCGAGGGAGGACGCTGGGGCACGAACTGGACCTTTTATAAGATTAGGAAAAATGGATTATTAAAAAAAAAAAAATAAAATCAAGGTTTTGAGATTCTGTTAAAGGAATCAAATCTCTGCACTGTTGGTTTGACAAGGGGAAGCTTGGTGTCAGTGACAATCCAGTTTTCTTTGCTTATATTATCAAATTATTTTCATTCGTACTGGCAGTTAAAATTACATGTCCCACCTTTCTTTAAACGTATGGTACTTTCCACCCTCATTCTAGGATTCCTTCTTTAGAATTTTAGGCACTGTGAAATTCTTTACATCCAATTATATTTTATGTTGCCTCAGAGCACAGAAATTACTGCTTATTTCATTATTTTTATTTGCAGTAATGCCCAGATATGGAATCACAATGACTTATATTTTGTTGGGTGCGACCCCGGCTTCACCTTCAAAATAAATCCCCTTTTCCTTCCCCAGAGAGGCTTTGTGTTTTTTTTTGTTTTTTTGGGGTTTTTTTTTCTTTGACAGGAAACCTCTTCATCACCGTGCTGAAATATCCATTTGATGAAGGAGAATTTGATTATGTGGCTCAGCCAGACAACAAAATATCTTGTATGGGGCCGCACAAAACATGCTTTTAAAAACATGTTCCGTCGCATTTTTATATATATATATATATATATATATATATATATATATATATATATATATATATATATATAGCTCAGCATTAAGACAATTGGTCCATCTATGCATATTACATTGATTTCTAAGCGTGTTGAAATGTATTTTTCTCTCTCCACCAGCTCCAGTCCAACCTGATTCCGGGCCTGAACCTCAACGCTCTGGGCTTGTTCCCGGGTGGAGCTCCAGGGATGGGACCCTCCATGGTCAATGCGCCGCCCCCTGGTGCCCATGCCGGGTACTCTTCATTTGGAGTAAGTGTCCTGCTCTCCATTTTTTTTTTTTCTATTCTTAATATGATTTCTGTCTCCTTGTTGTGTGCAAGTGTTACTCTTACGCTAGGGTTGACTTTCATCTGTCCTTGGAGGAGACCGGTTTGGGGGTCCAGCGCGGCTCCGTTTCATGTGATTCTCTTTCCCCTAGAGCGGCCCTTTTGGGGGTGAAGGGCCATTTTGGGCTCCTGTGCTGTCTGCCAGCAGCCAGCCCTTCGCTGTAAGTCACCCGTCCCACAGTGCTTTGCACGGCTTGTGGCTGCTCGCTGAGGGGTCATGTGGCAGCTCCTCCTCCTCCTGCTGCTGCTGCTGCTGCTGCTGCTGGCCTGTAATCTCTGATGTTTAGGCCTTAACTTGTCAGTATGCGTAGCGTTTAACCTGATGGGGAGCCCTCAGTCTTGGAGCGTGACAGTGATTTGGCTTCTGTTTTCGGGATTCTCATTTTCAGATTGGACTACTTCTCAAGAGATAAATGTTAAATGGTCACCAGTGATTTCAAATCCCCGTCTGCATGTACCCGGGTTGTTTGCAAGGCTTTAATTGGAGGTGCATGTTTTCCGAATGGGCAAGTCAAACAATCCACAGCATTAAAAGCCTTTCAGCTAATTTGGAGCCTGCCAAAGCAAGTTGTTGGTGTGTCCTTGACTGACACATCGGCTGGAACATTGGTCTCCATCCAAAATCAACAAGGCTACTTGTTGTTCCTCTTGGACGATGCGAGCGGCTCCCCTTCCAGAGCTTAGCAGCCTACCGCACACGACCCCGTCGCACAAGCAGCGTCCTGTGGCAGCTTGCGAGCCGGCTCGCCGTGGTACAATCACCTCTTTTAAGAGGGGGGTGTGAAGCTGCGGGGGACAGTCAAAATACAAAAAGCGCCACCCTGCGTCTCCCTTTTCTTTTTTTTTTTTTTAAATATATAAATCTATCTTACCATTAGACGGGTGTAAGTCAGATCGAGGCCGCAGCTGTTCCCTCATGACCAGTGAAAACATGGCGTTCTCGTGTCTTTCAAATCTTGTCCCAAACTGAAAGCACTGAATATACATCATAAAGCCTTACACTGAAACATAAAAGCCTTTTTGTACTCACCAGGTGCTCGTATTCTCCATCTGAGAATCTCCTGCGACCCAAAGGATTTGGGATTTGAACAGTTTTTGGGGGTTTTTTTTTAATCCAGACTTCCAAAGGTTTTCAATCGATATTTGATTCAAATTCCACTGTGTCATCCTCCTCTCTACATGTGCCAAATGTTTTGACATTTGGAACTTAAATACCGACGCCACACAAAGGGTTTAAAATTGGTTCCAAAGTTCGACATAGTTTCTAAGATGTTTGTGCGAATGGAGACGGTCAAGGGGGCGGATGTGAACGTATTGTAAGAAGGTCTGTATGGAAAGTCACTCGATGTCCCGGTCCATAAACAAATATATTACACACTAGATGAGTCGGAGAGTTGTCTTGATCTGCCTCATTAACAATAAGGTGCTCCCGCTCACAGAGGTTTGCATGATAAGTGTCCTGTAGTTTGTCGGGTTTGGAACTTTCTTTAGTTCCACTGGTTTTAGAAGGCTCCAGCCTTTTGACAAAGTATTTTTTTTTTAAATTTTATTGTTTTTTTGACCGGTTCGAAGTAGACTTGTAAAATGCTTGGACTGCCCGATTGTGTGTTTCTAGACGTTGCTGTGTAGTTGGTGTGAGCTCTGTGTCGTCGCACAGCTGAGTGTGTGTGTATGTGTGTCCGTGTGTGTCCAGCAGGGGCAGCCCGAGTCTGAGACGGTTCACCTGTTCATCCCGGCGCTGGCGGTCGGCGCCATCATCGGCAAACAGGGTCAGCACATCAAGCAGCTGTCACGCTTCGCTGGGGCCTCCATCAAGGTGAGGGATGTTGGAGGTTATTGTTTCCTCTCAATAAAAGTCCTATTGTGTCTTCTCAATAAAAGCGATTCGGAGGCTGACCGCGTGCGCTTTCCATCCAGATCGCCCCCGCAGAAGGGATGGACGCCAAGCAGAGGATGGTCATCATCG
The DNA here is from genome assembly GCF_960531495.2 of Zeus faber. Lineage (NCBI taxonomy): Eukaryota > Metazoa > Chordata > Actinopteri > Zeiformes > Zeidae > Zeus > Zeus faber. Next base: position 25,528,583 of record NC_137193.1, read on the forward strand.
TTGGACCACCAGAGGCTCAGTTTAAGGTTTCGCACCCCTTTACCCTAGCGTACCGCCTTACTTTGACTTGCTTTTAATTGAAAGTATTTGTTAAAATCAAAGTGGAAATGCAGTCCTTCAAGATTCAAGGTGTTTTCCTCAGTGGACACTGTCCGTTGGATTGCACGATCCTGTACTGTGTGGGGTGGGGAGTGGGATTTTAATAGCTAATTGCTGTCAAACTATGTGAGGAAATAAATGGCTTGACAATGTGCATGTGAGGCTGGTTAAATTAAACCTTGCTGCTTGCTTTGGCAGTGGCCGCCAAGTTTAATAGAACATAACGTCGTTGCCAAGTTGTCCTACTTGAACAACCAAAAAATGGAATGTTACAAAATTGAATCCAGTAACTGGACAATGTGAACCAGCATCCTTGTTCAGAAGTGGAAGGTGGTGACGGTCTTTGTCATTGCTTGTTCTTAAGGGATTGCAACCTTCTCAAATAAAGTCCATGGTTTGCCCCTCAGAAATGTTGGCAAAAAGACTCAACTGTTCTCCCAGTCCTCCAGAGAACGCATATGACAAAGTGGAATAGCCTCAATGGGATGATAGCTGATGATTTTAACCATTTAACTGTCTTAGTACCACTTTCCATGTCAAAACAAACCCAGAAATGTTTTTGCCTTGGGTGCAACACAAACCTTTGAGACGGTCTCAACGGTAGCACGTTGTGACTGTGGACTCACCGATGTGAACACAGGCTCAGGGTCGCATCTTCGGCAAGCTGAAGGAGGAGAACTTCTTCGGGCCCAAGGAGGAGGTGAAGCTGGAGGCGCACATCAAGGTGCCCTCCTTCGCCGCCGGACGAGTCATCGGCAAGGGCGGCAAAACGGTACGAGGGGAGGAGTCTGCCGCGTGACCCCGACTAGAAGCAGAAAAAAACGTTCCCTAAACCTCCCTCTCTCCAGGTGAATGAGCTCCAGAACCTGACCAGCGCCGAGGTGGTCGTGCCCAGGGAGCAGACGCCGGACGAAAACGACCAGGTTGTGGTGAAGATCATCGGACACTTCTATGCAAGCCAGGTGAGAGGGAAGCCCGCGCATGCCTTTTTTTTTTGTTTACCCCTTCACAATTTGCAGATCCCCATCGTAACCACAGTCCTTTCCCCTCACCCACCCGTGTCCTCAGCTGGCGCAGAGGAAGATCCAGGAGATCCTGTCCCAGGTGAGGAGGCAGCAGCAGCCCAAGCCGGCGCCTGGGCCCGGGCCCGGAACCCCGCTGCCCCGCAGAAAGTGAGAAGACCCCCGCCGGGTCCCTGGGGGGCGCACGGTGACTGAACCCGCCCGGAAGATGAACGGATGGATGCAGCAGAGCCTGGGAAAAGAAGTCACAATGGAGGAGGGAGGGGTTCATCATGACTATCTGGGGGTGGGGGGGGGGGGTCATCAAAGGCCATTGGAACCCAAGTGAACACCCACCCTCCGGCCCTTTTTTTTTTTGTTTAAAGAGACCCTCCGCCCCCGAGCCTGCCCGGCCTCTCTGCGTCTCGGAGAATGTACTTCCAAGGGCTCCCTCAACGACGTCACCCGCCCTCTCACGTGTACACACCCCCTCACACCCCCCCCCCCCCCACAACGGGTGTGTTCTGAATGTTTTTTGTTTTTATGACGTTAGAAATCCTGGTTAGAAATCCTGAGGAAGAAATAACACCCCCCCCACCACCCCCTTTCAGTCACCTCCCAGGTGTGGTTCTCTAGACCTCACACAACGACAAGATGTTCTGTTTAACCTTAGTTTTTCAAACATTTTCTTTTTTTTTTCCTCCTTTTTTTTTTTTTTAAATTCCTCCTGTTTTTTTTTTTGGTTTTTTTTCCATTTAGTCCTGGAATGGAGTGTTTAATTGGTTGACATGAAGCTTTCTCTCCTGAGTTTTCTGTTGGGAAGAAAATGGCATTGCTATCAGAGTCCTGGTAGGACCAAGAGATTTATTTGGGAGGGGGGGGTTGGAGGGTTGGTTTAGACTGGGTGGGGCCACGTTTGGGTTGAGGGGGGGGGTACGTTTGTTTCTCAACAGGACCCCCTGAAGGGTTAGATATATGGGGCATCCTGCCCCTGTATTGATAGTGGCATTTTATAAATTCGGATGCATTTTATAGATAAATACCTATATACATAGATAAATATATATTTAGAGAGGTGAGGGCAGCGGTGGTAGGATCGACACTTAGGGGACCGGTGCCGAAATGGCCGCTGCCCTGGATAACCAATTTAATATGCATTTTACCGAACTACCTCAGGATCTAGTACCTCAGAAGAGAAAAGAAAATGATTATATATGAAAAAAATTTCCTTTTTTTATTTTCTTTTTGTGGTATTTTGTGTACTTTATAAAGCTGATAGTTCTTGAACATTTTTATTTTTTTAAGAAAATTTAAAATTTGGTCGGCTGCCAACTGACCAGGCCTTCAACTCTGGTGCTTCAGGCGGTGTTGTACATGTGTATGTTTGCCTCCGATGACCTGTACATAAAGTCTATCTGTACATAGCAGCCCCCAAGCGAGAGTTGGCGCCCCCTTCAGCTGGCAGGAGTATGGAGAAAACGTCACCTCAGTTTTTACCTGAGGCACCACCTATCTTCTGAAAAATGTACAGAAACATCCTACTAGAAATAACGCCAGCCATACATAATTGCAGCAATGCCGTTTAGTTTTGGGTTTAACATTATTGTTGACGGTACACTTTAATTTTCACCCACCCCCCTTTTCTTTTTTGCCTTATTATAGGGGCTGTGGCCTTCCAACAGCCCAGGCCCGCTCTGTTCCTTTCAGTTTGCAGTGGCTGTCGTAGCCCGGCTACAAAGTCAGTATTGGTGTGAATCACCGCATGGTGAGGGTAGGGGGTCACAATGATAAAAGGTTTTTTTTTTTATTTATGTTTTTTTTCCAATGTTTTTTTTTTTTTTCCGCTTTGCTCAAATAGGATAACAAAAATAATGTTCTGTGTAACTGAAACCTTCATCAAAGTGATTCTTCAGTCTTCAATTTTTTTGTTCACAGGGGAGGAGGGGAAGAAGAAAAAAGGCACAATGTCTCAACCATGATTGGTCAAGAAGAAAAATAAGAAATTAAAAATCCACCAACTGATATAAATACGTATACTTTTTCTTGTTTGGTTCACCACCACCACCCCCCCTTCCCCCATGTTGAATGTAAATATGTTGCTTGTGGTAAAAGTGCTCCAGTGTATCCATGCTTCCATAGTAGAACGCCGTCTACCTCAACAGATGGGGGTGACCTTGACACCCCCCCCCCCACCCACCCCCGACGAGCGCCAGCGCGCAGCGATACCTCAGCCGCCCCAACCCCCAGACCTGTCCCACAACACCTTGCAACATCAACACCGCGCTTAACTGAGGGGAACAAGTGATACTTAAATTTACCCCCCCACCCCCCCTCCCCCGTTTGTTTTGATCTACCTCTTTAGATGCATATATGAATGAGAGGCATTCTCCTAGTTTTGTTTTTTAAGGGCACCACCGCCCGCCCCCCCCCCCTCCTCCTCCTCCCCGTGTTGCCCCTCGCTCCCGCCCTCTCCCCAGAGTAAGGAATTAAAAAATAAAATCATGTACTCTTTAGAAAAGAGAGAATAATTTAAACTGATCAGAAATATTTTCTTTGCCAGCGTTTATACATATACTCTTTACTAGCTTTGATATCCTCAAACATGAGGCGTTTTCTTGCTGCTTTCTATTTTTCATTTTTTTGTGGCTTCGATGTATTTGAGCTTCTTGCTTGGGTTTTTTTGTGAAATGGTCATAAATCACATTTAATTTTGTGTTCAATAGATGAAAGCAGAAAAAATACAGTTTAAAAAAAAAAAAAAAAAAAAGGGCCTACCTTTTTCTTTCTGGTTTGAGACATGAGAAAAGTCCAGAATTCTTTTTTTATTTTTTTCCCCCACAATGCTACTATCACTAGCTGATTTTTATTTCATTTTTTCGGTAGCAATTTGTTCTGTTTAGCAAATTCTTGGCTGTGTAATGTGAAACATCTTGTTGGGTCTGGGACAGATGCGGACAGGAAATGGGTACGGGAGTTTATTTGGAAAACGTGTTCTGATTTCAGCATGATATCACCTTCTTTCCCCTCTCTGCGACCATGCTTGTGCCCCCTTCACCTCGCCACTCACACAGCTTGACACTTGTCAAATGCCTCTGAATTAAAAAAAAAAGAAAAAGGAAAAAAAAAGAAAGTCAAATCGGCCCCTTTGTGTTATGTCTCCTGATTCCCTCCTTGTAGGAGCGGTGTCGCGACACAGATAAGGCCAAAACTTGGGCTAAATAACCCTCTGAATCGCGTGTTGAACAAGCATACAGATTCTGATACTGTTGTCCAGCATACTTGAGTATGAGTAAAAGGAACGATGGCTCCTAACAACGATTTCCTTTCAGCACTTTGGTGGTTGTGACAAAATAGTCGGATCACAATGCTTTGTGGGATACGTATGCCAGGGTAGTGTCCGATGTCTGCATACTAAGACATTTAACATTTTCCGACTGAAATCACTCGTCTGCAAAATTTCCATATTTGATGGTATTCTAGTGTGCAACTTCAGATGCAGCAGTTGTTCAGCCCTGTTTTAACTTTTCAACATTCCACTTTGAAAGTAACATGTCAACATGGCACGTATAAAAAGTTAAGGTTGTAATTAAGAACATTTTAAAAACGTAACTGCTCAACCTTTGTCTCTTCCATTACTTTGAGCTTAGTGTTAATGTCAGTGTCTCTCGAAACCTGCTTTTGTTTTGAATAATTCCCCAATAACTAAACTTTTACCTAGGAATAAGACAATTTTGCTCACAAGCTTAACTATTGGTATTGTCAGTGTTCAAGTAGCTTGGTTTAATTTATTCAGTACGCATTCCAGTTCAGGGAAGAGAAAACTTTCAGAGTATGAACAAAATGTTAATAGTACACTTTTTTTTTAACAAACTTTTTTTTGGGGGGGGGGGGTAATGGTCAACTCTTGAATCAAAGGTCTTTGTGTGTGAATTGCAAGGCACGGTGTTTTCAGCCTTTAAGTGGATTAGGAGGAGGTACAATAAATGAACTTTTCCACGCCAAGGGTGGCGAACATTCCTTGACCCACTTAAATTCCATGGTTACTACTTCATCCAAAGATAGGAAAGGAAATCAAAACAGCCTCTTTCAAGACTACATTATGTACCACATTAGCATTTAAACACCTGCGTCAGCCAATGACTCTTTGAGCCGCCACAAAACATTAGCACTAACTTGTAATTTTATACAAACATGAAACATGCTCCTTTATGACTATCGCTTAAATATGAAGCTTTTTGCTTGGTTATATGCGTAGTTGTCCTCTCCTGTTATGCCTTGACTGTTCAGCAGTGCCGTTGGAGAGTGAGGAAGATAAGCTCCTGATTTGTTAGACTCAGGAGGTCTAGGTCTACAGGGGGTGTCTGTTGGTCAGCAGGTAGCGGCTCTCCTCACTGCTGGAGAACAAGGTGTTTCTCAGACGGCCCATGGGCCCTGGGACTCCAGTGTCGGCTGCTTCTTCTGCAACGGTCCTGCGTATGGGCTGGTACACCTTGTAGCGCCTGGGTGAGAGGAGATTAAGGAGCAGGAAGAAGATTCACTTTATTAATCTGAAGAGAATTTTGACCTATCCCAACTATTTAGAAGCAATGGGCAGCAAAAGAATGGTGCCCAGAGACCAATGTCAGTTCTGGAGTCAATAGGCATTTTCGCACCGCAACTTTTTCATTGTTCCAAGAACTTTTTGGAGGAACAATCCCTTTTTTTTTTTTTTTGGTTCTGCACTGCAGGAACTACAAACGTTGGTAGTTGTTAGAATGCTGTTCTTGAGGCACTCTTTTTCTCTCCTGCTCAAGGGCAGGGACTAACCGGCACAAGAGGAACCTTCAGTGATATAAGTGCAGGGTGATTGGTCCAGATATAAGTCCACGGTCCCTTGGACTGAGGATGCTTTGCCCATTTGTCGAGTCGCATCGCTCTGAATGCAGACCAGCCCACGAACACTCAGCGGTATTAAAAATATTTTTATTGTAGATGTATTTACAGTTATTCGTCACTGATCGACCAACCTATTAAGCGACCGTTTTGACTTACAACCAGCTCTCCGTCCAGTCAGTATTGTGCGCTGTGTACAATACCGCGGCATCTCAGCGTCAAGCATCTCATCGCGCATCACCCTTTATACACTATATATACTATATACACTCAATACATCTCATCTCATCACTGTTCTAAGCCTCGTTCCCGCAGTCGCTCAGTATTCACTACTAGCGTTCGCAATCGCCACTCCCCCTTACCGTGAAATAACGCTTGTCCTCGCTGATCGACCAATTTGCTTAATGACCTGGTTGTATGAAGTGAACTCGGTCGCTAAGTGAGGAGTACCTGTATTTCATTTATTTTATTTCCAGTGTTGTACGACTATGTGTATGTATGTGACAAATAATCTCTTGAACTTGAACTCATTGAATGAAACAAAATCCCTGTGGGCTGCCCCGATGCAAGCCTTACAAAAGTCAGAATAAACTCTTAAATTACGTCTTCTAGATCAAATATGAGAGAAAATTCAGCAACTGGGTTGCTTATTTCTCACCTCAAATTTGTTCAGAAACAGATTTTGGTGGACTGATAAGGTGAAATAATTGAAAGTTGCAGAATAAATACAACATGGAACACTGAAGACGTGCTGGAACCCAATTGGCTTCCATCACTTCAGAGTTCCTTTGGCGGTGCGAATACAACCTGAAAAAAATAGCCTTTGAAGGTATCTGGTTCTCGGGGGACCTCCCCAGTTCCTAGTTCCCCTCGGGGAGTCCCGTGAACTGTTCAGTGCAGGAAAGCCTCATGCCTTGGACAACGGCAAGGATAGTGAAACCTGAGTGTGAAACCTGACGTCCATGTCTTCTAGGTGAGAGGAACCCATGTGAACACGGGGAAAACATGCAAACTCCGTACAGAAAAGCCTCGGTCAGGGTGTCTTTTATTGTCTATGTGCGCTCCACGTTTGATGACTACTCACTTGTAGACCAGGAATGCGATGAAGGCAAAGGCGGCCACCACCATCACACTGGTGGAGAGGACGACCTCCACGGTGTGAGACTTGGAGGCTGAAAACAAAAGAAGGGAGAAGTATAAGAGAGATGCGGACAGTGACCTGTACATTCTTCCGCCTTCACAGAAAATTAATGGCAGGTATTGGTGTGTGTGAATGTCTTTGTGAAACCAACCAGCCACATCCTGGGCCTTGTCAATGGTGACGGTGGTGCTGGCCAGGGCCATGCTGCTGGAGTCCTCCAGGGTGATGTTGACGCAGTAGGTTCCGGGCTCTCTGAACGTCCGTCTCAGGTGAACCTCGCAGCCGTGAGGTGAGGCGGGCACGTCATCACACACAATGCTGCTCACCTGCTTGCAGGTGTAGTCCGACACGATGGTGCAGGCGATGGTAGGGGTGCTAGGGAGGAGGTGAGTGCGGGTGTATTAGGGAGGGGTTGAAATTAAAGAAGAACATTGTTGTGTATTGTTTTCACTTCATTTTTTGAACATGATGGAAACGTCTCTTAAATCCTTATTTAAAAACTGCTGGCCTTATGAAAAATAAGGCCAGCAGTTTTTAAATAAGGATTTTGACAGTGGGATGCAAGTCCACTAGCTCAGAAGAGATCGGACAGCACCTATTAGATCAAATTTAAGGCCTGTATAATCATACATGTGGCTCAAAGAGGAGGAGAAGGGCATGTCATTCCTGTAAACTATTTTGAGATTCATCAGAATTATATATAAGCGATCCTTACAATAGTCACAGACAGAAATGATTGAGATCTGATTTGTCTCTGCTCTGCCTCCCTCACCTGCCGAAGCACTTCACCAGGAAGCTGATGTCAGCATTGGTCTCTTTGGCTGCAGACACATCCAGGATCCGACTGGAGGACCGGCTGATGAGAGCATGCTTGCGTTCTGGGAAAGGCAGAACACGCATGCTATCAGCACCGTCTTTAAAGGCTGACATCATAAAGATGCCCTATCCTTCAAATGCCAATGGGAAAACCACCTTCATTCATTTCCACTTTCCTGTTCCCTCACCGATGATGGTGATGTCTGTCGTGAAGTTTCCGTAGAGGTAGCGGTAACACTTTCTATCATCCGCTTGGCGCCTGATGTGTAGAGGAGCAGTGGTGGTGTCGTTGGGCCCCAGAGTCACGTCATTCTCCGTGGACAGGAAGGGCTCCGTGGTGGGGAAACCAGTCGTCATGGATACAGAGGAGGTGTAAGGAGAGGGCTGGGTGGTGCTGCCTGGGGCTAAAACGGGGAGCACTGATGAGTAACTGTATTCGGACATATCTAAATACTTCATAAGCCACTTAACAAACTACATGGACTTTCTCTAAGCGTTGCTCACCCTGTGTGGTCTCCATCTTGCTTGTGATGGCGTGGGTTTCGGGAGGAGGGGTGGGTCCTTCTGGAAGGAGCGACAAAGCATTTTAGACATAGATATGACCTTGATAGACACATCTTAACTTTGTGTGTCCTTTGTTGATCCTTTCGACAAAACTACCCTTAAACTTGAAAAACAGTCGACCTCGAAATAGGAGTCAGTGTCGCGGCAGAATGAATGTTGCCTCTCCTACCATCAGACCACCTCACCACCACTCTATATGTTTGTCAACCTGTATTACTAACATTAATCTAGATAAACGTCTCTGCCCCTGTACCTGTTGGGGTTATAGGGCTCACGGGAGCGACGGTAGTGGAGGGGGTCGGGCACTCGATCTGGAAATTCGCCTTGACGGACAACATGACCTTGAGCTTCCCCAGCGAGCTGTAGGTGTGTGTTGCGACGTTGCTGTGGGTGACCAGATGGTTGCCGTCACTGAAGTCCCAGATGAAGTTGACGGAGTCGGCGGTCTTCAGGTAGCTGCTGGGATCGTGGACCGCGACACTGAAGACCACGTCCTCGTCCCGGAAGAAGACGTTCTCCGACAGGTTGGCCGCGGCCTTCTGGGAGATGTTGACGGCCAGCGGAATTTTATCTTCCCGGAGGGATCAAGTTGAGGAGGGTGTGAAGGGAAAGGGGAGGAAAACAGTCATTGTCATTGTTTGTAAGACTTCAAGTGGAATTTCGCTGAGTTTGGGTGTGTGTCCCCCACCTGTGACGAAGAACACAGTGTTGTCAGTGGAGAGGGGGCTGTACTTCCTGCGCTCGCGCTTCCTGTAGACCATGACCTCCATGACTTCGGCGCCCAGGGTGATGTTGGTGGTGTTGAGGGTCAGGCTCGAGGAGGAGCCGTCGCAGGTTTCGTAGTACTGGCCTGCGACACAAAGACGACCAAAGGAGGATTAGACAAATGTGATTGGACAACCAAATGATGAAGCGCTCAGATTACCGGTGCATATGTGCAATTACGCGTATATGCGTTCAGGGGTGCAGGGTTATTCAGTGTGCCTAAAGTTTTGTGCCTCTTACCCATAGTGTGCCACACATAGACGTAGCTTTTGCGTCTCCAGTCGTTACTCTGTGGGAAGGGCTTCCCATCAGGGAAGGCGTTGCATCTCTTCAGGTCTGTGCATTTTCCAAAGCCGTAATCATCCATCCAGGAAGTCCAGTTGTACACGTAGCCAGAACGCACCTGGCCATTAGCTATTCAGAGTAGGGCGTGAGGGCAAATAGTAAAGGCATTGGGCATGACATGATTTTTTTTGCAAAGGTTATCTTACAGTATCTGTTACTGTCATTTATGGGTTAGGTTACTGTGGCATATTGAATTGAATTTAAATTGTTGTCTCCATGTTTACTCTATGAAAGAAAGTTGATTTTCATGGAAAACGGCTGCATGGTAGCGTCGCACCGCATGTGATGCGGGTGTGTGATTTAGAGTGGTGTGTGGTTTAGTGTTGTGTGATTAAGTGTATCTAGTCATTAAGGTGGTGTTGTGTGGACGTTGGGAAGCACCTGAGGCCTCCAGCTCCATACCGTCGTTACAGTGTCCGTCCCATACAAGGTCTCCATTGCCGTCCTCCTTCTGGCACGGAGGATACTCCAGCTTGGCTGTGAAAGAGACGAGGGAGCCGCTGATGGCCGGGCTGTCGCTGGTCAGACGAACCTTGACAGGTTTGCCTGAAAAAAAAACAAAAAAAAACCAACATGTTAGAAATAGAAAGTTGTTAAAAATTGGTAAAAACATGTGTACAACAAATGATGGAGGAGGGCTCAATAGGCATTTACCTCCTCGGTGCGTTAGTTCCTTTGGCTTTGGACCAAATGGTGGGTAGAGGTAATCGTCCCAGGGGTTGGTGTCAGGATCCCACCCTGGGATCGGCGGGATGGGAAATGGAAGCTTCCCCGGAACTGGATGCTTGTGAGGGAACATGTCTCTGTATGCTGGAGGGGGGGTGATTGATTCAAAACAAATCTTTGAATAACATTTTTCACTTCCATCAACACATAAAGTTTTCCATGTATGTATGTTTTTATTTATGTATGTATGTGTGTGAGTATGATTCTGTAAGTGTTTGTTTTTTTGTCCAAGAATTGACTGCTACCTCAAACTTAAAGAAAGTTTTACCCTATAATAGCAGTAATTAAATCAGAAAATACACATCATTGATGAAGTACAGATGTTATTTTGTTATTTTTTGAATGTTAAATTCCACTGTAAAATGCATTTTGCCCACAGTATTTAAAACCTAAATTGAAAACAAAAAATGTATGAATAGGAAACAGAAAACTTTTGTCCGAATAACAATTTTCTTTTTTTTTTGCAGAACATGAACGTTTTGATTTTCGGCAACATTTTGAAATCACACCGAAGGCATTCAGCATGACACGTCGATTCTTTATTTTCTTAAGTTGAATTACATAGAAAACAATAATTGCGCGATAACTCGCCAAACATAGGAGTATATTTTTACTCAACGCCCAAAATGTACTGTCAGTCAGTGATTTAGTAATTTGGCGATTCTCCTTCGTCCCGTCATGAACGCGCACTAATTGATCTCATGGGACTGTGAGTGAAGGCTGATGCGCGTTCACGCTCCTAGAAATAACATCAGGTTTTTTGAGAAGCCACCTATTTTCTAAATGTGTCATTCCAAAATATCGCTATATTTTACAGCTAAATTAGCTTTGAGAACAAAAACACCAAGAATATAAGAATAGTGTCATTTCACAGGGAATTATTAAGAAAAGAAAACAATTAGGCCTCCATTTAAATATAAAATTGTATGCCTAACAATTAGGGCCACTCCGTGTTGTACGGGTATTTAGCCAAATATTAAACTTATACAAATAAAGAAAGACCTCCTGAACAAGCTGACAAAATAATTTCACTCGTTTTCCAAGTTCAAACGTAAATTCTTACTTTTGCGTCCATCGGCTTCCAGCAGGATACGTGTGCACGAAAACAGCAGAAAATAAAAAGAAGCTCCCATTTTGGAGCGTTAAGAAGGGGGGGGGGGGGAAAGGTCTATAAAAACACCAAAAGAAACAGAGGAAACCCGCAGAGCTTTGTCTTTACGCAGATCCTCCCCAAAAAAGAGCCTCTTCTGTGCGCTCAAGCCCTACAAGAGCTGATATACATAATCTAATAACGGGGCGGGAACGCGCACGGACATGTGACGGCTCTAACGAGACGCGTCTCATCCCTCGTTACAGGAACGCCCGCCCGCCTGGTTTGCATGGGGGGGGGGGTTCCAAAACTATTTTTTGCCACACACCCCCCCCCCCCCCCCAACCCCTCCAAAAAAGAAAGAATAAAATACAAAATAAAGGAAGGCTATATCTAAATTATCTTATTATTTAAATTATCATTACATCAATCTTAAACCTTGCTGACAACATGTGCAAATCTCACAAACAAAAACCCCGTTCACTTTCATTAGTGAGGGTGAGTTTATATACATAGTGTGTAAAAAAAAAAAAAAAAAAGATATCATAAATAACATATCAAAGAAACTCTACCAAAAAAAAGGAATCATTTTGCTGCGGACCGTTGCAAATGCCTCACGGACCCATTGGGGGCCGCGGAGTTTGGGAATCCCTGCTTTACGTCATAGGCTCAGTTACTCTGGAAAATGTCAGGGTTTCGTTCGTCATTTTTCAATGAAATGGTCTATATACGTGTTATTTTATATCAGTAAGTGCAGTGAAAACAGTTTTTCTTTTTAAACAGGAAGATAAACTATAACCATAGATATAGCATAAATGTATAAAGTTAGATAGATAGATAGATAGATAGATAGATAGATAGATAGATGGATATATGGATATATGGATAGATAGATAGATAGATAGATAGATAGATAGATAGATGGATGGATAAAAATTGATAAAATATCAAATCAATAGATAAAACATAAAATAGATACAATGTAAACGATCTTAATATTTTAAACTATATGATTCTTTCTGGTCGAGGTATGGATGCATATACAAAAGTCGCATTCATTTAAATTAAGAGCTCAATTATGTAAGTTAAGAGATAAATTGAATTAAGAGTTTGCAGAATAGGAGGCAGGAGAAAAATAGGTCTTACTGCTCCTTTACAAAAATATTTACTTATGTCGTGTCAAGAACTGGCTGAATACTTTCTGTATTTTTTTCTATCTATCTATCTATCTATCTATCTATCTATCTATCTATCTATCTATCTATCTATCTATCTATCTATATATCTATCTATCTATCTATCTATCTATCTATATATCTGTCTATCTATCTATCTATCTATCTATCTATCTATCTATCTATCTATCTATCTATATATCTATCTATCTATCTATCTATCTATCTATATATCTGTCTATCTATCTATCTATCTATCTATCTATCTATCTATCTATCTATCTATCTATCTATCTGTCTATCTATCTATCTATCTGTCTATCTATCTATCTATCTATCGATCTGTTTATCTGTCTATCTGTCTATCTGTCTATCTGCCTATCTATCTAACCAATCAATCAATTAAAAACTATCTTCATTTAAAACGTTTGAATATTTGTGAGTTTTGAGACAATTTGTCTCCCAGTTTTAATAATTCTGGGACTGGTTTAGAATTGAAAATCACCATGAACAGGCGGTTATTTTTATTTTTTTTATTTGATTTTCAAGCGTGTTACCTTGGGAAAGCGGAAAAAAAAAAGTGTGGAGTCACAGCAGAAGGAAGTCTGATCATCTTGAGTTTTCGGCGCAATCCAGCATGTGATGAGCCACTGTCACGAGGGGCTTGGGGAAATAAACAGTGTCGGCTCATAGATTGCCTAAATCGGTTTAAATTGGGGTGAATTTTTAATTCGTTATTCCAATCACGGGACCCCTATTGGTATCCTACAGAGAAAAATTCCTTTTCATGTCTAAAGAAACCAATGCCACGGGAGTACATTACCACTCACCCTGCGACGTGATGAGAAAATTTGTTTGTGTCCAACATAGTGTGGGACATAATCAATGGGAAATCCGGATTAGACGCATTCAAATTACCAAGAAGGATCTAATTACGTTGAGGTTTAGCCAATAAGTGCGTGTACCTGTATGAGAATTTATGACATGATGATGATGATGATGATGACGATGACGATGACGATAACACGACGACGACAGCCGTCAACAACAACAGTTGTCAGCGTGATCAAATCCATCCATCCCCAATGAACTGGTCCAATCAACTTACATGAATGTATTCAAATGGACATCGGATAATACCTTGACCCATCAAATAAATATTGTATGATGTTCAACTCATGAAATGTGCAGTCTAAGTTGACAGTGACTCTGCATTTGTTTCCATCACCCACTGACTGACTGTGTGACTGGATGACTCTTGGGTGGCTTAAGTCAACACGTGCCCTGACACCCTTTAGCCTGGCTCCGTGCGCACATCGTACCGAGGAACAGGAAGGTTGTGAACAGAAAACGAAAAAAAAACAAAAAAAAAATGTATTCCAAAAGTCACTGTCACGCGAAGACGAACAGCAGTACTGCCACCGTCCAGTAGAGGACGGCATACCCCCTCTCTCTCCCAAAACAGTCAGGTGTGTGTGTGTGCGCGCGCGTGCATGTGTGAGCGCGCGCGCGTTTGTGTGCGTGGGCGGCGTGTGTGTGTGTGTGTGCGTGTGTGAAATGAAATTCATGTACTTCGTAAGGAGGGCACAACCCTTCCACACCATCGCTTTGCGCTCTATTAATACAACCCATACACGCATGTATGAGGGCGTATGCATATACTTTTCCAGTGGTTTCTACGAAAAGTCATGGGTTGAAACAGTGAATTAAACCTCACGACATCGTCGACGATTATAAAGGGGCAAGGAAACTTGTGTATTTTAAGTTGAGTCGGGCAAAATATTTATTGCAGCGCAAGAGTGCGTGCACTGCAGCACGCACTCATTGGGCGTGTGCACGGGCGGATGGAAACTTGACTTTCTGAGCGTATTTGCTCGTGTGCCATATGGAAGTGTTCACTGTGCGGCGCTGAGAACAGCTCTCACGCGTAGACTTTTCTTTTCCACAGAACTCCTCTATAACACATCCCCACCAGCATTCCTGCAACATTAGTAATGCAACATCCAGTCCGATCAGATCTCCCTGTTATTCGCGCCTCCTCTCCTCTGTCGGTCTGCTCTCCCTTTTCCTCAGATTGTGCTTTGGATATAAATAGGCTAATTGTTTCTCTCTCTCTCTCTCTCTCTGTGTCTCTCTCTCTCCCTCTCTCTCTGTGTCTCTCTCTCCCTCTCCCTCTCTCTCTCTGTGTGTGTGTGTCTCTCTCTCTCGCTCTCTCTCTCTCTGTCTCTCTGTCTGTCTCTCTCTCTCTCTCTCTCTCCCCCCCTCTCTCTCTGTCTCCCCCCCCCCCCCCCGTCTCTCTCTCTCTCTCTTTGTGTGTCTCTCTCTCGTTCTTATTATTTTCCTCTCCCAGTCCATCCCTGTCTGTTCTTCCCTTAAGTCATTATCAGTGGTGGCTATGATGAAGGTGCATGTGTGTAACAGTGTGTTTACCCTGGGGGGGCGGGGGGGGGGGGGGGGGGGGGAGTGTGTGTGTGTGTGTGTGTGTGTGTGGGGGGGGGGTGTCCAGTCCTTTCATCTTTGGCGGAGGGGAATGTACTTTAAGAAGGGGGACCCTCCACACACTCATTCGCACCCATTCATAATAACCACAGACAGCGCCCTTCGACGGTCCAAACAACAGGGGGGCGGGGGTCTCTGAACGCCTTCAAAGCTCTGCTGTGTGGAGTTCAGTGTTCGCCTTCTCACCTCGGACGGAAAACAGCAGTGGCGGCTGCCAAGAAGACCCGAGGTGAGGTGAGAACCGGAGGAACTGGGGAGGCTGCTTCCCGACACAGCCACACGGATCATGGGACCGGACGGCCCGCAGCCAGCTGGCCGCGGAGAGCCCCTCTAACGCAACGGGGAGACGCGCCTCAGAAAGCCAGCTCTTTCCAGCTCTCCCAAATTGGAAGGGAAAAGAAGGACGCATTGACAGAATATGTTATAATTCCGACATCTATTATTATATTATCGTATACCTCTATTGTTATCGATTCAAGTATTGTTTAGGAAGGGGGTCAAGAAACGTGTGCGTCATACAGGTGGACTCCCGAGGCATCTTTTGGACAACCCGACTATTTAGCAGGCTTTAGGACCACGGGATACACTGGATACGAGGAGATACCAGTCAACCATTGGACCTCTGAAGGCTTTAAAGATGTGTGGGAATTATTCCATTCCATTCCTTTTCGCCCACGTTCGGTGAAAATGCACTGTGCGTCGACAGCAGCAGGTCCCTCTTTGAAAATGGGAAATTGGATACCAAACTAATGCGCTTTCTCTGCTCCGGTATGAGGCTGTGGGGCAGGAGAAGAGCCCTGCGGTGGATGCTCTGTCTCTGGCTCCTGGTCCTCGCCCTCGCACTGGCTGCAATCGGGCTTTCGGGTCTATTCTACCCGGACCAGGACACGCTCAAAGCCCCAAGGCCCCCCCGCGGTGGTCCGCCGCAGCGGTTCTCCAGCCCTCCAGACCTGGAGGTGATCGTGGACTCCCGGGACCCGGCGTCGGTGCGCAGCGTCGGTCTCGCTCCACTGTCCTCTCTTCGAGAAGACCAACTTTTATTCGTGCAATCGGCCCAGGGCAGCAAGGCGCCACCGGTTCCACCGCAGGAGAAAGGGAACTACAAGGTGCTCATGCCGGGAGCAAATGGCAACGGAGCAATTATGACGCACGGTGATTTGGAGAATGCGGAAAAGGAGAAGCACCCGGGGGGCTTTGAGAGGGACATGGAGATGTCCACTATGGGGAAATATGGTTTTAATGAAGACGTGAGTGAGCAGATCTCTCTGCACCGCACTCTACCCGACGAGCGCCACCCTGCGTAAGTGTCAGTCTCCAAAAGCGTCGCTATATGTATCCAAACGCACAAGGCGCATTCCATTCAACAAGTGTCCTTGGACGATTATAGCAATTTGCCCCCCAAATAGTAAGACTTTCATTGAAATAATCTTATCCCTAATCGACAGGTGTTTGGGGGAGCAATACAGCGAGTCTCTGCCCCTAGCCAGTGTGGTAATCTGTTTCCACGACGAGGCTTGGTCCACGCTGTTGCGCACCGTGCACAGTGTGTTGGACACGGTGCCCACGCAGCACCTTCAGGAGATTCTGCTTGTGGATGACTTCAGCCAGCGTGGTGGGTTTGTAGCTTTTACTGCCTCCTTCTGCCCCACATGCATCCCACCACAAACCCAACCTTTTGCCCTTGCACCCCCCCCCCCCAAGGTCACCTGAAGGGCGTCCTGGGGGAATATGTGGCCCACTTGGAGGGCGTGCGCTTGATCCGCAGCACTAGGCGCCTGGGGGTCGGGGGGTGCCGTTCTCTGGGTGCTGTGAGGGCCATCGGAGAGGTACTGGTTTTTATGGAGTCCCACTGCGAGTGCCAAATGGGCTGGCTGGAACCACTGTTGGAGAGGGTGGCCCAGGATAGGTAGGCTGCGCTACGCACAATATGATTTTATTGGGGTTGACAATGGGGTCAGGGAGGGTAATTGGGTAAGTCAATCCACCCAATCAGCCGTGGATATCATTGACAGCCATCATGTCCTTGATATCATAGGACCATGTTATTAAAATGATGCTTGAGCAGAACAGTTTTTTTGCTTCTCTTTACTTCCCCTCACTGCTTCACACTCAAATTAAGACATGGAGCAGCTCAGGTAAATGTAAAAGCTGAGTTACCATGTTGTCTTGATTCATTAGTGGGGACTGTGTGTGTGCATGTGTGTGTGTGTGTGTGTGCGTGTGTGTTAACTGTAGATCCAAAACCTCTGTTCTCATGATTTGGCTCTAGTCTTGTGTCTCTGACTGCCTGCGGAGTGGCTTGAATTAGACTAGGTAATTAGACTGAACTCTTAGCCCGGAATCTGCAACCACTCAACTCTCTTGACCACATATTTGACCCGTCTCCAGTTTCTGCTTTTCTTCTGCCGCTCTATTAATTTGATCACATGGCCTCCTTTAAAAAAAAAAAAAAAAGACATGAACTGAAATGTCCATGAATTAGACATCAACAAAGGATGATGTCAAGTGACATAGAACCTGATGCTCTTACAGTCTACAACACTCACTCACTCACTCACTCACTCACTCACCCACTCATTCCCTCCCTCCCTCACGCTGCCACAAACACACACATGCACCCGTAAAAGCAACCACAAATGGAATTGATCTAAAATATTAAAAAAATGTATGTCATTTTAATGTTCTAAGTGAATATGGTGCCTCCACCCAGGACCAGAGTGGTGTCCCCTGTCAGGAGTGTGATCGATCCAGAGAGCTTCGAGTACAACGCCACCCGGTGGCCGGTCAGGGGAGTGTTCGACTGGAGATTGGACTTTCACTGGGAATCAAACCCACAACCTCAAGCGAAGGGCCCGGCCTCAGTTATACAACCCATCCGGTGAGTGTGCTGTTGTTGTAAGCTGAGCGGTCGTGATTCCTAAAAACTGTTTTGTTTTTTTTGTGATGTGTGTACTCAAAACAACAGTTTAAAAGGAGAGGGACTTCTTTTTACTGACTTTTGATGTATCGACTCAAAATGCGGTGCGCCGCCTGGTGGGGTGCGGAGGAATTGCACGGGGGCGAGTGAAAATGAAAGATTTGAAGAATAAAAATGTAAATAACAGAAGGAGGCCTCTAATATATATTAAACTAATTTGACATGACATTATATTTATACCTAATTTAATAATAATTATATATTTTACGACATTTCATAAAATATATTTATTTAAAATGTATAAATCTAATAGGATTACAATTTGTTATTATTTACATTTCTTTTCATTATTTGTTTTCTTATTATACTTGTCAAGTCCTTGAAATCATATAGGGAGGGGGGCTCGGCAAAAAAAAAAATGCAAATACCACTGGTATATGGTGAGTGCTGCTTGAAATATATTTTTAAGCCTGTAAATCTAACTGAGTTTGTGATTTGTGACAGGAGCCCGGCCTTAGGGGGGGGAGTCCTGGCCATTGACAGACACTTCTTCCAGAGTGTGGGAGGCTATGACCCTGGGATGCTGTTGTGGGCAGTGGGGCAGATTGAACTCTCAGTCAGGGTAAATACAACTAATGCTGTAGACATCTGTGTCACTTCCAATTCCTGTGAGGTAGAAGCTTTAGCAAAACAGACAAATGAAGATACATTATTACTCGTGTCCATTGTCCTGGAATGTGATTCAGTTATTCAGTGGCCTTCTGTGAGGCCCTTTCCTTTAGCCTATATCCAAGAATTTGCTTTTGGAACGCCGGGCTGGAGTATGATGTCTTTTACGACTGGAGCACTCCCACTGAATGGTGGTCTGGGAATGTCTCGGCCGGTTGACAAACGTACAGATGCAAGAACAGAATGTTACAGTGATGAATGAACAGAGAAGCTGGCGTCGTCGAACGCCTGTATTATGAGAGCGATCATATTTTTTAAGCTTTAAGAAAGTTGAGAAATGACATCTGTGTTTATATTACCAAATAATGTGCAATATTAGAGCTTACTTGTCTGTACGTAAAATCATGCAAAAGCACAATTATGTTTTACTATAACAGCTCACATGGTCCCACACAGGTGTGGTCCTGTGGGGGCTCCATGGAGGTGGTGCCCTGCTCCCATGTGGCCCACGTGGCCCATCGGCACTTGCCCCACCTGCTCCCTGACCAGGAGCTGCTTCAGAGGAGCAAGATCCGCTTGGCCGACACCTGGATGGATGATTACAGGAGGATCTTTTATCGGAGAGACACGCTGGCCCACTTTATCAGGCAGGTGTGTGTGTGCCTACATGCTCTCTTCAAATTAATCGCTTCAATCCAGGAAGGCTTCTGTTGAATAAAATTAAAAGATAGGACAGGGATAGGGCAAAGTGCCTGTCATATACACTACTGATCAAAAGTTTTAGAACACCTCAATTTTTCCAGTTTTTATTGAGATTTTACGCAGATTAATATCTCAATCTACTCTGAAATGAAAGCATAGAACAAATAAACAATTGGGGATAAAAAAAAAAAATGAATCATAATCATTTTGTTTAAAAAAAAAAAAAGGAATAACATTTTTTGACTCAAAGTAGCCACTGTAGTTTCTTGATGAATTTGATGTGTTGTGAATGTGATGAAGAAGGAGTGACCGCTGACGTTGACTTGAGTAAAATAATAGGGTTATTACAAAAGAACAGCATCAGACCAGACTTTCCATGGTTCGCCTGGGAGAGAACAGAGCCGGATGGATTCTCTGCCGGATGAAACTCGGGCAGGTGCTTTTATGTTTAACCAGAGACAACGTTGACCATCTGATTCCCCTACATAGGTCACCGTTCACATTTCACCTCCCTTATCACCGGGACCCCTGACAGTGGGCTCTCTCTCTGTCTCTCTCTCTCTTGAGACCCCTGCCACCGCCTGTTAATAATTATCTTACACAATGGGTACTGTCTTGGGACGGCACACATTCCAAGACACCTCACCACCTCTTTCTACATATAACAGCCGAACACAATCGTGGCATTCTTTCTACAATGGAAATCAAATCTTTTTCGGAGTGTTTTTTCCAGCACCGTTGCAGAAGTTCCCACAAATGTGTGGCACTTGTCGGTTGCTTTTGCTTTCACCCTTCTGTCCACCTTCACCCCAAACCAGCTCCGTGGGGTTTGGAGAGTCTGGAGACTGTACTGGCCATTCCATGATTTATTTTCTTCTGAGGTAGACTGGAGGTATGTTTTGGGTCATTATCTTGCTGTAGGACCAACCCCTGACCAACTAGGCGTAGAACAGAGGGAATCACATGGCGCTGCTAAATGCTGTGGTAGCCCTTTTGGTCAGGCAGTTGCAGAGGGAGGGGCGGAGGGAGGGTAACCGAGCACCTGACCCTTTGCCTCATGGTGCCCTTTTTATCAGGCACGTTATTATTATTATTTTTTTTTAGCGTGAATGGGCATCGCGGTGCGTGATGTGCAAACAGCGGAGGGTATATCAGGGGGGCCCCGATCCGCGTTCCGTTCCTCACTCACTGTCTTACACCCCCAGAGCAGCAAAATGCCTAGAACTGGAGCCGGGGGTTCCATGTGCTTTTTCTTTTTGTTTTGCAACTGCCCCTCTCAATGTCTCTGCGCGGGCCTGCTTTTGGTTCAGGGTGCTAGTTACTCTGTGCAAGTCGCCAACTCTGGATCCAGCAAAAGAGCCCTGGACCATGACTCTTCCAGCCTCCATGTTTGACAGTTGGTGTTACACACCGAGGAACCATTCCTTCGCCTCCTCGACAGCGTACAAAAACCCTGTGTGATGAAGCGAGATTTCCAATTTAGATTCCTCGGCTCATAAGACCTTCTTACAGTCATCAGTAGTCTGCTGGCGTTGTTCACTGCCCAGGCAAGTCTCTTTTTCTTATTTTGCCATCTTAGCAATGGCTTTCTTCCCGCCACTTGATTCCTGTCAAACCTGGAGCTCCAAGTCTTCTCTTCAGAGTTGAAACTGATACTTGCTTAATTCGACCAATGTTAAGCTGAGCTTGAAGCTGTTGTCCCGTGAGCCTCTCACGCAAGCTTCTGACTCTCACAAACTTGTCTTCTGATTCTGTTGTGGCTTTGGGCCTGCCAGACTTCTTCCTGTCAGTGTTTCAGTTTCCAAGTGCCTTTTGATGGAGTAGGAAACTGTGCTCACTGACACCTTGGCCTTCTTTGCAAATTTTCTAAAGAAAAGACCTACTGTTTTAAGGGTTATAATGGTCTGTCTGTCTTTCTTTGTTAATTGCCTTAAGTACTACTTTCTGCAGTGCAATACTGTCCAAATAATGCTTCAGAGGGTGTAATAGTACAGTCTGTTCCAACACTGCTTTTATACAGAGAGAGGGTTTGGGAATTGTTTGAAACAACTTTCGAGGCTTCATTTACTTCCATTGCTGCAGAAAAGCTGTATGTTAATAACCCATTACTTGTTCCCTGAAAAGGGCCTTTTTTTACAACATTGTAATTATTTTTCAGTCTTTGGTAACTTAACCTCTTTTTTTTTTTTAACATCTTGAAGTTTACCAATTACCTATGACCATTTCAGGGTATTCACTGGTCTTGAACTACTTCAACAAAAAAATTTAAAAAAGGGGGTGTTGACATTTTATTTCTTTTTACCTTTCGACCAGTAGTGTATATGCAGCATATGCTTTCTTTATCTATCCCTGCAGTCTGAGAGTCCTAACATCACAGAGCGTGTGAGGCTGAAGAGTGGTCTGGGCTGTAGGGACTTCCACTGGTTCCTGTCCACAGTCTACCCGGAGCTCTACATACCACAGGACAGAGCTGGACTGTCAGGAGAGGTGGAGCGCAACACATTATATGCATGAGGGCGTCACAGTGCCCGGCACTTTCTGTTGCTAGATCTCATCCATCTTAAACCTTGTGGTGAATCGTGCGTCATGCTTCGCTATCTGTGTGTTCAAAGCTGTATAATGTCGGCACTAGCTATTGTGCCGACTACCCTCGGGGGAAGGCTCTGCAGGATGGCACCATGAACATTGCACCGTGCAGCGGTACGGGAAACCAGGTAACCATGGCAACACGACAACGACAATGATCAAAATATTTGGATTCTGACCAGGCCAGAAAGAAGAATGACAAAAAATATCTCTTTCCCTTGTTCCAGTATTGTGAGTTGAACTCTATGGGGGAGGTGCGATGGGGACCTGCAGGGGCGCTGTGCCTGGATGCCAAGGCAGAGAGGGTTGTCCTGTCCCCGTGTCCCAGACGCCAGCCCACTGTCAGCCAACTCCAGTGGAGATTCCTGAAGGTGAACTGGTGGATAGGGATTCATGATTATTTATGATGTCCTTCTCAGATACAGATCATTTTATCATGATAATTAATGGACCATTATCCAATCCTTGGTTCACCGATAATTGCAGTACGCCAACTAATTTATGAAATAGATGATTATGACACGCGATCAGATGGTATTCTCAAGTATTACTTCATCGAGAGAAGCGGTGTGTTTGACTGATTTATGGGTTTTTCCACCCTGCAGCTGAGCGGCCAGTTGGTTCACCTGCAGTCCCAGTTATGCCTGGAGGCCAAGAAGGAGGGAGAGCTTCCACAAAGTGGTGGTGACAAGGGAAGAGGTGGCCTCCTCCTTCAGCCCTGCACCCACCACCCACGACAACAGTGGCACTTTGAGCAACTTGTGGCTCCATAAAGTGCCTCTGGCACAAAGTACAGACTGTTTGATGATCTTGTGAGGCGTGAATGCTGCAGTAATAAGCATATATCATCCATCTACGGACCAACCTTCATAGCACAATATAAGCATGCTGGAATGCTACATAAAACGTTATTTTTTTAAATACATTTATCCATGCAGGTCTTTCCTTCCTGTTTCAAGGATTGCAATATTTAGCTTGAGAGTGAAAAGTTGACGGTCTATCAAATATCGAATAAAAGGGTTGAACATCGGCTCTGTGGTATTTTATTCTTAATGACAACAACAACAACAACAACAATAATAATAAGGACTTATTTTACTAACTTACGACTTACTTGACGAGGTTTCAACATCGTCAAGGCTCGACGTTACAAAAACCAGTCAACACATGTGAAAATAAAAACATTTATCTCAACTTTTCACCTCCCTACTACTCGAGGCGAACAGCGGCGAAGAAACGTCAACCTCGTTTCGGTTCGACGACGCGAACGGGTTTCACGAACATGCGCATTGGACACGCAGCGCTGACTGGAACGACGCCGGGATTTCACTTCCGGGGTTGAAGTCGAAGCCGGTGCAAGTCGTTACGCGGAGGAGGTCACGCCGCGCAAGCGCCACCATGAAGGTGCGGTTAATTGGACGTCGTTGTTTTTAGGGTAAGCGAAGCGGTTTCTCCACGAAACCACGAAGGATAAAGAACCGCGTCATGAAAAGCAGCAAATACGCGGTTGTGTTATTTCGGCCCTCACTGATGACAATGAATGGTACTCAGCACCGGGGGCGCCCAGACAGATGACGCAATTAGAAAAATGACGGCCCAATTAGAGGAATAAATCTCGCGATATCGCGATCTATCAACGCGTCCACATTTCTCTCGCGTACAGGACTGGACACGCGATACTTCGGAGACTCTGAGACTTCGTGCCGCGGCTCGACGTGACTCATTTTCGACCACATTCCTTTTTCCTCGAATAACGCGTTATAAAATACTTGAACCCTAACGTCATTTGATGTCGTCGCGTGTATCTTATTTCCAGCGCCTCTCCTCTCGGCCGGCGGTCGCGATGAGCGTCCCACGCACACTAAGCTCGGCTGCTCGAACCTTCATCCGGGCGGCGGGGGCGAGCCGGCTCCGCGCAGGCGCACTGTGCCGCCGCCCCATTGTAAGGTGCGTTTCATCTGGAATGTCCTCACCTTTGTTGCGGCCTGAGGCATTGTAAGCACAAGAGACCACCGAGTGCAAAGGAACGGTGTGTTGGTGTCACTGGAAAAATAAAAAATAAAGGGGGGTTGGGGCGGGGGTGTTATGGGCCACTGCGCCCCAGGTTTCAGTTTAGTGTGATCTACCTGGTGGTGTTTGGAGCTTGCTGACAGAGAGGTAAAAGTCCACCTGACCAGTTTGGGTTATCGACATGCAAGGCTGCTGGGTCATGTTGTTACGCAAACTCCCTCAGAGGTTATTTAGAAAACTCACTCGTCAAACTCTCTTTGTTTTCTTTCTTGCTTTTTTATTTTTATTTTTATTTTTTAAATAGGAAAATGTCATCCGAAAGGCAAATGGACCATCTCGAAAAGACAGCTAGAGACTACAGGCAAAATGTGAGTTGGTGTTTTCTTTTATTGCTGCAAACACAACAATTTAGTAGTTAGTTGTTCATTGCAATCTTTTGACTCACTATCTCGCTTTCATATAGACTGCGCATCCAGCACAAGTATGTGGCATTACGAACGAATCGGACACTGTGAAACGCTTGAGACTAGCCGTGCATCCGGACTTCAATTTCAAGGCAGGCCAGTGGTGAGTAGGACATTGCAAAACATCAGTGGGAAGGATGTTGTCATCAGGACAGTCGAGGCATTAAAATGGTAATCCATAAGATTATTTTGTAAAAAATAATGTTATTTATCCGAGTTATCTATCCGCCTCTTTATAAGAAACAGCCGTTCAATGTATTTGCGTTATGCATGTGTTCCTCTATATGCTGTTTCCACTGTTGGTGGCAGGGTCCACCTTCAAGAATGGACTGATAGTGCAAAGGCAAGATGTGAAAGGTAGCCACAGGGTGTTTAATAAACAGCTATTCGATATGGATTAATGTTCCCGAAAAGAACAGCCGGCTCGGATGAAAAAATATCCCACCAAAAAATAAAATAGATCCCACCACCTCAAGTGACACCTCAAGTTTAGGATAAAGATGAGGAATAATCTAGATGTTGGAAAAACAAGTTTCCAATAGGATTCCAGGAATTTGTATCCATCCAACGTGGACAATCTCATGGATTACCACTTTAAATTAATGTACAGCATATTTTTGTTGTTATTAGGTGATGCAATATGTTATTGTCAAATTCAGTGTCAAATTATGGTCACGCTGTAATTCATGCACAACCGTTGTTGTATTCACTGTGATTATTTTAGTTTACCACTAGAGGGCAGAATTGTGCAAGAACTGACATAACGAATCTCTTCATAAAACTGTATTTTTATTGATAATGTGAAGCCTAAATTATGCTCTACTATAAAATGTCTGTATAAATATGAATTACACATAGTGATGAGTTCCCCAGCACTAAAGCACACATTGGTAAAATAATGCTAAGGATTTGGCGATTTTGTGGATTGAGAATGATGTGAAACTGCTATCCAAGTTATTGCTATTTTTCTTTCTCCGGTTATGTGGCGTACAGATGCAGAGAATGTTTGTAAAATGAACCAATTTATGTTTAAACAAAAAAACAAAATAAAGTTGGGCCTATGGGATTCAAATTACATTATCTGGATAGCTGAACCATTTTCCACTGAGGTTTTTAATCCATATTCTCTGCATTTCAGATGTTACAGGCGTATTTTCACTCAATGACTGCCTGCCTTCAAACTAACTGTGCTGTTCATCATCGGGGTACAAACATACCCCTTTCTAATTAGAGTATGATATCTGCCTGGTCATGCCGCTAAATGTACATTTGGCCATACTGTGGGTAGGCGGTGGTGAGATAGTGAACAGTCGGCCCGTTGCCTTCGCAGTAGCTGATAATGAATGTAAATTGATGGAAATGGACGAGTTTCCAAGGGGGGGGGGGGGGGTTTGTTCTCGGACTCCAGGTGGGAGAGGAGGAGGTTGTGGGTGGAACATATGCTATGTGTTTTCACCGCAGATCCATATTTAATATGCCTCTGAGGACTGTGGACTCTCCTCCTCTCCTTCGTCCAACAGTGGGTCATTGTGTTTGTTGGGAAGTCTTTCCAAGCGGCTGAGCGTCGTTCTTTCCCTCTGGGCTGCAGCAGCAACTCCGTTTTTGTTTCTGCTGCTTGATAGACAGCTAAAAAACAGGACACTTTCTCCTCAGATGGACGCAAGCTAAGGCGAATCCACAGAAAGTATTTTTGTGTGTTTGTTTGTTTTTGTGCTCCTCGTGGTTTCTAGAACGGGTCACTCTCTTGGCTGAGATCAAAGGTCAACTCCCTGCCACCGTTCACACTTTGACCTCACAAACTGGCCAAAAATATGTTTTTGACATCAGTTTAGCTGTAGTTTAATCAGAACAATGGACAACTCTTGAGCATTTATTGATGAATATACAATTCCCATTGCGATACATCGGAATTCAAAGAGGTTGTTTTATGGTCTTGGAAGAGAACATGGGATAATATATTGAAAGTCTGGTGGTGTGGATGGGTCAGGGACTTCAGAAAGTCACTTTATACAAAAGATATCCAACCAAATAATAACAAATAGTACTTCCTTCAAAGATAATAGTGATTTGTCTAAATACTTTTGATCGTCTAAAAAAAGAGGGCGAGGCACGAAAGGTTTTGTGCTTTCAAAGTTGTGAAACCAAAATACATCTAACTATATAATCATATTAAAAATAAAAATAAAAAAAAATTAATCGATCTGATCTAACTATAAAGAGAAGAATCAGTGTCTATCTGCATGACCTTCGATTCTCTCAACAACCATTCATCCGATCTACTTCACACTTGGTGAGCGTATCATTGTGCAGTGTGGAATTTGGACATGCAACACGTGTCATATTAATAAACTTTCAGTAAACAGCGAACAGTGAGCCAGCGGGGGGCGGGGCTTCAGGGCTCTGCTACTGAGTCACACATTGTCTTTCCCCGGTGTAGGACATTAACCGGCAGTTTGGTCAAGCATTGTGGAACACCGGACTCAATCATTGACATTTTGTCAAACTGTGCCATTCAAATGTCTTAAAGTCTTAAATTTTGACCAGGCATGCAGTAGTAATTATAAATCCGTGTGTATGGATGTATGCCCTTCAATTATCTCGACAACCCGTCATCCGATCTACTTCACACTTGCCGGGTGTATTGCTGGGGACCCAAGGACGTGAAATTTGGTAACGCAGCATGTATAATATTAATAAACCTTTAATAAACAGCAAGCCAGTAGAGAGCGGGGCTCTAGGGCTCCTTGACTGAGTCACAAAAAAATGTGGTTCTCCAGTGTATGACTTTAATGGCATGGACACACTAAATGACTGTCAAAGTTGTCAGATCCCTGTACAGTTCCCACTACACAACTTTCTGTCTTGTGATCGGGAATCTTGAAGTTGTGGTGGCACCGATCAGTTTTGTAGTTCACTCTACATAACTGGTCTGCGACAGGAGGTCACACAATACAAGATCTTTCTCTAGGAGGAATCCCAGACGAGTCTGCCGGGTCTCCAAACTACATTTTGTCATGAGAACATATGTAAGAATTGACACCGGAAATGACTAGATACCATGCGCGGGACAGGATTATAGATTTTTTTTTTAGATTCTTATTCACTGTAAAAAAATGAATAAAAGCAGAATTTGAATAAGAGATATATTAAAAACCTAGAGAAGAAAAGTACAATTTCATCATGTGTTTCTGGCTGCTGCTCCGGTGCACTCCTGTCTCTCCTTCCCGACCCCACCCTCCCCCTCACTCCGTGTCTGCTCTCATTGGCTGTAGCTTGCACTCCCGAATCGAGGCCGACACGACCACATATTAAACCTGCTTGATATCTCGCCGGCGTCTGCAAGCCATTGGCAAGTGCTCTGCAAGCAGTCGGATCGCGTTGTGAGAAGTCCATACCACACGCTCGTCGTTCACGGGAGTGCGCTTTAATTTACCTCTGACTGGGGCTTTGCTTGGCAATCTGCAGAAACCTGTCGGCAAGTGTAAAATCAGGCTAAAGTCTTTTAGTTTGAACTTGGCATTACTGGCAGTCTTCTTCTGTTGTGGAACACAGGACTAAATTGTTGACATTTGGTTAAACTGTGGAATTAAAATGTATTAGAAATTAAATTAGAATATTGGGCGGGCATGTACTAGTACTGTCAAATCCAAGCAGACAATCTATTCTTCAAGCTGATATGAATTGCTTGATTGTTGAAACATTGAGGGTAGAGAGTCAAACAACAGACGATGTGCCACTCTACAATAACTTATATTCAGCACTGTATACAGTCTATTCTTAGTATAGCTGCTTGCTACTACTTCAGCAATTCAAATTTCTCCCAATGTTTTTAGTGTATGTCTGTGAGGTAATTGTGACCCATCCATATACTGTGTGTCCTCATTTGTAGCCTCAATAACAATTACTGTACAATTCAAATAAAATGGAAGAGATACAGTAGCCGTTAAGTCCTTCATGAGCCTTCTAACGGTGCTCCCCGCACGGTGCTGTGTCCCCAGGGTGGACTTCTTCATACCCGGCCTGGAGAAGGTAGGTGGGTTCTCCCTGTGCTCTAGCCCGGGAATGCTGCAGCGGGAGGGCGTTGTCGAGCTTGCAGTGAAGTACACCACGCACCTGCCGGCGCACTGGATCCACACCACGGTGAGTTGGAGCGCGATAAGGAACCAAGATCGACTCCGTTAGTCGCTGTTCTATGTAGCTCCATGTACATATACACCGATCAGCCACAACATTAAAACCACCTGCCTAATATTGTGTAGGTTCCCTCGTGCCGCCAATATAGTTCTGACCAGTCCAGTCCTGGACTCCACAAGACCTCTGAAGGTGTCCTGTGGTATCTGGCACCAAGACGTTAGCAGCAGATCTTTTAAGTCCTGTAAGTTGTGAGGTGGAGCCCCCATGGATCGGGCTTGTTGTTCCAGCCCATCCCACAGATGCTCCATCAGATTGAGATCTGGGGAATTTGGAGGCCAAGTCAACACCTTGAACTCTTTGTTATGTTTCTCAAACCATTCCTGAACAATTTCTTCAGTGTGGCAAGGCGATTATCCTGCTGAAAGAGGCCAGTGCCATCATGGAATATCGATGCCATGAAGGGGTGTACTTGGTCTGCAACAATGTTTAGGTAGGTGGTACATGTCAAAGTATTATCCACATGAATGCCAGGACACAAGGTTTCCCAGTAGAACATTGCCCAGAGCATCACACTGCCTCCATGGGCTTACCTCCTTCCCATAGTGCATCCTGGTGCCAGCTCTTCCCTGGGTAAACGACGGAATGTAAGAAAACGTGACTCATCAGACCAGGCCACCTTGCTCCATGGTACTATTCTGGCGCTCACATGCCCATTGTGGCGGTGGACAGGGGTCAGCATGGGCACTCTGACCAGCCTATGGCTACACAGCCCTTATATGCAGCAAGCTGTGATGCACTGTGTGTTCTGACACCCTTCTATCATAGCCAGCATGAACTTTTTCAGCAATTTGTGCTACAGTAGCTCTTCTGTGGTTTAGGGACCAGACGGGATAGACTTCACTCCCCATGCACACTCCTTGGACCACTTTTAGTAGGCGCTAACCACTGCACACTGGGAATACCCCGGAGACCTGCCAGTTTGGAGATGCTCTGACCCAGTCGTCTAGCCATCACATTTTGGCTGTTGTCAAAGTGGCTCAGATCCTTACGCTTGTCTATTTTTCCTACTTCCAACACATTAACTTCAAGAACTGACTGTTCACTTGCTGCCTAATACATTCCACTCCTTGACAGGTGCCGTTGTAACAGGATGAGAAATGTTATTCACTTCACCTTTCAGTGGTTTTACTGTTGTGGCTGATCGACGTAAACATCCCTTTGAGAGAAAGAGTTACTTGCTTTCCACTTGGTATGCATTGTCTCCCTAATGCTGTTGTTAATTTCCATTATATGCATAATATTTTGTTTTGTAAATTGTCACAATCCTGTCAATAGGCTTGCCCCCTGAAAGTCGATGAGTCGAATCATCGGTCGGAATGCCGTCAGTCGACTGAGATTCTCTAAGTCGAGTAGTCGTTTATTTTTATATGTGTATATATATATATATTTTTTGTCAGTCAGTGTGCATTACTATACCAGGATGAAGCAGATAGAAGCTTACAAAATGCACAGGGATAATGTTTCAATGAGGATTTATAAATAAGTGGTAATCATAAATATATTTTTATATGTATGAATCTGTGCTCTGTGCACCCAATCACTGTGCTCTGTTCCTCCAAATAAAACGACTAAGAACAGTGCAGGGACGGTGCATGGAGGAACAGGGCCCGACTTGTAGCGATGGGTATCATTAAGATTTTAACGGGACCACTACTCTAACTTATACTGTTTATCGATCTGCTGCTTTAACGGTACTCTTATCGGTTATTTGTTTATTTTTTTTAAGAGAAAAACAAATGAAGAGCAGAATCAACACGGCTTTATTCTCTCCACATTACGCATGGAGATGGCAAGGCAATCGGGGTGGAATCTGTGTCCGCGTCTCCTTGTGCATGTGTGAGAGGCAAGCAGAAGGAGCTGGCCTCGCCCCACTTGCGCACATCTCCATATCTCTGTTGATGGAGGGGGAGAGATGTCTCTTCTGATAACAGCTCAAATGCTTCCGATACCAATATCCTAATCTTGCAAGTCAGAAACGGGTTATATATTCTAAAATAAATAGAAAACGTATTTTCCTAATTTCTTCAATACGGTTAACAGTACCGGTAACAGCGGAGCTTATTGATAGTCTTAATATTAGACAAATAATTTGGACTAATACTCAATTTAGCCCCGGGGCCCGTTTAATACCGGGTCTCGTGCCTCATTACTCCGTGCTCCCCCCAAATAGCTGAATATTCACATTGAACAGCCAAATCCGATTTGACTGACAAAATTCTGAGTCGGTTACAGCCCTACTGGTTACTAACCTGCTGCAGATCGGATGATCGTAGCAAGTTATTTATCAAAATGTTATATCAACAAATGATTCACCAGCCTGTTGATATGGATGTTCTGCGATGATCTTGAATCTTGACCGTCTATATTGGCCTTGGCTATTGAACAACATTTCATGTTTTAGGTATGAATAAATAGCAATTGATAAATGGGTTCACATGCAGGCTAGATGCTATTTGTTGGTATGCAAGAGGAAATTATTATTATTATTTTATTTTATTTTATTTTTTTCTTTAATTAAATAATTATAAATAAATGCTCATGTCAAACAGCTGGAATTAGTTTAATTCCGGCCTTGCTGATAAATGCTCCTGTCTGTGTATGCTCCCTTTGAGGCCTAAGTGCAGCCGACAGAGGTAAAAAATAAAATTAAATTAAAAAAATTTCTGGGTAGCAAAAAACCCTCCTAAACTGTGTTGATAATAGTGTTTGAACAATTCATGGGGGTTCGCTGACTGGTGCCACAAGGGAAAGCTGCCTCGTGTAATCCAGACACGAAAAAAAACATTCAATTGCATCATTTAGATGACTCAATATTGACATTTATAGCAAATATTTACATCTACTTACATAATTGGTCATTGAATTTGTATCCATTGAGTATCAACACACCCAATGCTGAAAGTTTAATAGCAAATTTGTACTTTCCTCCCGGCGAGCACTTTTGGTTTGAGTTGTAATCTATTATTAGATTTTGTGTTGTTGCAGCTTTCGAGGTTTAATGACCATCATGTAATTCCTGATGTTATGAAAGACATCATGAGGGAATAGCAGCCTGCCGCGGTCAGAATAACATTTTGCTATTGTGTCTCCAACAAAGCTGCACTGTGTTCAGAGATATCTGGGTCCAATCTGACAACAAGAACATCAGGCTCCTTCCTCCGGTCTGACGCATAAAGCAACGGAGATAAAATTCTAACAAGGTTAATATCCATTTATACAGGCACTATATCCAGGCGGTATAAAAACAATCCCTAGAAAAGCAGTACAGAAATTGGAGTTTGTTGGAATTGATCACCACTTTTGAATGGAAGTCGATGGGGAAAAAAACGATACCAGCTTCCTCAGAGTAGAAATAGACAGATTTTTTTTCTATGAGTGGTTAATAGATGAAGAATGTGTGACCAAGACATTTAGAGGAAAAGGGTAGAAAGAGTGCTGGAGGAGGAGATGGTGAAGAGAAAAGCGTGAAAGAGGAGCTAGAAGACGAGGGTGTTGGGAACAGTGGACAGATGGGCTGGAAGCGTTTGACATCATTCCAATATAATGATTGCTGATGCCGCCCTCTCGGGTGAAGCTCTGGTTGGATGTTAGAAAGTTTATGAGGTGAACGGCTCCGAAGCCAAAATGCAGGAGATCAGAGGCTTAAGGCGCCATGGATCCAACGATCCATTTGAGTTATACCGAGAGACACTACAGTATATACACTGTATATACTATATACACTTTATATACTATGTATACTATATACACTTTATATACTATGTATACTATATACACTGTATACACTATATACAGTATGCTATATATACCATATACACTATATACACTGTATATACAATATATACTTTATACACTATATACATCTCATCTCATCACTGTTCTCAGTCTCGTTCCCACAGTCTGTCAGAATTCACTACACTAGTGTTTACAATGGCCACGCCCCCTTACCGATAAATAACACAGGTCCTCGTTATCGACCAATTCACTTAACAACCTGGTCCGAGGAACGGAACTCGGTCATTAAGTGAGGAGTACCTGCGTATTTTTAACCCCCCCCCCCCCCCCCCCCCAACATATAGGTCATTGCTCTAAAATGGTCAAATAATTTACTTGAGAGCATGCATGCCCTTTCTGACTGATTCATTTGTTTGTTTTGTTTTTCTTTGATACTTGAGATGTTGGGGATATGTTTTCCTCTGAGGCTGCTTTTCTTTTCTGTGAATTTTCATCTATATCGACAGTTTACCGACAGTTTACCGACCTCAACCGTGGCTGCCTTTGACTTCTGGGCAAATATATTTTCCTGATATTAGCATTCTTGGTATTGGACCCCACCACCAACATTGTAAACTACATATAGAGGAGCACATATACAATGAATGGCTGTTTATCAGAAAGTGCCAACTAAATAGAGTGTCAAATATGGGATTTTCTAAAAAAAAAAAAAAAATGTTGCGGATTACCAGTTTAATTAGTGAGTAATAACTAGGTGAGAGAATAGAAATCGAATGTAAAAAAACAAAAACAATTCCCTTTCAAATGTAAAGTTACTTCAGTAGCCAGGGTGATTCCTCTGTCTTTAGAAGGGTTTTTTTCCTTTATTTTGACGACGGGCGCTAATAAGCAGCCGCGTGTGGAGAGTCAGAGTTGCAGAATGTGATGAGAAAGTGGAGACTTGGTGCTGGCCTTTTTGTGGCACGGTTTGATGAGCCTTTTGTTTGATAATGTTCTCCGCCGTCCTCCTCTCTTTGAGGAAGAGGAGTGGAGCAACCATGATAGTGGATGAAGGAGACTTGTCAATGTGTGTGCATGCGTGCAAGCACAAACAAAGAGGACGAGGAATCATATTTGCTGCTCTTTTCCTACTTCAAAAGACCCACGCCCTTCCCCAAGGCACACTGTGAAAGTCTCTGCTGTTCTTTCAACAGCAGAGCTTGTGTGTGTGGATTTAAAAGCCTCCTCTCACTGTTTTCTCTCCAGAGGCTAGTTTTGTTTTAGTGGTTTGTGCTTTAGTAACACCTACGCTGCGCTAAGAGGAGTTTTCTATTTGTTTTAAATTCAGCCGCTGATGAAGAAAAAAGTTTAGAATTGAACGCTTGTAGAAGTTGAAGTCTCTCAAACGAGCCGCTTATTCAGCCTGCGGCAACTCCTACGCTCGTCTTTCTCACAACCTGAACAGTCTCTCTCTCTCTCTCTCTCTCTCTCTCAGTGTACAGTGGGCTCTCCCGTGGCCATGCGGGTCGGGGGCAACTTCTTCTTCGACCCGCTGCCCTCGGACCCCCCCGTGGACCTGCTGCTGGTGGCGGGCGGTGTGGGCATCAACCCGCTCTACTCCATCCTGCTGCACGTCGCCGACCTGCTGCACAGCCACCGGGGCGAGCAGTGCGTTGGATGCGCACACCTCTGCTACAGTGCCAAGAGCCCCCAGGAGCTGCTCTTCAAGGTGTGTGTGTGTGTGTGTGTGTGTGTGTGTGTGTGTGTGTGTGTGTGTGTGTGTGTGTGTGTGTGTGTGTGTGTGTGTGTGTGTGAGAAGATTTGGGACTAATGGAAGAGTCCAGGGAGCTGTCAGGTCTTATCGGCCACCAAGCTTCCATTTTGGAACAATAGTTAGTTATTGGTCTTGATTTTAATGTGGTACTTGCTGCTTGTTCCCCCATGAAAAATTTAGGTTTGTGCTTATAAATATTACATGCGATTAACCTCAAGTGAACAATAGTTAAGAAAAAAAACAACCCTCAAATGAATGAACAGTCAAGACTTTGAAATGGTTTGTATATGTTACAATACTGTCTCTACTTTACTTGCATAGGAGGTACTTTTTTTTTTTTTTTTTTTTGCATAATTTAAAAAATGTATTTAACTGAAGCTGAAACTTCTGCCTACACTTGTAGGTGGAGGTTTCACAGCAGCACCAATAAAAAGTTTGAACAGCTGCTTAAATTCAAATTAACATCCGCTTCCCCTATTGAAATTGTGCAAAACACTGTTTAATTCCATATGGTACTTGGGGATTTTATCCAAGAAACAAGTTAATTTAGCGCAAGTCATTTCATCAAATATTTTAGCAGATGGCACAGTTGCCATTATCAATGTATCTTGACATTTATTCCATAAATCGAGCTGTCCTAAATTTCCACACACACATCTTCTGCATGAAAACTTTCAACATATCTTACATTGGTGAAATGTACATTACATTACAATGTACAGATACGTTTTGATTGCATAGCCGGTAAGATGGCAGGAAAAAGGAATGGTTTTCCTTTTAACATACAACCAAAACCCTAAAGCTCTAAGTGTTTGTGTACACTAGGAATTCCCATTGTCTTTTTCGCTCCCAATGTTCCCAGAACACCATCGTGGAGATGTGTCGGAAATTCCCCGACAACTTGTCCTGCGACCTCCACGTCACCGATGAGAGCATCGGCGTCGACCAGCACATCCTGCCGTTCGTCAGACGTAAGCAGCGTAGGCAGAAATACACAAACAAGACAACACATTTACACTGTAGCGAATATCAGAGAACAGTTGCTTGATTGAGCCTCACAAGTCATATGTCTTGAAACACTGGTTCCTGCTTTAACAGTGTCAGTTTCAGGTCAATATAAAACAACAACTTACTCTCTTCCACAAAACCGTCACACACTCTTTGTCTTTCCAGTTTAACTGGAGTGATGGGGCTACTGTCACATCGTCTGTCAGTCCGTCTCTGGTCCCGCGGATCTCCATGTGATCCGTCAAGCAGAACGAACTCCATCAAAGCTCCGCCCGGGAAACTCTGCGGCAACACAGCCCCGATAAATTGATTGATTTGTTATTTTATTTATTTTTGTTTTGGCTTCCCTCCTCGTGTCTCCCCAGGCGGGCGGATAACGGAGAACCAGCTGAAGGCTCATGTGGACCCCGGGAGGACGCTGTGTTACCTGTGCGGGCCCCCGCCCATGATCGAAGCCACCTCCCAGACCCTCGCCGACCTGGGCCTGCCCAAGGACAGGATTGTCTTCGAGAAGTGGTGGTAGAACCTGCGCCTGTCTAAATTCAACTCCCAGGACCTCATATAGCCCCCTTTTAATCTTCTGGACATGGAGGTGGAGATGCCGATATTGCAATGACCTTGGTTTTAAACACCCATATGCACTGGATTGGATCCTGTTTACGAACAGAGGAGCATGTCTGTTCCCTACGTGTAAATGTGTGTTTGTGAAGGACACAACAAATACACAACCCTCACATGTCCTCTTGTGACTGGTCTGCTTCTTTACACTCCCTGGTGAGGCTGGCTGCCTCATCTTTCACCTTTCCTGACTGGAGCTCATGGACTAATTTCACCTACAGTAGGTGACCTGACAATGAGCCATTAGTAACACTTTTTTTTTTTTAGGCCGTGCAAAGTTTTTGAATAATTGTATTTTGTTCTATCACACTACCTCTGCAATCCATGCAGATTTGTATTTAATACAGGTGCTCCTCAGTTAACGACCTTCCTGTTTAACGACCGTTCTTTCTCAGTCTGTCTTGTTCCCGCAGTCTGTCAGTATAGTGTTTGCAATGGCCATGCCCCCTTACTGTGAAATAAAACCGGTTATCGTTCAATTCGTTAAGTGAGGAGTACCTGTAGGTATTCTTTGGTGGGATGAGAGGATATGCATCTACAGTATATTGATTGTGCAGATAGAATTATAAATTCTTATTTGCAGTAGTAAAAAATGTTTTTATCCAATGCAGACATTTGTATACTGCTGAGTTTTGAGTTGTGGAGGGTTCTGAAGGTTTTTTTATTTTTTTTTATTTTTTTTTTTTTTACCCCTTTCTGGCTGGTGTGAAAATCACACCAGCCAGTCCATTTTTAGAGTGAAAATCTGGGCTGTCACCCACATATTGGCTGCTGTCCCCCTCTCCTCGGCTCACTTACACACACACTTCAACACATACAGACACTATATACCCAAACCCTACACACACACACACACACACACACACACACACACACACACACACACACACACACACACACACACACACACACACACACACATATATATATATATATATATATATATATATATATATATATATATATATATATATATATATATATATATATACACACACACACACACACAGCCTCCAATCACGCACCTTTACACACACTCCTCAATGGGTTCTGATGGCGTGTAGGAGCACGAGCGTCCCACAGAGCGCTGTAATGGAAGCTCCAGGAGGTCCCTGATTGGTTTGGATCAGCAGCATCCCTCAGAGACGGCTGCAGGTTTCACGGTATCACGCTGAACTCCACAGGAGCGGCATTGAGAAGCTCATTTTTGAGTTTTGGGAACATGTAAATTCAAAAAAAGGAAATAAAGTAAATTGAGTCATTCAGCTTTTTTTTTTATTTTTTATTTTTTAAAGGAAGTTTATTGACCTCTGCCTCTATATAAAGATCTTTATATTACACCACTTACACATAAACACAGGAGGTCCAGGAAATGATTAATATTAAAACGCTGACGTATCTAGTTTACACAGTGACATTTCCTGCACCAGAAATCAAACACATTCCTTGATTTAACATAGCATGTAATACATCAACTCTGCATACCACCCACTTTGATACAGCCAGCCCTCCTGCATCAAACACACCTCAGGTATAAAAACACAACACGCCCTGCGAGAACAGCACTTCTTCTTTTTAAACAAGGCTGTAAAAAGGAAATAGTCAGAACTATGGAGGGTATAACAATGGCTCCTTAGGGCTTAAGCTGTAAGGCTTTAAGCTGTTACCGTTCAACTCTTTTAAAAAGACATCAAAAGTTAGCCACACTGACCCAAAGCAGAAACCTGCACAAACACTTATTTCCCGTGAACAGGGAGCGATCTGTGGGCCACAGCACTTGGTAAGAGAAACATTGCAGTATTCACAGACGATAAAATAGATATGGTTGTTTTAAATCTAGTTGGAGTTTCAGCAAACCCCGGAGAAGAGCGCTCTCTCGCTCAGCTGCTGCTGCTTGATCCTCTCCTCCTTCACCGCTCCATCCCCGCCCGTCCACCTCGCGCTCTTCTCCCGCCTGTCCGACGGGGTCCCCTTGTCCTCTTCCCAGTCTCCGTCGGACACCCTCCCCCTGGTCTGCGGCGAGGGCGCCGCTTCCCCTTCCCCTCGTCCAGCTTCCTCCTCACCTCTCCCAGGGCTCGCTCCCTCGCTCTTCCCATCCCCCTTTTCCTCATCCTCTTCCTCCTCCTCCTCCTCGTTCGTGTTCCTCAGCAGCTCATCCACCTCGCTCTCCATCACGGGGGACGCGTTCTCTCCCTCCTTCTCCGGCGTTTCTCCGCAGTAGCTTTTCCTCGCTTTGCTGCGACCCCTGAG
Organism: Zeus faber; assembly: GCF_960531495.2. Taxonomy (NCBI): domain Eukaryota; kingdom Metazoa; phylum Chordata; class Actinopteri; order Zeiformes; family Zeidae; genus Zeus; species Zeus faber. Next base: position 25,566,582 of record NC_137193.1, read on the forward strand.
GTTCAGCATCTGAAAGCCAAGCGCTGCGTTTGAGACAAGTTTCCGTCTTTGCGCTCCATCTCTCCAGACACCTGACAAAAGGCTACAAAGCATCTCTCCTTGAAGCCTCTCTCCCTGTACGACTCAAGGCAGACTTTTGTAGGCGGACTTTTGTCTATTATTAGATGCTTTTCTTCTTTCTTTCCAAAGTGAGTTTATATTTGCTGTACATCCCATATTTAGCAACTCCGACTGTTTAATAACACAGGAGTGACAGATTTGTCGTGGAGGAGGTGAGAAGGGCCACCAACCTTGAAGTCTTTCCTCTTGCGCTGCAGAGTGGGTCTCTGAAGGAAGAGGATTTGCTTGGTCGACAGACTGCCGTCACTGCAGAAGAGAAGAGCAGCAACTTCATTACCGTCAGTAATCTCAGGCGCTCGCCTCTCTCGCCACTCCCATTGAAATCTTATTTCTGTCAGCCCGCCACCTTGTAATGTGAAGGTTTACAAGACGGCGGTGTCTCGACTACAAAACGCGTTTGCAGCGAGGGTGGATTTAAAAAAAGGAGGTGCAGTGTCGAGAGATTTTGGGCATATGATGACAGTGATATGTCGGAGGGAGCAGATCTGCTCCGTGGATCCAGGGCACACTGTCAGGCACCCAAAAGGCTCATATCTGACAAAATGAAAATCCGTAGAACAAAATCAACATAACACATGGAGGCACAGAATACTAGGATGCCAATTCCCCGCTGAGGTGTGTGTGTGTGTTTTCGCGGAAAAAGTACGTGTTGAAAGAGGATCATGGGAGAGAAATTCGACATCCTAAATGGCGGTGGCAGTGATATGTACCAGTAGGCTTACCTGTTTGTCTTGACGATGGGCGTGGGCAACACACACATCAGCCTCCACCCGTAAGGAGCCAAGGACTGGAGCAGGGGGACGTAGTCTGTCCGGACCACCACACCCTGAGAGAGTCATACACATGGAGAAATATACATCTAGCATAGGATGCATCTCGCACAATGTAGTACAATGCAGTACCATGTATTCCCATTAGGGCTGGGAGATATTGACAAAATTAAATATCAAATAATATTTTTTGCTCAACATCGATAATTTGACATTATTTTGGAAATGATTATTGATTCTTTCATTAGATATTTCTACACAATAAATATTTGAGGAATAATGTGGATATCATAACCAAGAGCTAGAACAGTTCAGAACATTTTGAAGCCTTAAATAATACTTTACTAGACCGATCAGCCACAACATTAAAACCTTATGCCTAATATTGTGCAGGTCCCCATGTGCTGCCAAAGCAGCTCTGATCCGTTGAGGCCTGGACTCCACAAGACCTCTGAAGGTGTCCTGTGGTATCTGGCACCAAGACGTTAGCAGCAGAGCCTCTAAGTCCTGGAAGTTGCGAGGTGGGGCCCCCATGGATCAGACTTGTTGTTCCAGCACATCCCACAGATGCTCCATCGGATCGGACCCTAACCCCGGCCATCCACATGATGAAGAAGAAAATGTGATTCATCAGACCAGGCCACCTTCTTCCATTGCTCCATGGTCCAGTTCTGATGCTCCTGTGCCCAATGTAGGTGCTTTCGGCGGTGGACAGGGGTCAGCATGGGCACTCTGACCGGTCTACAGCTACACAGCCCCATACACAGCAAGCTGTGATGCACTGTGTGTTCTGACACCTTTCAGACCAGACGGGCTAGCTTTCGTTAATCCACGCGCATCAATGACCCCGTCGTTGATTCGCCGGTTGTCCTTCCTTGAGCCAATTGACAGGTGCCATTGGAACGAGATGAGCAATGTTATTCCCTTCACCTGTCAGTGGATTTAGTGTTGTGGCTGACTGGTGTGTATCGCAATATTACCATAATCAAAATCCCAGACGATATATATATACGGCAATATTGATGTACTGATATATTACGCAGTCTTAATTGCCCACATCATATTGTCTCCAGCCACTGGCAAGAATCCACCAACGTAAAGTTATTATCCAGGCGAATAAATATCTAGACATTGAAACACACACACACACATTCCTCCATCTCCCCTCCTACGTTAAGCTTGACTGAACACAGCTTAATTTTTCAGCTACAATGGGATTTCTTTTAAGTGTGCCGCCGACTCCGCCACAGAGGCAAAAAAAGTATCAAAAACTCATAGACCCACATCCACGACGGTCCACTGCTCCACCACGATTGCATCATACGAGACGGCTGCCATCTCCTCGGCAGAGCTCTGGAAGATGAACACACTGTCCACGGATGATATCCCATTGTCTGGAAAGAGATTGGGTGGAATGAGAGAGTGAGTGTGTGTGTGAGGGAGAGCGAGATGAGGGAGAGAGAAACAAACTCAGGTGCATACCTGTATATGTGGAGGATGTATGTGATTTAGACTGGAGTTTTTAAAACAAGATGCCACTCTTCAATCTCTCACAATTGATTGGTATATCCTCATGGCTTGGGGCCATCTTATGTCACGGGTGACTAAAGAGACTTACGCCGTAAGCCTTGAGGCACAAAACCCCCAAGCGTATCATCCGTTACCCCACTGCGAGCGAGATACCCTCAGCTTGAGCAGTTTTGGGGTATAGCCCTGCACGAGAATGAATAAGCTGAGGAAGAAACTGGAGCTTTGAGCTAAGCGGGGATATCAATGTACATGGGCGACCCCTTGGGTTACAATAAGCAACTTCTCCATTTAACTACATTTCCCATAACAAATTACAAAAAATTGTGATAATTATATTTGCTTTTGATAGCCTTTCTTTTTGGCTGCTGCTGTTACTTTCTCACCCAATGTACCGTGGTCAAAACTAAGGGTTATGTTATGCTAATAGTTTCATCTAGGCTTGGCAAAACCAATTCCAATAATCGTGGCAACTTAAAGTTAATAATTACACCCAGAAAGCCAGTACGTGAAGCTTGAAATGACTCGATTTTCTACTTATTTATTTCGTATTCCACAGCTTTTAACCGATAATTGCTTTCATGCACCATTGTCGTCTCCGAGGTGGAAGAAGCCGTCGATGAGATGCGCGCCACTCGTGAAGTGCTGCGTCATGTGATCCAGCCAGTGGGCGTCAACCTCTGTGGTAAGCCCCGCCTCCTTCTGCACACGCAGCGGGACCCTGAGCGAGTAGAACCGCTCGGAGATGTTCAGCTCCCCCGTGTGGTTGTACAGGGCGAAGAGCTGCGTCCCTACAAATAAAACTCAAGAGAAGTTGCAGCCTGGTAATGGAGAGCAAGCCCTTGGACAAATCATAAGCTCGCTACTCACCACCTTGCGTCAGAGGCGACATCGCGCTCTCCTTCTCGTTCTCCGAAGTCTTGTCTCGGAGGTGGATGTTGTTGTTGTGGCTTCGCACTCTTTGGGGGCTTTGGCTCTCCGTAAAGCCGACGTTGGACTCGGCGGTTCTGCCGCCGAGGTCTAGAACGGGAGAGCCCACGCTGCTCTCCGGGCTGGAGGAAAGTCTTTCCCTGTGGTTCTGAAGGTCTGCGTCCGAGTCTGGCCGTTCTTGTTCCGTTTTTGTGGCTCGCGGTGGACTCCGGTCCAGCTGTTGGACCTTCTCCAGAGTCTCTGCAGAGAGCGGACCAAGCAGGGCCCCTAAAGCCCCTGCAGGGACGTGGTTCTGTCCCCCTGCGTTCGTTTCCGATGTACATCGATCTTGAGGTATGTCTGTTGAATCTGTCGACTCCTCTGGCGTTTGACGAGATGGTTCTTCTCCAGCGAGTTCAAAGTTCTGGGCGGGCTTCGAGGGGCTGAACGAGGTACTTTCCGGTTCTAAGACGCCACAGCGAGGGTCCGCGGGATCTGTGGGGCTCACGCCGGAGCTGAACGGCTGCCGGTGAATGGGCGAGGGGCTGGAGTGCAGGGAGGACAGCTCGTCGGGGTCCCAGGAGCCCAGGAAGCAGGGACCCCCACCGGGCTGCTGGAGGAAGCCCACGAACATCACCCCCTGTTCTGAGACATCTTGGATCTGGTGGAGTAGCGCACGCACGCACGCACACACAAGCACACACAAGCACACACCTCAACGTTATATTCTCCACACAGGACAACCCGCACAAGCAAGCAATATTGAATGACAGTGCTTATCTATATCCATAGCATTGCAAACAAATTTGCACAGTCTCTAATAGAAAGACAAACAAAGCCTCATTTACACGCAAACAAAGGCTGATCCATGCAGAAGGGATATTCGGCAGAATAACAGCTAACCTAATCATCCGCGAAGATCAAATATTCAAATGACAAAAGGACCTCATTATCTCAGCGTGTGTGTGTGTGTGTGTGTGTTCCTCCCTCCCTCCCTCCCAAGCCCTCGTAGTTAATTGTCAGTTGATATTTGGGCTGACAGTCCACGACAGGCTCGACGGAGAGAAATCAGAATGAAAATCTCCCATTTTAACAATAATGAGACACACCTTTCCCCATTACCCATTTGTTATTGACACTCTGCTAATACACATACACACACACAAGTGCACGTGTACGCAGTTGTTAGATACCGCCCAAAACATTTCCAAACACACACACAAAACACACAATTAGGAGGCACAAATGCAAAGCGTTCAATCTGGAAGTTGGTGGATGGAGGGTCGGTGGTCTAGACAGCAATAGGAGAATTCAGACACACCTACAAACACACACACACGCACACACACTTGCACACACCTGCCCCTCACTCCGCCTGGTTCTTATCTCCAACGCTTCAGCAGCCACTGATCTGATTGGTTATTCATGTCACGCTGCCATAGCCTATCACATTATACTCAGCGCTGTGCATTTCCATCCAATCAGGTTTCCCTTTGTACTCGCTGGGTGTTCAGATGCAAATCTATTCAATAGAGCACATTCTCATTTCCCATTGTCGGGCTGTTGGCGAATTCATGAGCAGAGAGAGCAAAAGTTTAGCACCTTTATAAATGCCAAAGACCACTTTCTCTCCCTGCGGCTTACGGGCAGGTTCTCTTAAGTCCAGGTTTGTTTTTCATTGCTTTGTTTTTTTGCCCCCGTCAGTTCTAGCAAGTAGTAATGCAGCGTCCCAAAACCTCCCAAAACCTTTTAAAGTGCTCCCTCTCCTGTATCAGGCCATGGTTACGCCGGCATCTGCGACGGCCAAATTTTGTCACACTCTCTGTGCAACCGTTACATTTGCATTCCGCTAGTGAAGTAAATCATCACAAAGTTCCGCCTCGAGTTCCACCTTGGTGAACTTTTGAAATGCCAAATCGCGAGGGCGCCCGAAAGCAAAGCGGCGTTGGCTGTGTCGACCTCTGTAGGCCTCCTATTTCAATCAACAAATAAAAGTACAGAAAATAAACGTACCGTGGTAAGCATTGAGTCAGGAGGGAGATGTCGATGGTGTAATTATGTTTTTGGATGTCTGTTTTCCCCTTTATAATGAGCAGCTACCCTCAGTGTAGCTTTAGTGACAGTGCTGTTGGGAATCAAACCCATGCTACAAAAAAAAAGCACCTATGGAGGATAAGCTTATAAACACGGCCTCTGGCTTCTCTTGTCTATACAACGCAAGCTGTGATATATACCGAAATATAAATGCAGGGCAGTCAAATGCAGCTGAACCCACACAGACTGCGGCTTTTTACCCTTTCAGTGTTGGTCTTCTGGATGAAAGATGTGATAACCCGCCTCCTACTTTTTTATTTATATCAGAATTATTTATAGTGTAGACAAGGAAAGGTCACTGGATACGTTATAGCTAAACGTGGACATCATATAGGATATAGTCGTATGAATATTCAAAACAAAAGCGTGAATTAGGAAAAAGCTATTGTACAAGGCCACATTGGAAATGAAGAGAAACACAACAGTGCATTCGGTGTGTCCCTTTTCTACGCCCTTTCTATAGGTTGAAAGACGGCGGCCAAAGCGGCTTCAGCATCGGCTACACCGGTGCATCCAACCGGGAAATGTTTTGTTGATTTCTCTTCATCGCTGGAATACCGCCCGGATATAAACTGTTTGTGTTATCCGCCAGCGGCCAAGCATGAAGCCACTCGCTCAAAAATGTAAGTGTTGGAATTTGTACAGAATTAGATTACAACAGTGCAATTACACTGAACGTGCTAGCTGGCACGTATGAAGGCCTTGATTGGCTGCCGGGTCTCAATTAGAAACAAGAGCTGTGATTGGCTGTCCCGTTTTACCGCTGCTCATTTCCTCTTGCCGAGGAAGGGGCACCAGGAGTGGTCCACCGGGAGCTCACCCTCTTGACGTAGTTCTGGATCACTTCCGGGTCGAGGGCTTGGTGACCCGCCACGCACACGTCCGTCTCCAGGCGATGCCCCGCCCACTTGAGCTGGTTCTTCTCCAAACTGCCAAGCGGCGTGTAAAAGGCGGGTCACAATAAAAAAGGGAGTAAAGAACAACAACAAAATAAAACACCCCAGAGGGTAATACATGCACGTTACTACTCTGCCAGAGCAAGAAATCGATAACGGTGAACATAAACAGCTCTTTTCCCCCCAAAGCTAGAAACTCCACAGCGCCAGACTTTAATCTTTAATGTCAACAAGAGTAAAAATAAACCTGCAGGGCTGACGGAGGCTGACTGTGTGGACTAATGCATGTTTGCTTTGCGAATCACTCGCTTTATGAATATTCTCTCCCTCCCTGCTATGAAGTCGAAAATGTGTCCATCCATATGATTCTTAAATTGTCAAGGGATTCCGGTTTGTGTTCTCTGGAATGCAGCCTCCTGGTCATTTCACTACATATATATATATATATGTATATGTATGTATGTATGTACGCGTGTATGTACATGTATGTGACAAATAAACATCTTGAATCTTCGTATTGCCCTAACATTGATTAAAAGGTCAAAATAAAATTATGAATTTACTGTATTTTGATTTTAAAACATTTCTTTCTTCGAATGGGAATAAATGCCTTATTACATTCACAATAGAGTTATTACGCAGCGACGGGGAGTGGATTTCCTGCAATGCACGACCATGAAAGACTTATTCAGACAGGGTTTGGAGCGAGTTCCTTTAAAAGGCCGTCGTAATATCCGTCTCTGAAGCGTCGTTTTCGTTCTCGGCACTGAGCTTTTTTCCCCCCTGCTTTTTTTTTTGGGGGGGGGGGTTCTAATAAAAGCGTAGGAGGCGATGGGGGAGATAAAAGCGAGAGACGAGAGAGAGGGCGGAGAGGACAAAAGAAAGAGGAAGGGTGGCCATGACTGAAGAGGGGAGGGGAGATGAAAGCGTGGAGAGGCAGCGCCTCTCGCTCTCGACGTACCGGTGTTCCCCTCTGGCGAGTGCTGATGATGCAATCAGCCGTCTCCAAAGGTGACGGGTGCCAGGAAGCAGCGGGGCAGTTTGGCATCAAAAAGAGCTGTGTGTGTGTGTGTGTGTGTGTGAGAAATGGGTGAGACTATTCGATTTCGGGAATTGAATGGCGTCAGAAGAAACAACCACGCAAACTAAATCTGGAATTACAGGGAACTACACTTCAACTGTTTCAGCTTCAGGGCTTTCCAACTTTGAATTCTCCCACATTACATGTTCAGACGTATACTCTATGTATGAGTATGTATGTGTGTGTGTGTTTGTGTGTGTGTGTGTGTGTGTCCACATGAATGTGCATCTGATAATGAAGCCGACCTGATGCTCTGTGGCCAAGGTGAAAATGGGACAAAAATCCACTGTGGCAAGGTGAGGATTGGAGTTCTTGGATCCCATTGTATATCATTACGTATCAGATGGAATGAAGCAAGTGGGGACGGTGAGCCTAAAAATGGATCCTGAGATACAGACTACACTACACTGTGAATTGCTGATTTGGGGGTGTTTTTTTTGGGTTTTCTTTACAATTTCAACAAAACGTGAATGACTTGACATTTAACGTAAAAATTGGACCAGTTGTGGGGGAGCATGTATACTACTAGTGGTGAAAAGATGATAAAAAAAAAATTAATATCAAATTATTTTTTTTATCAATTTAATCAAGTGAAAAATTAGCCAAAACTGTGAGCTTTATGAAGCTCAATGAGCTTAAAAATTCAAATATAAAAATCAGAATATTGTACAGACATTGGGGGACATGAGGTGGCACTATGGTGAAAGATTTGTGGGTATGAAAAATACAGAAAATAATTGGAAAACAATCCCATCCCAGATTTTGGTGGCACATAAGGTCACAGTTTTAATGTGTGACTAAATGATCAAAAAATCATAAGAAATAATGCATAATAAAGCTTCACAAATCAATAAAAATATTTCCCAGTCTCTTGTACACCTCTAATTTGGGCACATCTAAGTCATTTGACCTCCAGTTTCTGGTATAATTTTGAAATATTTTTGTGCAACATAAGCTCCCAATTTTTGGCACTTCCAGCCTAAATTAATTAATTTTAAAAACTACCTTAGAGTAATGTTTTCTTTTCATCAATGGTAGTACCCATAGCGGTGTGATTTTAATCATAAAAGGTGTTTTTACCTCATTGAGCTACAATAAACTACACACCACACGTTTGAGTTTCCCGTCAGATTTCACCAGTAATTAAATCTTCCATACTGACTGACTGACTTACTGCTTGGATATTTATCTTGGCCAACAATCCCAGAAGGTATGAATCGGAATAATTTAAGGCTTAAGATGTGAAAACTGTACAGCCTTCTCTGTCCTGCGTGGACGTCGTACCTGGGCGGCGTCTCCTTGAGCAGCACGGCCCGGTGGAGCTGCCTCTGGATGCGGGCGTGGCGGGGGCCGCACGGGTGCACGAAGGGGTGCACGGCCACCAGCACGAAGCCCTGAGCGTAGAGCTCCCGGACCTGCACCGGCAGCTCCCTGACCGAGGACAGGCACAGCACCGAGGACACCGGCACCTCTGGAGGGCAGGAGACGGAAAGACAAGGAGGAAAAGAGGTTCAAAACCCAAGTCCAGGGTAGGAGGGGTGGAGGACAAGCGGGGATGAAGAGACAGTGGAGATGATATTTGAGCGTGAAGGGGTGAAGAGCGTGTCAGAAAGCGAGGGAGGACGGACGAAGGGAGGGAAAGATCTCTGAGGGGTTAAGCGAGTATCAGGGGCGGTAATTCACAGTCAGCCGGGGCACATGGCATCTTCACGGCAAATCTGAAAGTAATTACGCAAAAACTATTAGGCTGTGTTCTCGCTGTCATCTGCTCTGGCTTTTAACTCAATCAACTCGCACGCTCGCATGCACACACACACACACGCACGCACACACACGCACGCACGCACGCACACACACACACGTCAGTGGGCATTCAAAAGGAGCCTCTTTCATGTGCACAAACAAATCAAACCCAGGCCTTTCTCATACATATGGGTAATTGACACTTTCTGCTATTTTACATGTCCACTCCTTTCTGCTACTTTTACCGACATAAAAAGTAGTAAATTGTCTAAAGAGGCACATTTTCACTGTTAGTCAGATAGTGCATTCATTGAGTAGAGTAGGGTGTAGAGAGTACAGTTTGTTTGAACTGCTGAAATGCTACTGCTCATACGGTGTGACTGTCCAGAACCTGTTTTCCTCTGTTCAAATTTGAATAAAATCAAGAAAAATGGAAATTATTCCAAACACTAAAAAGTGTTGAAGTCCATGCATAATCCCGAGTTAACGCTGGTTAAATAGGTTTTGACTGAGAAATTAATATCATACTGCACGGTGTGATACTTTTTTGTAAGTTTTTAAAGGTCAATTATATTGAAAGCCTTGTGGTTAATTCAGGGTGACCATATTTTCAAACCCCAAACCGGGACCCTTAAGTGCATCGCACGTTGCTGCACGTGAACATGTATGGGCTAATGCACATACCCTAGGTGTTTTCATCAGGACGGGGGACAATTACTATTAATTATTATTATTATTATTATTATTATTATTATTATTATTATTATTATTATTATTATTATTATCACTTATGTTTGGCGTTCTTAATATAATATGTCGGTATTTTTACCCCCGAGAATATACACTTGCAGTCTGTGCAGAATGCAGTATTTTCAAGTATAATGATAATATTATAAAATCTAGAAAACTAGAAAATCAAGACATTTATTGAGTGAATGTTGAAAACCATTCACCAACTGGAGCACCAAGCAGAGATAGTGTTTGACAGATCTGTGTCGGGACTCGGGACACAGCTCGAAACCAGGACAGTCCTGGACAAAACGGGACTTCTGGTCACCGTAGGTTAAAGGGCCTTTGATAAATCGGTAAAAACCGATGACATCTCTGAAAGTCATCCAAGGGTCAGGAGGTTCATTTTGCTTTTTGATTAAACTGCATTTTTTAGAGCTCCAACATTATGGTCAATTTTGTGTCTTGTGTCTTTGTGTCTCAGACCGATTGTCAGCCTACCTGGCCAGGTAGACAACCGTTTATCTAATACCCTGTTCCCACTGCACCAACAACCCGGTAACACCCGCTAACATCCGGCATTAGTCACCAGTGGGAAAGGAAACCCCCGGGTGTCAGTCCCGGGTCAAATGACGTGATGTGAACCGGACATCCCGGTCGACCCGCTCATTTTGGCTCCTTTACCTGAAAGATGCGACGCGCGTAGAAATTCCTGACGCTGGCGCATAAATAGACAGGAATATCCCTGTATCGTTCCATCATTTCATGTCCCATTTATAATCCAAAACCAAAATCAGAAGTTATTTACTTTCTTTCAGCATGAGGGACCGTGAAGTGTTCCGAATCACTCCAGCATCGCTCCAAGCCGACTGTTTTATTCCCAACAACACTGGAACCGTCACACGCCCCTTTTCCGGCGTGTTAGTGACGTCGAACGTGACGCACCAGAAAAAACGGCATTTCTCCTGGCAATGGGAAAATCGCCTATTTTTCAATCTAAAAATCTATCTATCTTTCGGTGTGAAAAACTTTTAAATATGGGGCGGGTTTCTAACGCTAACCAGCGGGGACGCAGCGCTATGTCACACCTTCAGTTGCTCTGATTGGTTGTTTTCACATAATATGAAAATGTAGAATCAGTGCTTCAAAACAAGGTATTGTCGTTACTGGCGGGAACCAAGCAAATACTTTGGAAGCTATGACCTTATTAAAGATGAAGGTTTTGGAAACAGAAGTTCCGAGAAATCAGCCTTTAAAGTTTTAGAAGCATTTCCAGACTTTTGCTGCACAAAACACACATTTAGAAACACAATTAGTGGTTACATTTGGATATCAATGAGATAATGTTGAATGTGTTTTTCTGAAATAATATTTGAATCATTCATTTGCAAAAATATTGGAAGATGCATAATTCAAGTTAACCCCTTTATTTTAAATGAAAGTTCATTATTTTTAATTCCAGGTTCATGCTCACTATAGCATAATGACCCCTCTATTATTCTGTAACTTCTAAATATTCCCATTTGCTGCCATCATTGTTTTTTAATAATGATAGTTTTAAGAAAGTGGCACTTTTCAGATCGCGCGCATGAAAACCAGACAACAATTCCCAGAATGCAAATGGCGGGGTCCTCCCAGCCATTTGCATTTTGGGAATTGTTTTCTGGGAGCAGCCAGCCCACCTCTGCCAGTTCGGCAATATAATTGAGAGCGTCTGTTACCCTCTTCTAATAATGCATAACAATGAGGAGATAACTTTTTCACGGAGAAGTGAAATTTGTTGCGTCTGGTGTGTATTTGTTGTTTCCTTATTTGACTTTTGGTACAGAAGTGACGTCAGCGCTTCTTCTTTGTGTCCTCTGAGCCAGCGTCGGCGGAACCTGCGACGGCAGCGCCTGAGCAATTGCGCCACCAGGTCAATTTATCACTTCACCTTCGTCTCCGGGGCGCTTCTCAATGTGCCGCCTTTCAAAAGGAAGGTTGTGTCTTACATCTTCGAGGCACTGAGTCTCAGGAACCTTGGTTGTCGGCATTGAACCTTCAAGTCGTGCTGCGAGGACGACTTAGCGCTTGACCCAGGTTACTGGGCTTGAAACCGCAAACACTGCCGTGGACTCGAGCCACGGAGTCTTATCGATTGATGTTGCCTCCTCCAGTCATCTAATTTACAGAACAATGGCGGTGCCTTGGATAAAATCTGGATTTGAAACTTTGACCACAGCTCTTAAAGGCAGCGTCTGAACCCATCACACATCAGAGAGATGTGAATTTTCACCCCGTACCCTAAAATTCACACTTCTCGATAGATATAGACACACAGATTTTTATTTTGTGAATGAGTGAAGGAATGTGCCCATTACCTGTCTAGATCATATGCGATAAACAGTAAAGCAAATATTGTTGCAATGTCGTTGCACTTCGAGTGGCGAACAAAACGAGCAAATGACTGTTTTGCTGTAGTGACTCCCGAATCATTAGTCATGTAATTCAGAATTTAAAATTGTATTCAATACATTCTTAATCATTTCCTTGTTCCACTGAAGAGCGTTTGAATGGTTCACTTACAATTCTCATTTAGCTTTTCTCACTGAAAAGAGCTCCCTCTAATGTAAAGTTTTGTTTACCAGCCATGTTTGCATTGAGGGAGGTGGAAAAGGACCTCACACTGGTCCTGCCTGGGGCCTCCAAATCACTAAGACTGCCCCTGGCTATCTTTTACTGTAGTGCTCAAATATTGATTGATTGGTTGGTATTTATATTGAACATATATCATTAAGTAAAAAAACAACAACAACAAAAACAAAACAAGAATAGCAATTAAAATGAATAATAAACATATACAGCAAACAAATGATCATAAACAACCTAAATTAATATTACAAATCCGAAAAGGAGGAGGAAGAAGTCTACACTTACATGGTCCGACCCCTTCTCCATAACTCAAACAATGAACGAAATATTTATCATATATACAACTCACAAACAGCTACCCCAATGCGTTTATGTACAACCCAAATATCCACTCAGTGTCAATCACATATAACTTAAATTCAAACCCTTCCTCATTCCAATACCTCTTAAAAATGATTTTATTGTACATGTTCTTGAATCAATTGATTTTTGGACTTTTCTTGAGCTCTATATCCAAACTATTCCTCAAATTGTACACATACTCTTCATAGTTGTACGAAGACAGTGTTTTTTTTTTTAATATTTTTATTATTTAATTCTCTTTTTTGTAGTATGCATAAAGAATGTAATATGCTTTTGTTACCCCAAACCTCCGCACAGTATTTCAGGTACTGTAACACGAGTGAACAATAGATAATAGAGTGTGTAACGCTTTATGATCCAGAATGTGCCTTATTTTTCCCGGAACTGCAACTCTTCTCGCCAACTTTGCTCGCACACATCTTTTATGAGGTTTCAAGCAGATTTTGTGATCTCATATCACACACAGAAATATATTTTTACATACTCTTTTTATATTAACATTGTCTGATCATCACTTGTACGTGAGTGGTTACATTACAATTTCCAACCAGTATAATCATTGTTTTGCTCAAATTTAATAATTGATTTCTATCAAACCACCTTTTTAAATTTCCAAATTTCCGTTGCGTTCACTTCCAAATGCTGGTGTAAAGTCTCCCCAGAGCAAAAAATATTAGTTTTGTCCGCAAATTAAACTAATTTCAATATTTTTGATACCCTGCATATATCATTTATGTACAAAAAGAACAATTTCGGGAGTTACACTGACCGCTGAGGGACTCCACAAGTAATATCCACGCATGTTGATTTATGCTCACCTATCTTTAAAAATTGTCGCCTTTTTCTTAAAAAACTTCAAAACCAATTCAGCACAATCCTTCAGATACAATACCTTTCCACTTTATCCAGCAACATATCAATATCATATCAATGGTATCAAAAGCTTTTTTTAGACCTATACAGTAAATACTCCCACTGCATACTGTTTTTTGTCAATACAAATTTTTATTTCTTCTCAGCTATAAACAGCCTGCGCATGATGCAATGCAATGCCCCGCCCCGCCCGCGTGAAGTTAGAAGCAGGGCTTTAACCCCCCACTGCTCTGAGATGCATCAGATACTAGGATGGGTAAATGCAGAGAACCAATTTCCCCACGGGGATTAATAAAGTACACATTAATCAATTCATCAAAAGCTTGTTTTCCGTAGCCAATGCTCGTCTCAAGTTTTTCATTGAGCCTAGTGATTGAGCTTATGGTCCGCTGATGAAAGCTTTTGCATTTGCAGTATGCGGAGTACCAAGAACCGGTCCAAGAACCGGGTATGTGTGAACCGACTTTCCCACCATGCATTCAAATTACAAGCGGCGCAGTTAGTGCAAGTTCTCCATACTCAGCAGTGGTTGGTCCAGGTGCTAACTACCAACTGACTGAGTTCACACAGGATCTCTAGGAAATTAGGTCCAAAAACACACCTGCAGTAACTGATTTTCACCATAGATGTCCCCAAAAACAACGAAACCAAAACCTTCGAGATTGCCACAGTAGAATAACAGACAAGAGCATAAAAATTAGCTGTTTTCAGCTGCCATTTCTCTCACCTTTTTGAGCTTTGCTCAAACCTCCGATTCCGTTTTCGGCTATCTCAACCTTTTGGACTTTTTAAAATAATGCAGTGTAGTCTAGTGGGCATAATAGAGTGTGGTAGAAACTATAAGAAGTTGCTTGTTAATAGTTGCTTGTCATTTGGATCCTCATTAATGTGATTGTGAATGGTGAATGGCAATCAGGGAGAATGCGCAAAAGAGGACTCTTTGCTGTCACATAATCCTCTGAATCTGAGTATTGTAAAAATCGTAAAGGCATCACAGATCTACAGCCTAACAATGGCAGCACCTTTCATCGATGCACTGCTTTGGTCTTGCTTCACTCTTCACTGATTTGTTACAGAAAGTTTGAGCTTACTGGCAGAAGGAACGGCTCGTTACCCTAAGAAAAAAATAGTGTTTTTGACATAATTTCACGGCCTAAAAAGCGGCATCTTACTGTACATCACCAGAGCGCCGTAAAAAGCAGCGTTTATGACGGGTTTTTACGCCGTAAAAAGTGACATCTGTTTTACGGTATCTCGGTAGACTAGAGCACCATAAAAAGCAGAACTTTTGACTTGTTTTAACGGTGTAAAAAAATGGCGTTTTAATGCAAATCCCGTTAAAATAGAGGCAAATCATGGCACTTTGGGGTTTCCATAGGAATACAGAGGATTTCAAGCGGCGCACTCCAAGCGATAATGTTTTGTGAAGCCACGTGTGGCGGTTTCAGAGCACTGAAGGGCAGATATTTCAATTGGAAGCTCGGGCATGGCACCGAAACGAGGCACTGAAATCTTTGTTGCGATTCGATAGATACTGATCGTATAGGAACGGTTGCCATCGTGGTACAGCGGTACCTCAACTTACGACTGCATCTACTTAGGACTAATCCAAGATACGGAAGTGATCGTCGCGAAAATTTGTATCGACTTGCGACCGACTGTTCCAAGATACGAGCGTGGAAATTTGCAGTTGCTGCGTTGGCCAGTCAGCAGACAGTCAGCGGGCGACCTACATCGTGTGTGCATGTAGTTCGTGGCTTATCCATATTTTTCTCATATTTACTGTGTTTGTGCTGTGTATTTTGTTTATGTTCACCCTTCATGATGAGTCCTAAGAAGAAGGATGATGGGAAAAAGAGAAAGGCAATGATTCCTATTGAAACTAAGAAGGAAATCATAGAAAAAAATTAGCATGGTGTATATGGGATAAATTGCTTCGACATACAACTGTTTTAACATACGACCGTTCTTATAGAACGAATTACAGTCGTAAGTCGAGGTACCACTGTACCACTGTGTGTGTGTGTGTGTGTGTGTGTGTGTGTGTGTGTGTGTGTGTGTGTAAGAGAGAGAGAGAGAGAGAGAGAGAGAGAGAGAGAAGAGAGAGAGAGAGAGAGAGAGAGAGAGAGAGAGAGAGAGAGAGAGGGGGCTGAGCAAGTGACCGTCGCTTTCACCCAGTGACTGAGAAAGTCTCCCCATTACGCACAGGGCTCTTTTTTGTTTCATTCAATTAAGAAACGGATTAAATTAAATACATCCACAATAACAACACACTTTTTATTTGCTTTGTTTGGAGAGAAGATCGCTGGATCCCAAATTCGCAATCCGAGATGTCAATGTCCGAGATGATCCAAAATGCGGAATGTGAATGTGGAAAGTCGATGCGGCCATGCAGAAATTATTTGAATCATTAAAACAACACGATTGGGGGCCGTCACAGGGCCCCCCCTGGTGGTTGGGGGCCCGATTCATTTGAAACGGGTGAGATATAGGTCAGCCTGCCCCTGGGTACGTGGTATTAGCAGCTATAGCTAACAGCAAGCCAGAGTCCCTTATTACTGAACAACAATAAAGAGAAAATCTGCATTCATTCAGTGGATAGAGGTTCACTGAGCTTATCATATGGATGCAAACCATCACGGCAAATCCGGGCCGGTGGTGGTGGTGGTAGTAATGTTCGTGAGAACCACCACCTTGATGGGACCTGGGGAGACCTGTATTGTGGCGCGGCTCAACGTGCGTGGGGGATTGCACGCGTGGAACATGCGCATGAGATTGTGTGTGTGTGTGTGTGTGTGTGTGTGTGTGTGTTGTTTTGTTTGTATTGTGTGAGGTGTCACGAGATAGAGGAAGAATAGAGAAAGAGAGAGAGAGGACAGAGGGAGCCAAATAGAGGGAAACTGAGGAAAATAAAGAAAATAAATGAGAAAAAAGAGGAGGGAAAATTATGAAAAGAGAGAGAGCAAGAGAGAGAGAGATGAGGCTGTCTGTCAGCAGCTGAATGGTTGTCATCCCTTCCCATTCAATCTCATTTGCATGGGTCTGGAGAGCAGAAAATAACCTGAATAAATTAACCAGTCCGTCACACACACACACACGCACACACACACACACACACACACACACACACACACACACACACACACACACACACACACACACACACACACACACCTCGAGTTGGCCATTTCAATTTGTTTCCGAGATCGTGATCTGGCACGCACACACTCTCACACACAAAACGGCCTGTATACAAGAACACAAACACCTGACACACACACCAGGACTCAGGCCTAAGTCACGCCATGGCAGAAAAAAAAACATTTAAAAAATATAATATAAGCCCCCTCCACACACACACACACACACACACACACACACACACACACACACACACACACACACATATATACATACATACATACACACACACACACACACACACACACACACACACACACACACACACACACACACACACACACACACACACACACACACACACACACACACACACACACACACAAACCATATTGACTTTAACCGCTCAGAACGGCAAGAATGATTCTCCCACAGCGCACATTAAAAAACGAACCCATGTGTGGAGTCTAGGGGGTGCGACTAGAAGCTGTCTAGCCACGATAACAACAGCTGGAGATGGTGGGAGAGGAACAATGATGCCGTTGCCGTGAACATCGACAACGTCAACTGTCGCCATGAGCTTAGCGGGGCTCGCACTCATCCCAAGACAAGACGCATGGCAGCTAATTCAGCCCAAGCACACATAACACACACTCACACGCACAAAGAAGTTATTGGGGCCATACAGGACGCTGGAGGCTGCAGCTTGGAGAAAACGGAAAAGCAACATCATTTATACCGTCTGTCGCTGTGGGAATGTTTTAAAACGGGGTGCTGGCGTTCCGCTGTAGCATGGGAATAGCTCAGGGCAGGAAAAAAAAACTGGGCTGGATGTTTTACGATGCCAGGCGCTGGGAAATAATATGGGAGGGAAGGTGTGTGTGTGTGTGTGTGTGTGTGTGTGTACATCATTAGTGGAGAGTAACACAAGTAATCAAAGCACTTTGTTATTGTACCTTGTGGCAGTTTCGCCTACCACGCACCACCCAAGTGGCGTTTTCAAGGACCTCCGGCACAGAGACACAGAAGATGGGGTTGTAGACACCAATTTATTGTAGAGAGTGGGCTAGGTGGAATTAGCCCAGGAGCAGATGGACATGTGTCATGACAAGGGCTCCTCTCCTGAGTGTGTGTGGGGATGGGGGTTTTACCTGTTGCTCGTTAGACCGACCAACGAGCAACTGGTATGCAGCCACTCTGATCCAAATGACCTAGACCAGGTCAGGTGTGGCTGCTCAAACCACACCATCCCCAAACCACATACTCCCGACACAAAACTACTACCAGAATACCTGGCCGAAGCCTACCCCCCGCCTACCCCCCCCCCACCAAGCAGAGAACAAAAACAAAAAAAGCCTGAAAAACACACTCTGAAACAGCGTCGCTATACCTGAAAAGGACAGGCTCTGACGTAGTGTTCCTATCGCTTAAAATAATAAAACACGGACTCTGAAACAGGGTTCCCATACCTTGAACCAACAAATGTCCAAAAAAAATTAACGTGGTTCCTTGGAACACCACCACAGGACGCCCCCTCCTCCTTTGTGGTGCGTGGGGCCTCGGGCTGCTGTGCTGGCTGGTGAAGGTGTGGCCGGACTTGGTTGTTCCAGGGGCTACTTTGAGGGGTGGCCTGGCTGCTTGATGGTCCCGGCGATGGCTGCTGGGTGGAGAAGCTAGCCGCCAGCGGTTACCTGTGGTGGTTGCTGTGGCTGTTTCTCCCCCGGTCCTCCGCCGGACCCCCTGGGTGCTGCTGCTGCCGGTCGGGAGAGGGTTGGTAGTGGGGCCACCCGTTGAACCGCTGATGGCTCAAGGACTTCTTCGGAGAGCCCCTCTGTGTCCCTTCCCCGTGCCGGAGAGTCCCTGTTCAGGTGTGGCAGGGCCCGCCGGCACAGAGACACAGATGACGGGGTTGTAGTCACACCACTTTATTGTCGAGAGTGGGCTCGTTGGAATTAGCCTCGGAAGATGGACATGTGTCATGACAAGGGCTCCTCTCCTGAGTGTGTGTGGGGATGGGGGTTTTACCTGTTGCTCGATAGACCAACCAACGAGCAACAGGTATGCAGCCACTCTGACCCTAATTACCTAGATCCCGGTCAGGTGTAGCTGCTGAAACCACACCATTCCCACACCACATAATTATTGTACGTTCTTCAAGCAGCTGTACAGGTACTCCTAACTGAACGACCGACCGTCGGGACTAACGACCAGTTCTCCTGTCTATATCATGCACTGCATACAATTCCGCGGCGTGTGCGCTGCATATGCAGCGTCTCAGTGTCCGGCATCTCATCTCGCGTCACCAAGTATTCACTACACTAGCGTTAGCAATGGCCACGCCCCCTTACCATGAAATATTCCTCGCTTATCGACCTGGTCCTAGGAACGGAACTTGGTCTTTAAGTGAAGAGTACCTGTACTTAAGTGTATTCAGTTTGAGACTTGATTGATTGATTTTTACTCTAATACATTTTAAAGAAAATATTTATGCTATTTACTAAATTACACAGTCGTTACTTCAGTGTCCCCAAAATTATATATTTTGTATTTTTGTCAATTGTAAGGATAGGATAAGCATGAGCACTTATCTGAAGAAAAAAGGTACAGGAGTACTTTATGAAGTATTATAAGCTGTTATTTTAGTTATTTTACTTGTAATATTTAAAGCACATATAAGAGCAAGTAAGGATGTCAATGTGGTCATTTCACTTTGCCTAGAGTAATTGAAGTGTCAGGGTATTTGTACTTTTAGTTAAGTAAATGGTCTGTGTACTTCTTCCACCGCTATTGCACATGCATGTGGGGCAGTAGGCATGATAAGTGTAACTATGTGTGTGTGTGTGTGTGTGTGTGCGTGCGTGCGTGTGTGTGTGTGTGTGTGTGTGCATGCCAGTGTGTGCGTGGAGGCTGCGGTGCGGCTCTAGACTCATGACTCGTAGGGCGCGGCGAGTAACAGCATCTCACTTTTGGACCCTGGATTCTCATGGGCGGCGCGGGGAGCGTGAGAATCATCCTCTTCCTGCCGAAACTGAATGGCCTTATTAATTCCCCAGTACATCCTTAAAAAAAAAAAATCCCTGTGTGCTGTGTGTACGTGTGCCTTTGATACTTTGATGTGTGTGTGTGTGTGTGTGTGTATGTGTGTGTGTGTGTGTGTGTGTGTGTGTGTGTGTGTGTGTGTGTGTGTGTGTGTGTGTGTGTGCGCCGCGTGTGTAAAAGTAAGTGTGACCATTTCAGCACAGCACGTGTGGATTTGTACACGACTATCTGCACATCACAATGTGCACACATCCCACTGCTTGTATATTGTGGTCGAAATCAAGACTGTGTGTGTGTTTGTTTTAGTGGACCGGTCTCCGAATTGACACATTCTTTGGCTTAGAAGTGCACCAGGAAGATGGGTCCTCACTTACCAGGTGTATTTACTTTGACCTGATACCAGTACAAAAATGTGTGCATGCAGGTGGATGCTCTGGAGTTGTAGCGTGAAATAGAAAGGGAGAAAGACACACACACACACACACACACACACACACACACACACACACTCACACACACACACACACACACACACACACACACACACACACACACACACGCTCACACACACACACACACACACACACACACACAAGCTCTCTGAGGCAGAGTGGGAGAGTTAGGGCTAAGCTTACTAGGTGATGCACGGAGATTACCAGTCCCAGCCGCACCCCGCGGGTTTATGCCTCCGCCGGTTGGAGGTTCAGGTTTATTTAAATGGCCTCCTAATGACTAGCAGAGGTTCCAGGCAGGGGATATGCACCAAAGCGGCGACTATAAAATAATCAACTTCCCGGAGCCCGGCGCCTCCCGCCGTTGCTGGCGGCCATGACAGTAGCTGCCGCTTTGGCATCTGAGGCTCATTGTCAAAGGCCCGAGTTTCCACCCCCCAGAATACTCGCTTCTCACGCTACAAGACCCAAAAATAAGGAGGAAGGGTTTTGGAAACACATGGAACGATGTCCAGGGAGAGAAAGAAGTCTCTCTCTCCCTCTCTCTCTCAGAATGGCACATGGTCAGGTGACCTCCAATCTTACATGGTGCTAATGCTGTAAATGCTTTTATTGTCTCATCAATCCAACCAATGGCCGTTCTGTGGACTTTTAGAGACTGTTTTTCAACGAGTTTTTTTTTTAAATAGCAGAGACTTGACCCACTTTTTAAAGTTTTATGTATTTTATTTCAGAAGTTAGATGAACATTTCTCTGACTGTCTTCGTGTTTGGTGCTGGCTACAATAACCTAGGCCCAACTCAATGGAAATCTTTGTATTTTTTAGTTGGGGAAGCAAACCGCACAATTTACAAAAGCAGAAGAGCTAGAATACAGAATGATGTAAATCAGGAGATTCCCTGTTCTTGTCTGGTGAGAGCCACGGTGTGGGTTTGATTTTAGGTTTTACAAACTAATGAGTGAGGTGCAGGATTTTAAACAACAGTGGTGCTACAAAGATATAATTTGCTCTGTTTGAGAGGGAGATGTGACCTTTTGCACTGTGTTTGGTTGATTCCTTTGTGTGGTGATATCAATGGGTTTTTTTTTTTCCCTTTGGGGCCTTTTTTCTTGTGTGGTTTATAATGTTTTCTTTTTTTTTTTTTTTTTTACTTTCACTTGAGTCTTATTGTTTTTGTTGATGGAAAACTGACGTCCAGTCTGTGGGTGTCATGGATCCGCCGCACTCCAAACTAAATGTGTGTTCAGTCGGGGCAGTCCCAACATGCTGTCCACCAAGTTGAATCCAGATCTATCCATTATTGTGGAATAATTTAGTGGAAAAACTGTAAATCTTATCATCGCCGCAATGCGCATTTATATACAGTATCTATTTCTCTGTCTTCCAGTTTTTTGTGCTTGTGCTACTGGAATCAGATACCACGTGTTAAATAAAGGTTGGTTTTTTTAACTCAAAACTCTATCTGTCTTTCCCTGTCTCTCTCCTCCCATCTCTCTCTGTCTCTCCCCTTCGGCCTCTCAATGTCTCGCTCTTTTCACCTCCCGCTTTCCCAATTTTCCTCTAACGCAGTCGCTGTACACAACCCAATAAGGCTCTGACGCCATGAAAAATATTTCAGGACAAATCTTTTATCACTTCTGAGAAAAAAAGAAAAAGATTGATGGCACTACGACACTTTATCATTTTTCTTTGAACGCTATACGACCAAAACCGCTCACGCGTTTACTTGGGGAAAAGTCTTTTCGGGGGGAGAGAGCTGATCTTACAAATGGATTTGAGCTTTGCCTGAGCTCACAGACAGAAAAAAATCACACATATTCAAATAGCGAAAATGCATCATACGGGAGGCGACAGATAAGATAATGATTTTCCAACTCGGACTATTTGTGTCAGTGGTGATGCTGTTGATGAGAAATATGCATGACACACATACACACACAATAACACACACTTATGATTACACAAACACTGCAAATTAACAACCAACCAAGCATGGTTGGAAACGAAAAACACGCACATCAATTCTCACACATATACACACACACACACACACACACCAAGTTTTAATGAGCCGAGTATGTCCCCGTCTCTGCAGGATGGCGGAAAATCATCAGCAGAGTTCAGCTTCAGTCACACCTTTCCCTCACTTACTCAAATCCTCGAGCTCACGCTCTCTCTCTCTCTCTCTCTCGCTCTCTCTCTCTCTCTCTCACACCTTTGACACCCTCTCGTCGCTTGTCTCCCCCCCCCCCCAATATTCCTCACTCTTGGAAAACCCTCCCCCTCCGCTCCATCTCTCCTCAGACCTAACTCCATGTTCCTCTCTCTTTATGACAATCTATTTTTTCTTTCCATCCTTATATTTTTATCCCCCCCCCCCCACACACACACACACACCGTAATTTACTATCTTCTCCAGGAGACAGGTTAATATTTTTGGATGGCGACATCTCACAGTGACCAGGGAGCCCTTGTCCAAAAAGATGGAGTGCAATGTTAAATATATGCACATCATACAGTATACCTTGCACATCAGGGGAATGTGTTTGTGGGGTTGGGGAACTGCTTTAAATGTCCAATTTTACATAAAATGATCACTCTCAAAGTCGTTGCATTTTCTGCCACAGAACTTTTTTCCCCCTCATTAATGCAGGAGGTATTCCATGTCAAAACTCCTAATATTTTTGCTTTTTGCATATAATAACTAAAAAATATATATCTGTAGTTGAAAAAGGAATAAGAAAATTAAATCAAGCTGCAAAATTGGAGCAGTAGGAGCCGCAGCCGAGCTCCGGCAGGATGCAACTTAGACCGACAGGCCCTGACGACGGCAAAGTCTCGTCCAGTTTTAGTCCCTTTACGCATATTTTACTCTGATGATAACTCATTCTTTTTTTTTTTTTTTTTTTTCTATTGCTATATTAATTCCATTTGAAAAGGTGGGAAAGCGCCATTGCTTTAACACGGAATTAACAAAAAGAATAACAATCTAGTAGGTAATCTAGTAGTAAGTAGTACAATCTAGTAATAATAGCTGAGTTGTTTTGTATGTGTCTATGGCAGGGATAATCCAGGATATTGGATAATTTCATAGCAAAAATTAACAGGAAGTAAGAAACATTTAAATACGTTTTTCCAACAGTAATGTCAATGTTGAGGATCAGATTTGAAGCACGAACGTAAAAGTTGAGACGGTTACACAAGCCAGACGCCTGAAGGCCGACGGAACGGAACAGTCCCCCGTGACCCGATGGGAGACAGTTGATCCCGTAAGGAAATAACTTTCAGAGGGCTCAGACTTACAGACCTCAAAATGAGAAAAAAATAAAAAAAGGAACACAATGCTCCAAATTCCCTTTGTGTTGCTAGGCGTGGTGTGTGTCTGGTCTGTTTCATCATATCATTTTAAGCTTCATCGGGGTCAAGTCACAAACACAAACAGTGGAGAATCGTCTTTGTGTGTCCTAAAGGTTCCCACAGGCTACACCACATTCAGAATCCGAACGTCGCTGGGGTGTTCACACCATCCGTTTTACCACATTTTCGTCTCGCGGGCGTAGCGGTGTTCAAACTACGTGACGCGTCCCAGGCAAGGGTGTTCACACTACTTGACCAGTGCGAGAAACAGCCACTGTCCCGCGCAAACACATGAGACATTTGGAAGAGGGGCGGGTGGCGAGACGTGGACTGCATGGATAAACCCTGCAGAGAGGTGGAGGTAAATACTTATGAATACCTAATATTCTTTTATTGTGATATACTGTACATTACATGCATTCCATAAACGCTTCTACATTGCTCCTCCTCTCGTCCTGTGTCTTGTGCTCTCATTGGCTGGAGCTCGTTGTTGATCTCATGGCCGGTCACGACATTTTTCACACTACAGGATTTGGACTCCCCGACAGGTCCAGATATTTGGCCTGCGAGACATCCCTCAGGGTTCGGCGATCCCTCGGATCGCGTCTTAGAACGGTTCACACATAGTGATCGTCACTGGGACCTTTGTCAGCAATCTCGAGAAACTGTAGGCGAGTGGAAAAATCAAGGCTACAGTCATGTAGTCTGAACTCGGCTCGAGGGTGCTTTGATAAACAGCCTAATTCAGACATGCTGGTACCTCAGAGGGGGCACCACAGTATTTATTTTTTCATTAGTGCGGGGGAGTCCACCAGTCACAGGGGTGGAAGGATGTAATATTATTAATGGGAGCCAAAGTGAACTAGATCTCGGATTTGACCGGGTAGGTTTTTCCCTTCAATGTCACTGTCTGACATACAGATTTCACTATCTGCCACACACACACACACACACACACACACACACACACACACACACACACACACACACACACACACATACACACACACACACACACACACACACACATACACACACACACACGTACACGTACACATACACACACACACACACACACACACACACACACACACACACACACACACACACACACACACAGACACACACAAATCCCATTGCTAGGAATGAGCTCTCCCCAGCTCCGCCGAGCTATCAGATAATCCTGCAAGAATCCTATATTTCTTCTTCCTTGGTCTCTCTATCACCGACACAGAGAGAGAGAGAGAGGAGAAAAATGGAAAGAAAGAGGAAGAAGGGAGCTGTAGGAAAGAGAGGGAGGCACAGACACACACACACACACACACACACACATGCGTGTGTGCACACACACACGCACTCGGGCACACACACACACACACACACACACACACGCACACACTCAATGCTTAAGACGCTCAGTTAGTGTCGGGGAGTTTTCCATATAAATGATCCGCCTGTACGTCTCCAGATAACAACAAATGTGTTCGCCGAGAACTACGCACTTAAGTTGCGCCGCGTGAGTGCGTGTGTGTGATCCACAAGAAACGCTGTGTGTGTTTGTGTGTGTGTGTGTGTGTGTGAGAGAGAGAGAGAGAGAGAGAGAGAGAGAGAGAGAGAGAGAGAGAGAGAGAGAGAGAGAGAGAGAGAGAGAGAGAGAGAGAGAGAGAATATGTGTAGTGTGTTCAAGTCCTCAGTCCTTTTGTATGATTTTATCCGTACGGTTATTTATCTCTTAATGACTCAATGGGACTGTCTATTGTCAGTTTTCCATCATTGTGTCTAGTTGCCAGATCTCACAAATTCCAGCCAACTCTTTAGTGAAACCCACGCCAAACATAACGGGGGTGGGCTGGAAACCCAAGCAGAGTGGCCGGTTGCCATTTGGCAACCAGCAAACACAAACGCTGTTACAGTGTTGCGTTGGAAACTCATTGCAAGAGAGAGAGGGAGAGAGAGAGAGAAAATGGTCCAAACACAGGGCTGTATGATGAGCATGACACCTTCAGATGTGCTTTCTGTCCTTTTTTTTTGTTTGGTCTTCCATTTCTCTCCCTCCATCCTGCCATCCGCTTGTTCCACCATCCGCTCCGCCATATACACACACAATAGGCAAAGAGCCTTATTTTTAGAAATCACACACGCCTCTGGAGGATTCTCTGGAGGATTCTTATCAAGCCCTCTTGAGATGCTGCGAGTGCCCCACGGATCCGCACGCACACACAGACAAACACACACACACACACAAATAAATAAACACCCCATAGAATACACACACACACACACACACAAATAAATAAACACCCCATAGAATACACACACACACACACACACACACACACACACACACACACACACAAACAGGACACACAAAGAGTAATACTTAGAAACATACAAACACGAACACAATAAAAAAGATACACCAAATCTGAAAATACTGTGAAATAAAACAGCTTTACTATATTATTGTCACTGAGCTCGGCAGGTGTGTGTGTGTGTGTGTGTGTGGGGGGGGGGGGCTACAGCCTACAATAAAGCTGAATCTGTGAATTACAGAACTCTTTGAACTTCCCCACAACAGGGGCTGCACCACACTGACATAACTTCAGCTTTTAAGCGCCTTTCTCCCCCTCAGGACACTCACACAGGAAAGAACAGTTCAGACAAAGCTGCTGACCTAAACATTTTATTTGGCTGGTTAACAGCCCAAACAGCAACTGTGACTACACTGCTACGGGGGCGAGCCTGCGTGCGCATACACGCATGCACGCACGCACGCACACACCCACACACACACGCGCGCTTGATGAAAATGCATTGCATTGTGCCTGAGATTCAACCTCACGTTAAAAGATCACGATATTGAGAGCACGTACTGGAATGTGAGTACAGCTGGAAACCCATTCAGCGCGTCTGAATGGGTTTCTTAATTGACAAGCCTTCCTGTGGCGTGAGATCGGGATAGGAAACGTCGCAACCGTGCCCAGCCATCAATCAGCAGATGCAACAGATAAACGGGTTAGGATAATGGGATTTGTCAAAGCATGGGAAAAGCGGATTTAAACCCATACGTACGTTCGCATTATGAAACGAGACATTTGTTGTGGGATAATTTAGCTACAGTAATTTAAAGCTGTCTGGGAGAGCTCACCACTTTTGGCCATCCCTCGGTTTGAGAGTCATAATGACTGTTCTACTTCTTTCACAATTCCCGGACAAATCTCTTAGACAACATCAGCATGGGTTGCCGCTTGTGAATCTATTAAGACCGATTATGTTCGAACCGTCTGCTTGTTATTAGAATCACAACTGTATTGCCTATTGACCTTTAGGCTTTCAGCAGTACTTTTAATTTATATCTAGAGTAGTTCTCAGTTCTCTAGAGTACTTCTCTCTCTCCACTGTTCACACGTCATTCCCGAACATTTGTAGAAGGCAAACCACCTCAATCATCAGCTCAACTGCAGAGTTCCAGTTCAACGCCACACAGAATTGGCGAATCCAAAGAGGCTCCAAATCCAAAGCCTCACGGTCTCATGGTATTACGTTCATGGTTTCACTTCCGTTTAGTGAAGACGGGTTCAATAATAATTGCACTTGAGACTCAGTATGTTCCTACAAAAAAGTTGTCACATGCTGCTTCAAGCTCTAATTCCTTAATCACCAGTACAAATGAAGTAGAAGTGATGACAGGCCCGAGCACTGAGAGTCACAGAACATACGTCAACATTTTTGACATCTGCTGATCCCCGTGGAGCCAAACATTTTGGAGCAATCAGACAAAGAAATGGGTGTGAGCGTAAAAAAAATAACTTTGGGTAAAAAAAAAAAAAAAAAAGGGGGGGGGGGGGGGTTGGGGTGGATCTAAGGGGTCGCAGGCTCCGCCCTACGTACCTTCCTTCCCCAGCAGGAAATCCAGGAAGTGGTAGGTGTAGGCCACGCCAACCTTGGTCTCCACCTGAGGCCTCCGGAGAGTGGAGTAGATCTTTCCAGGGCTCTGCCTCTCCTCCGCCCGGCGCAGCTTGGGCAGCCTGCAGCCCATGTCAAGTAAGGTAAGTCTACCAAGACCTGAGTGAGAGACATGGAGTTGATAGAGTTTCTAAATATACTGAACACATTAGCACATCCAATAGAAAGTGTGATCAGGCGCACAGGCGCGCACGCGCACGCGCACGCACACGCGCACACACACAATTGTCAATATGTGAGCCGGTTATGGGGTGTAATGTGTGACTGGGTGTTTTGTTATTTTCCTCTTTTCTCTCTGACGCACTCTGACACACACTTTAGGACACTGTAACACATAAAAATGAAGATGCAAAATTTCAGACACAAAAACACACACACACACACACACACGCTAATAAGACAGAAATATGAATGTGTCATCCATTACCAGCTCGGCGGGCTGCAATACAGGCATCTCCAAATCAAACCGGGCTGATTGGGAGCGACATGTTTGATCAGGACGAATTAAAGCAGAAACGAGCCTGATTTCCTGCCCTGTCAAGCAGAACGGCAAGACACTTGACGGAGAGAAGAGAGAGAGAGAGAGAGAGAGAAGAGAGGAGGGATGGGGAGAAATAAGGATATTTTGGGGGGAGGGAGACACAAAGAGGTAGGAAAGAAGATGAAATGATAGAAGAGGTGGAGGTGAGGCAGAGGCGGAGGGAAGGAGGGAAGTGAGGTGAGAGGAAAAAGAAGAGGAAGATTTGAGGGGAGGGCGATGGGAGGAGGAGAGGGGGGGGGGGCAAACGTCACAGCTTCAGAGAAAAGGATCCAATCCTCTGTTCCTCAATGCTTGGTATTTCCAGAGGGCCGTACAGCGATAAGCCATGAATCAGTTGGCGAGGTAGAGTATTGAGCTGGACATGGACGGATAGATAGATTGGATGGTTGGAAAGGAGGAGGAGAAGAGCAGGTAAAAGAATGAGAGACCTCTCATCTGGCAGGGGATGTGGCCATTGACGTACGAAAGCTAATTTGATGTGACAGTGTCGCTATCCTCAAACCATCACCGCGGTTACACTTTAATATCTCTGTCAGCCACGGCTTGTTAAAGCCAAAAAGCAAGGCTGGGTGTCAATGCACGTGTGTGTGTGTGCGTGCGTGCGTGCGCGTGCGTGTGTGTGTGTGTGTGTGTGTGTGTATGTGAGATTGTGTGGCCCAATGTCAGGAATCTGTATCAGTTTAGAGGGCATGGAGAATGGTATTGTGAGTCCCATTGGGCCGAGAGCATGGACATTAACTCAGCTAACGACGCTAGCAGACTACATTAGGCCCGTATTTTGTGTGTGTGTGTGTGTGTGTGTGTGTGTGTGTGTGTGTGTGTGTGTGTGTGTGTGTGTGTGTGTGTGTGTGTGTGCGCACGCGCGCGCTTATGAGACTTCCAGCCCCAGCTACACAGTACACAGCGCAAAAGGTTAAAAACACACACAACCGACACCAAAGCCAGTTTGGCAGACACATTTTCACACCTAATGCGTCACTTTGCTTCCTGTAAAGCACAGCAGCGAGTTGTCATCTTTCTGTCAAAACTACTTCTTAATGTGAACAAGGAAGAGGGGAATAAAGAGAGAGAGAGAGAGAGGGACAGTCATCAGAAGGCAAAGGCGGGTTAGGATCCCTGCTGTTGCCTCCGAGGAATGGGATGGAATCTCCTCTCGTCTCACGTTTGCCCACGCAGTCACTGGCTGCTCTGACCCGATGAGACATTAAACCTCTGCTCGTTTCCTACTACAGGCTCTTGTCATTTATCCTCTCTCCCTCTCTCTCCGCCTCTCTAACACACACACACACACACACACACACACACACATACACACACATACACACACACACACACACACACACAGTTTCATGGAGGCTGATGGGTATGGATACGGTCATTTACTCCTTGTGTTACAATAAACTACTTGCGTTCTTCCCACCTCCTTTTCACCCTCTGTCCTCCCATCCTCTCCCCTCCCCTGAATTCATCCGTTTCATCTTCTCCATCCTGTTCCCTTTGTTATCCCATTTGTGCAATTCTGTCCTTGATCACCTCTCATCTTCCTCATCCCTCCATCTAACGTCTCAACACCAATAGAGGTCATTTTCTTTTATATCTATTGCTTTCAGTGGTGCATCATCATGAGATGGAGGTATGGTCTCATATATTGCTCTAAGAAATTCATTGTGAGAGGATGTGTGGAGTTTCAATAACCATCTAGTTTAATGTTATAACAAGCAGAAGGATTCATTTTTCTTTGTGCATTGCTTCTCTGAGCATAGGGATATTATATCCATATTGCCCAGACCTCTTCCATTCCTTTTCCAATCAACTCACTTCCCCCACCTTCTCTCACTCTCCCGCTCTACGTCCCCTTTGTCCGCCTGGGAGCTTGTGAGCCTTCGCAGAAGAAGTGCTCCCCTGCTGAGCCTAATGCTGCCATTAAATACAGTTTGGATATTTCTGTATATGATGAATAATATGTATACAATAGTTATGTGCTACGGTATACGATCGTGATGAGAAATCCATACATGCCAAATGTAAGTTCCATCGCAGTACTGGGCTAAGATATAACACTTCTCTGTGGTGGTGTATACTTGAGAAATCATGGCATTTCATTTTAGTAGATTTACTTTGCCTGTGGAAATGGGCAGATGACTACGACCATCTGTTTGAAGACCCTGGTGCTCCTCGACAGTGGAGCTACATGGAACATAACTACAATCCTTGGTCAGGTTCTAAACTCTAGCCCAATCGCTCCATCCCTCCTCCATCCTTCCAGTTCATCCAGCACCACTATCACTACGAGGGGTCAGGGGTCCTAGCTATGGCTCTTCTCATCCCTTCTCACGGTAATGGTGGAATACCTTGAGGGCCCGATTCAGGACTTATTTATTCAGGATGCAGCTGGACTCTTCCTCCTGGACTGGTCCATTTCACAAGGATCCCTAACCCCTTCTACCTTCACCCAAGGCAACCATCCCCAACCCCTTCTACCCTCATCCAAGGCAACCATCCCCAACCCCTTCTACCTTCACCCAAGGCAACCATCCCCAACCCCTTCTACCCTCATCCAAGGCAACCGTCCCCAACCCCTTCTACCTTCACCCAAGGCAACCATCCCCAACCCCTTCTACCTTCACCCAAGGCAACCATCCCCAACCCCTTCTACCTTCACCCAAGGCAACCATCCCCAACCCCTTCTACCCTCATCCAAGGCAACCATCCTTAACCCCTTCTACCCTCATCCAAGGTAACCATACCCAACTCCTTCTACCCTCATCCAAGGCATCATCCCCAACTCCTTTTACCCTCATCCAAGGCAACCATCCTTAACCCCTTCTACCCTCATCCAAGGCAACCATCACCAAACCCTTCTACCCTCATCCAAGGCAACCATCCTTAACCCCTTCTACCCTCATCCAAGGGAACCATCCCCAACCCCTTCTACCCCATCCAAGGCAACCATTCTTAACCCCTTCTACTCTTATCCATGGCAACAATCTCAACCCCTTCTACCATCATGCAAGGCTCTGATAAGGGCATCGTTCACAACGCATCACAATCTACGTGAGCAGTAACCAGCTTGACTACTTACAAATGGACTTCTGTGTCTAAGTGGCTTTGGATAAAGGCTAAATCACTTAATGTAAATTATAGGTAGTTAATCTTCTAATAGGCTACTTGGTCATAAAAAAAAAAAGATCTCCACTTTGCCTGCAACTATATGTCTGGTGGCTGGAAACAGCATTTTGAACAGTTAAACCCAGTCAATACCAGCGTCCATACTGTCACTTAGCACCTGACCTCGCCTTTTAATTTATCACCATCTTGCACATAGAGCACATTTCCTTTATTCTGTGTGTGTGTGTGTATATATTTAAATATATATACAGTATTTTTTTTTACTTAACCAACTTATCTTTTTTTAAACTACTCGTCGGTCTGCACTACAATGCACCAATTCTTGCCATGGCAAATTCCTTGCCTATAAAAAAACAACTGATTTTAATCATGGATTTTCATGCAAGGTTGTTTAACAAACACCTTTTGAAACAATTTGCAAATTGATGTAATTGGAAAAATTGTTGTCCCAAAATTGTAGACATCCTGAATAATATTCAGAACTTTGAGCAACCCCCCCCCCCCCCCCCCACTACCCAAAAAAACATACCAGGCACTATAACAAACCAGGAAAAGCTATAACAAATTCAAGAAACAAATAAAAAATTAAAAAAAAGAACCGTCCATGCATGCTTATAAATGATTGTATGCGCACCATGAGGAAGTGCACAAATCGGTTAAACTGCACTTGAGATTGAGGCAAAGTCAGATGAGTGATGGAGAGTGAACTGAGGGGAAATCTCTGAAAGAAATGTCATCGGGGGGGGGGGTGTAGAGAGGGTTGTGTGGTCCTCGTTAGCGGACCCCTTGTAACGGAGCGCGCTTAAGTGGCGGATCTTACACGCGAGGATAATCCGCGCAGCGTCGCGGGGGGACGCGATTCGCGGGGAAGCAACGTCCGTCCTGGGGAAGCGGGCGGAGGGAGGGAGGGGCACCGGGATGAGAGCTTTGCAACTGTATATAGACACGAGGGAAGAAACGGGGATCGAGTAAAGCACGCTGCTGGGAGGGAGGTGCGATTCCCCAGGGCAACGGCCCAAACGGGAGTTTCAATGGGGACTGCGCGCATAGTGACGGGGATGAGCGGCTCCGGCGCGTCTCCGTGAGGCGCAATAAGGCTTAGAACACTTATTTAGAGGGACGGGTGATAACCGTTCCGTCTTTCTTCAGTCCATGTCCTCTCCTGCACACGGCAGGCTCTCTCTCCGCCGTCACCTCGTGGACGTGGAACGCGCTGCCCCATTTGTCCTTCCCAGGGCGCGCGTGGCGGCATTTTAGGATTAGAAAGTGAGACCCGGTTTCCTTCAGGAGAACGACTGTTTCAATGGCAACAAAGTGAAAGCAAATGTTAAAAGCAGTGTGTGTGTGTGTGGGTCTTCGAATGGTTAAACTCACACCGCTCTATATCACCTTAAAGAACTAATAGAAATCTCTGGAAGACTTACCGGTCGTTGTCGTCTGCCAGAGATGCGCGGAAAGAAAGGGGTCACTCAATCAAATGAAAAAATTAAAATGATCAGTTGTTTTTTTCCTCCTCTACGAAGTGTCGCCGGGTCCTGCTGGCGATTCGCCGGACAAATCATACTACAGATTCCTCTTTCTCCATTTAGGATGTGAATCCTCTATTGAGGGCGGCTCTCCATTGCCGCTCCTCTCCACGTGGTCTGCGCGCTTCTGTGGAGCGATTGCGCGTCCGTCTCCCCACTACACTTGTTTTTCTTCCCTTCCATCTACCTAGAGGCACGCCTGGACGAAGTGAACACGGTTTCCTACCAATAAACGGCTGCGGAGACAATTCCACGTCCAACTTAACAAGCAAAATTGTATTCGCGTCCCCCCCCAATGGACGCGCGCTCCTCCGACGTGTCCACTGGGTGCCGTGCGCCCACTGCAGGTTTCTCCTGGAGTGGAGTCCTCTCAAGCCAGTGTACACCACCCATGAGACCCTTCATCACCACCCTTCCCCCCAAAAAATAAACCTCTGACCAAAAACATAAATAAAAGAGGTAATAGACCCGTTACCTCAGCCGACTCCATCTGGACCAACAGTTTGGGTGAAACATGTCCAAGACCTTCCTCAGTACACTGGGAAAAAAATAAAAAGTACAACTTGGAAGTCCCCCCCCCCCTTTATCGCACCAAATTAATGAAAAACATCTTTGGTCAAGTTAGGGACACTTGAATGATACCTTCAATAAACTTTATTATTTTTTCTTATATAACAAATACGCAAACCAAACAAACACCTCTTCCAGAACTGAGGAAACAAACACCAACAGCAAGTGGACGAGGCTCTCTGTAGAACAATCAAATCATTCCAATCATTTAACTGCAGATTGCTGGTATGAACTGTATCAAAAACAGCTCTGAGAACAATGTTAAAAAAAACAAACAAACAAAAAAAAAACAGTAGTGTAAACAAGGTGCAAAAAAACTCCTTCAGGTCCTCCTCTTAAGAGGAGGAATTCAAAACACCACAATGACAAATTAAATCTCGAAATAAGAAAGTTGTGCTCAGCTTATGAATATTTAGTGCAGTAAAAATAACAACTGTCAAATCACTAAAATGCTTAGCATAAAATCTGTGTAAACCAAAACAGTGCAAATACAAATCAAGTGAACAGTTTTTCTTTTTAAGAAATAAACAGGACGGTTTATCGATTGTGTCCATCCTTCATTTGGGAGAGGGTATGAACACTTTTCCCAGAGTTCCCAGTTTTTGCCATTTGTGGACATGAAAGTTGATTGCAGACAAGACGGGAGAGGTGGTGTGAATTTCCAGCTTGAGCGGGAAACTGTGGAACGACAGACCTTGGGGAAGCTTAATAGAAAGGCAGACATTTTCATCAGTGCGAAAGTTCAGTGATGTTTGAAATTTAAGTTTATGTATATAAAAAAAAATGCCATCCACCCACCCCCCCAAAAAACAACAAAAAAAAAAAAACAACACTGAAAATTACCAATGTGGTCAGAGAGTAAAAGGTTTGCTCTGAATCTTGTATTCCAAAATTGCCATCGCTGCAAATTGAATTAACCCAATACCCCAGTCAGAAAACACCAAAACAAACCCAAGATTTTAATGATTTCAAATCGAAATAATAAACAATAAAATATAAATATGAAGGAGAAGGAAAGCAAAAGTGATCTTAAAAGTTTTTCAGTTTGTTTTCAGTTTCAAAAACAAACCGATCACAGTAGACTTGGGCCGAGGTGCTCTTCTCCTCTGGTTTCACCATGGTTGGACTCCCTTGTGGGTTAAAAGCGGCCCGACACATGCCGCCCGTGGTTTCTGACCGGGTGGGTGGGTGATCTGTTGGTGGTGAGCTTGAGTGGGTTAAAATGGGTTTCTACAAAAATGGGTCTCCGAATTGCCAGGAAAGAGGGGGTCACTTGGTGCGTCATCCTTCTACTTGGAACTGTGCAGGACATCGGGACGCCGCTCTGGACGCCGCTGAGATTTCACTGGATCCAACCCTGTAGAGGATAGATGAGACAATGTTAAATTCTAACTTGAACTAAGCGCGTGTGTTTCACGTTCAGCCGCGGTGAAAAATTCAACAGACTGTCCCGCAAGTATCAGTTAAATTTAACATCATCGCTCTCATATTCAGTTAAGTTTTGACGGTAACTACGATACAGTTGGTACAGGACAGAGGTTCCTTTTAGGTAGAACTAGTGTAGGTTAGGAACTAGATTATTCTTTACACTGTTTTTTTTTAAATATATGGATAAATCAAGTTGAAATGTAGACCCCCATACGTTCATATTTAAGACAACTGAATAACTTTAAGACCAAATCTCAGTAAAACTGGATTTAAGACATTTTAAAAAGGACCTGTGAAAACCCTGTACAATGACATCACAACTGGTCCAATGAAGGAAAACACCCTGGATCACGGTACTTTCCACAACACCCAGTGCGATGTGAAGCTGTAGAAGGCTGTGGAGGCGCCAAAGTGGATAGGAAGAGGCCCCAATGTGAAATAACACGTGCAGAAGTAAAGGAAGGCAGTGAGAGAAGACGTGAGGGATGAGGGAAGTGAGCCCAACATATGAGTTCTACCTGACGGGCGCTGAGCGTGCTGTGACTACAGCACGCTCAGCAAGGTCTGGACTCCACAGTCCACAGAGCTCTGGAAACAGGGCGTCACACCACATCACACAATGGGCCAGCGGAAGGTGACCAAGGTTGACGGAAGACGGTGAAATTGCTCTTCAAATAGTGTCAGAACTAGATGATATGTACAGTCTACAGTGGGAGCCAAACTAAAACTAAAAAAAGACAACGACTCATAGTTTATATTTTGACCAGACATCGCCATCCAGTGGCACACGTGAAGAACACAGTTTAAACGGTATCGCTATTGAAGTCACCTGATTGAGGGGCTGAGTCCTCTGGTCCCCGGTCCAAGGAGGTGGGACGTACTGGGCAGGAAGGGAGGAGAGAGGTCACAGGTCAGACAGAGCGCAAGAAAAAGACACCTGGTGCATGAGCATATGCATAAGAAGAGGTGGAGGTTAACCAGGCTGGGGCCTTGATCTCATATGCACAACCATATGCTCAGCCAGGGAGACCCTGGCACATGTGACCACGCATTTCTAAGATCGTGCATGTGTGTGTTTGTACCGAGAGGTTGTAGGCGTTGGGAGAATAGCTCATGGGCATCTGCTGGAACGTGACCCCTGGAAGGCTGGAGTAGGAGAATGGCTGCGGAGAGAGATTTCCATGAACACCAGAACCAGAAAGAATGGGTGCAGAGTTTGTTGTGTTTGAAAGTCTTTTATGTTTGCCAAAGGAGATGTTGAAGGCCACCAAGGCTTCCGCTCCCTGGGGCGGGCGGGGGTCAATACGAGGGCTGCACGACATGGGAAATAAATATTCATTGCGCAATAAAACTAATGGATAGCACGTGAGATCGCATGTGACAAAGTCATATTTAATCTTTGTGTTGCACAACTATCAGTTCCTCCAATTACGGCTTCTGTGATGATTGCTGAATGAACGGTGAATATTTTGGCTTGTGTGCATCCGTTAGGATTACCTGATTGTAGGTGGCGCCACCGTTGAGCACAGGCAAGGGCTGTGCCACGCCCCCTCCCAAAGGCGAGCAGCAGGCGCAGTAGATATACTGCAGGGGACTCAGGCTGAAGTAGCGGGCCGGCATAGTGCCTGAACGGAACACAGTCACCAAGAGTGTGAAATTATTCTGTCCCTTTCATTTGGCTAGATGGGGCGCTGCCTAAAAAAAAAGAGTTGGTTTTAACACATACGAATGCCCCTCTCCTTCATTATGGCAGGGCCCAGCTTGAGTTTCTTCCCCTTAAAACTGATGGGTTGCTGTGGCGACAAGAGTTGACAGTTACATGTTAAACTGTGTGACGTGCATTTGCTGAATGATATAATAATACAATATAATAAATCAACTGCTGCAGTGAAACGGCTCCACGCTCACCTCGACAATCTTCTGGATGTTCACGTCTTCGTTGAAGTACACAAACCCGTACCTTGAGAAAGAACAAGGCTAATTGGATGACTTTTGTTAAACATTTTTACCTCAAATATGTAAATATAAGAATAAAAAATAAATAAAATCAAGGACTACAATGAAGGTCATGATTGTTTGTGTAAAAATCTAAACGCAATCTATATCTTATAAGTGGTACAGTGGTACCTCGACTTACGACTGTAATTCATTTTAAAAGGATGTAAAAAAAAAAAGTCCGACGTCGAAGCAATTTTTCCCCATATAAATAACGAAATCATGAAGGGTGAAAATAAACAAAATACACAGCACAAACACAGTAAATATGAAAAAGTCGATACAAGTCGGTCGCAAGTCGATACAAATTTTTGTACCTGTTTTGGCTTGTTGATTTGAGAAAAAACGTACAAGTATATTCCTGAATGCATTTCCAGTCTACAGTATAACTGTACAGATGATCCAGTGTTTCCCACAGACTTAGATTCTATTTGTGGTAGTTGTTGCACACGGTCCCCCCCACCCCCGTTCAATAAGGAAATTTAGCAAAATAAAATAAATGTAAATTAAAAACAATGTTTTTATTTGCTCGTCCATGCTGGCATTTCACAACTCCCCACACACCCTCCTGCTGCTGCTGCTGCTGCCCCCTGGTGATCGGATGGCCAAATGGCGATCTCGAGTGGCCACGATCGGACAAAATGAATAAATCAATGTATGGGGAAACTCTGATCTATGGGTTTACACTTGTAAAGTCAGCAGAAAATTTCACCGACCTTCAACTTAATTTATGTTTTTAGGTTTATTTTCCACATCTTTAGGTTCAGCTCTCTGGTTTACCGTTATTGTATATGACAACATTGTTCTGTTTTGTTTTTTTCTGTTAACATTTATTTATTCTGCTTTTTCTTTTTTTTTTATTAGGTAGTTTGTTGTTTATCATTAGGTTGTCATATTTTATTGTATACAGTAAACCAATTTCATTCTATTTTTCCATATATTGCCATTCTTTTTTATATTGTATTCCAATGCTCTACTATTATTGTCTATTTTTTATGTGAACTAAATCTATCTAGAGTATGCATTTCCCCATCCATCAATCTATGAAATACTAATTCTATGTGTACCGTAGAACACTTGGCATAACATGGCAGAAGGCCTTTTTCTATAATGGACAAGAAAACATAAAAATTAAAAGCGACAAAAAAATTTGAAATGCCCGTTAAAGGTAAAAATGTATATAATACATATATATCATATCATATCATATAATAATATATATAATCTCAGCAAGTATTCTAAATTAAATCCACACACTCACCCTTTGCAGATCCCGCCTCGATAGGTGATGATTTTCACCTCCTTGATGGTCCCGAACTTGGAGAAGAACTCTCTGATTTCATGTTCCTCCACCTGAAGACACCAACCACAGCGGTAAAATAGACAGGTAAAGCAAAGGTAAAGTGTGTATGAATAGTTGAACACCTGGCCGTACGCACCCTCATGTCGATGCCCCCGACAAACAGTGTGTTTGGAGTGAGTTTCCCCTGAGGGAGAACGTAGCCATTCGACATCTTGTGAAACGGCGACTTGGGGCAGGTGCTCCCTTGTTTCTGGATATCCTAAAATCAAACAACACGACATGATTAAAAAATAAAAACAAAACGTTTCGCAACTTCCCATTCACCAGAACCGATGGAGGAGGACAATATTTTAATTTTTTTTATCTTTGCAATAAGACCCCCGAGGGAAGTTGCAGCGTCACAGCAGCTCTCATCAAAGCAACAGGCAGTAATAATGAAGCAATACAATACAAATATATAAGGGAAAATTACAATAAATGAACCTCGAAACTCCTTATAAACAGCTTTTGTTAAAAACTTTTGTGTTTCGTTTATTTGGTTAAAAAAAAAAAAAAAAAAGAATGAATGAAATGAAAATGTAAAACTAGATCTGTGTTGGCTAAAATTGATGTTGGGAGACTAAAAATTCCCAGAATTCCAGTTCCAAACGTCCCCCCCATCTCAATCTTGGTTCTGTTGTGTTCTGAGACGTTGGTGTTTGCCATGACAAGTGACGTTATGCAGCTGGAGACGAATATGACGAATATGAATATGAACGATACGAATATGAAGTGGCCATACAGCTCTAATGGGCTGCGCGCTCCCGCGGACGGCAATGGCCGTTGTTGGCGCACGACCGCTTTCCGGCACGACACCTGCCCAGGCCAACTCAAATGGAGCAGTGAAGAAATCAAATATTTGAAAAAAAAAATGGTGGATCTAAAAAAAAAATAATAATAATAATAATAATAATAATAAAAAGAATCGAATTAGATTAATTTTCTGAGTTGTTTTATACGTTTTAAGCGTCTGTATGGGCAAGCGCTCGTACTCAATTGGGAAAAGTTTTAAGGGTTCGGAAACACGGCATCCGCGCGTCCCTACACCTTCCAACATTCTTGGACGTACTCTTAACAAAACAAAAAAACGGAACATCAACCGAAAACGCAAATAAATTCATTAAATGTCAGTTAATTTAGAGTTAATCTACTTGTTTTCAACAGGAGAGTGAGTTCAGGCCGCGGTTAAGGGTTCGACACGGAAACTTACCGCACTTACGCTAGCAACAAGCTAGAGCCGCTGCGCTAAATCGGCTAAAACAGTGTTTCCACCTAGCCGAGGGAATAACCAGAACACCAATGGCTCAACCGCAGCGCGTCTTAAATCACTTACCATTTATAAAATCAATATTTTAAAAAACAACAACAACAACAAAACAAAACAAAAAAAAAAAAAAAAGGGAATGAACTTCGCCAACACGTGGGGGGTTTCCTCTGGCGGAGGAGAAAGTCCTCGGCAAGGTCGGAGGACGGAGGAGGCTCACGACAGCCCCGCCCAACGCCAGCGCGACCACCACTCAGAGCGCTGCTCCTTTGGTGGGGGGACAAAACAAACAAACCTCGATTTTCTCGATCTTTTTATGAACCAGCCACTCAGAATCCTGATTTGTTTGGAAATGTATTTCGTAATACGTATTCATTTCAAAAACAAAAAAAACTCCTAACTTGTGGGACTAGCAACGTAACGTAGACGCCGTGGTGATTTCCATCAGAACGGAGATTCGACGAGAAGCTGAAATCCAACAGGTTCACCTGTGTGTGGCTTGTCGGAAGATGACCACTAGATGGCAGTAAAGCTAAAGCCTACTATTATAATAACAACAATCTATAAACGTATATAATAATAATAATAATAATAATAATAATAATAATTCTCTTTATTTGAATAGCACCTTCCATAAACAACACCAATAGAAGGTAAAATATAGCAATGATAAAGATGCAAACAATGTTTATTTGATGAACTAAGCAACTATCATGTTTGCGTTTTGGCTCCTCACTTTAGACTCTGAAGAATCATGGTCGTTCCTCGGTGAATGCGTTCCAATCATTATTTCTCTTCAGTTATTGGTCTCGAATTCTTAGTCTTGAACTGTCCCAAGCAAATCTGAAATGACTGTATAATTGATAATCCTCACAATAGTTTATGTTAAACAATGCTGAGAGGATAGGTACAAGAAACCCACAAGTAAGAAGACCGGTCACCATGTTGGATGAACTGCCGAGACCTTTAACTTAGGTCAGTATCAAAACAGGGAACTGAATAACTTAATCTATATGTTTATTTTATGACAATGTGATATTGGAAACCTTCACAAAAGTTAAATTAAATAACATTTTCTCCTTTAAAATAGTGTCAGTTACTTCTTGGGGTTGTTTTTTGCCATATGCAAAGGTGCAAGATAACTGAGTCTGTCTGTGTGTTGCTATAAAATTGGTTTTGGTTTGGGATGGCAATAAAGATGTAAGACGTATCATATTTCATGGAACTGTCAACAGTGGAGCCCAGCACAATTGAATGTGTCACATCCTCTATCGCTAAAGTTCAGTATATTGATGACAACTAACTGTGTGATAACTTCCGTGAATGTTATCGCATGATAAATTAATAAAATTGTATTTGAGGCGAAATAGGATGTAGATGGACCTTCAATTTGGTGTGAATTTTGATGGAAGATGATGGCATGGTAGCATGCATGGTATGGGTTCACATTTGATGTTTATGTAAGAAACTATGGTATTATTTTAGTCTACATTTTATACAATGAAGAATTTGTGATATATTTTGTACTCATAATTGTGATATACAATTTGATAGAACCGCCTATGCAAAATCAAACATTTCCATACAAATGGAATCCAACTGCACAAAATGTACATTGTGCAAGTACAGTACATGACAGTCATATACAGTATTACTATGGACAATAAATTACCTGAATTTCTTTAAATTGTATATACAGTTTCTATTACGTGCATACATTTTCATTTCACCTTTATTTCGTTCTTGGGGATACATTGAGCGATGAACCTTCATTTTCAGTGATGCTGAGATCACATTGGACAGAACAAATAAATAAAAAAAGAACACAAAAAAAAACAACTAAAATAAGTCAAGAAGACAATAGGAACACGAACTTCAACATTGGTTAAAATAATTCCTAGTTAAGACAATTCCATTCTAAAACAATGAGATTTGTAAGCATATTTCTAAAATGTCCCAGTGGTATCAAGGAATGAATATTTAAAGTGCATTGTAGGTTTTCCCACAAGTCAACAAAATCATATACATACTTTCATACATATATGCAGTGAAATGTCTCCGGAGATTGAAGTGGCGCGTTCAGGGACCTCCGGCACAGAGACACAGACGACGGGGTCGTAAACACCAGTTTATCGTAGAGAGCGGGCCAGTTGGAATGAGCCCAGGAGCAGATAGCGTGTGCGATGACACAGGCTCCAATCCT
Organism: Zeus faber; assembly: GCF_960531495.2. NCBI lineage: Eukaryota > Metazoa > Chordata > Actinopteri > Zeiformes > Zeidae > Zeus > Zeus faber. The sequence continues at coordinate 25,608,272 of NC_137193.1, forward strand.
GAGCGTGTGTGGGGATGGGGGTTTTACCCGCTGCTTGTTACACCAACCGACGAGCAACAGGTATGCAGCCCCTCTGATCCCCACCACCTAGATCCAGGTCAGGTGTGGCTGCTCAAACCACACCATCCCCACACCACAAACATATACAAGTGTTCTCATCTTGCAAAGAGAGCGGGCCCGCCAACTTTTTCATAGAGTACAATGATGGGTACTGTAGGCATCACCAGTAATAAATCAAAGAGGATAGTGATATATAGCGTCATAGGGCTTTAGGGTGGTAGCAGCAGCATGTCTATATAGGACATCATCATAATCCAATACAGAAATTAGTACAGTTTGAACAATTATTTTTCTACTAAACATTGGGAAGCAGGCTCTATTTCAATAAAGAAAGGTGATTTCCGGCCGCAGCTTTTCAACCAGTTTATCTGGTTGAACTTTAAAAGTGAGTTTATCATCAGTTCAGATGGCTAAATATTTAAAGTGTAGGACTCTTTCAATAGCTGTACTGAGTAAAGTGCTGATAGGAAGTTTGCTATGATTGATTTCCTTAGCTCTTGTGAATAGCATATATATATATATTTTTTTTCCAGCATTTAAGACAAGTTTGAGATGGATATGTGCCTCTTGAAGAACTTTAAAGGAAAGTTGCAGATTCTCATTGCCAGTTGTATGGAGTCAGCCCAACAATATAAGATAGTGTAATCTGCATACCGATGGACGCAACAGGTAGTCAAAGACCGGACAATATCATCGATATAAATTGTGAAAAGGACCGGTCCTAAAAATCAAACCTTGAGGGACACCTTTTGTTATCGATAAGAATGCAGATTGAACATTACCCGTTTTCTCCACATTGCTGTCTATCACAAAGGTCATTTTGGAACCATCTATAAGCATTCGGGTCACAGCCAATACTTAGCAGTCTGTGTAAGAGCAGGGAATGATCAACTGTTTCAAAGGCTTTTGATAGGTCGATGAAAAGAGCTGCACAATGCTTCTTGATATCCACCGCTGTCAATACAATTTAAAAACAAAGATGTAGCAGAGGTGGTGCTGTGGTTAGCTCTGAAACTAGATTGGAGAGGACTCAACACAGAATGCCTGGATAGAAAAGTCTTGAGTTAATTGTTTGCTATTGATTCAAGTATTTTAGACAGACAGGACAATTTAGAGATAGGGTGATAGTTATTAAGATCACTATTATCTCCTGCTTTATGCAATGGCGTAACGTGAGCAACTTTCCACGCTTTGGGAATTATATCTGATGAAATGGATAAATTAAAAATATGTGTTACATATTTTTAAATCATCAAGGCAGAGAGCTGGTGAAAGAAATGATCCAGTTGTTTTCTTGGAGTCAATGGCAAGAAGTGCTTCAGTAACTACATTAGGAGTGAAAAGCTGGAGGGCAGACTAAGGGACAGGACTTATATGTAGTATGTACATAGACATCCATTTCTGGATTACTCATAGATTTACCAGATGCCGTGCTCCCATTGTCAAATAGGTGACCAGCTGCAGCTGGTGAATGCAGATACGCAACGATAGAAAAAGGTCGATTTGTAGTATTCAGTGGTAGCACATGCAGACTAAGATGGCAATAAGGGTACGGAAGTTTGATTTCCAGCTAACACTGTTTTTGCGTTTAACAGATGTTTCATACTACTTGATGTCAAATTCCAGTATACAAAACAGATACCTATATACACAGTATACCTTTGCTGTATTTACAAAGTATACCTTTGATAAAATCATTTCCTCGGTGTGAAAACTGTCTGATTAATTTTAGATTATGGGCTACACCGATTAGCCACAACATTAAAACCACTGACAGGTGAAGTAAATATCATCACTCATCTCGTTAGAATGGCACATGTCAAGGGATGGGATATATAAGGCAGTGAACAGTCACTTCTTAAAGTTGATGTGTTGGAAGCAGGAAAAATGGGCAAGCGTTAAAATGTATATATAACACAACAGAGACAATTTATTCTATTTTATAATTATAGAACCCAGAATTGCGATTGTGGCGGCCGCCTGTCTGACACTTCATGTCGATTATGCACATTTTAGTATTTTGAGTATTTTTAGAGCTTATAGAGCTTATTGTGCATAATCAGCGGGTGTCATGACATTTCACTACATATACACTACTCACAAAAAGTTAGGGATATTTGGCTTTCGGGTGAAATTTATGGAAAATGTTAAAAGTTCACGCTACAGTGATATTATATCATGAAAGTAGGGCATTTAAGTAGAAGCATGCAATGGTGATTTCCTAATTTCAAACAATTTATTGAAACAAAAGCCAACAACAGTGGTGGGTACACCACAACAAAAAATGTCAATGTCTCAATAACTTGTCATGTGCCCTTGAGCATTAATTACAGCTTGACAACCACGTCTCATGCTGTTTACAAGTCGACTTGTTGTCTGCTGAGGCCTGGCCCCCCACTCTTCTTGAAGGGCGGCCCTCAGGTCATTGAGGTTCTGGAGTACAGAGTTACGAGCCTCTACACGGCGACTCAGCTGATCCCATAGGTTTTCTATGGGATTCAGGTCTGGAGAAAGTGCAGGCCACTCCATTTGAGGTGCCCCAGTCTCAAGCAGCCGTTCCCTAAGGATGCGACCTCGATGAGCTGGAGCATTGTCGTCCATGAAGATGAAATGAGGCCTGTGTTGTTCATGCAGGGGCACAATGACTGGATTAATGATGTTATTCAGGTAGTATGGGCTTGTCACTGTACCATTCACAAAGTGTAGGGCAGTTCTGTATTGACTAGACACACCTGCCCACACTGTAACACCACCACCACCAAAGGCTCCCCTGGTGACAACAGTGGCTGATGCATAGCGCTCTCCTTGACGTCTCCAACATCGTTGGCGGCCATCATTTCTGCTCAACGTGAATCGACTTTCATCAGAGAACAGCACTGAGGCCACTGGTCCCTATTCCAGCGTAAATGCTCCCTGGCCCGTGCAAGACGAAGATGCCTGTGCCTGGTGGTGTGGTCAGGTACCCTTGCAGGTCGTCTAGAACGCAGACCACGCTGATGTAAAGGGTTTGGAATGGTCGGACGTGACACTTGGGTGCCTCTCACCTCCCTTAAATGTGCCTGGAGTTGAGTGGCATTCATCATCCGGTTCCGCAGGGCACTGTTCACAATGAAGTGGTCATCAGTGTGGGATGTGGCCAAAGGACGTCCACTTCTATGCCTTTCTGTGACTCTTCCAGTCTCTGTATCTCTGTTGCAACCTGCTGATGACACTCTGTGACACTCTAAGCTGAGTGGCCACTTCCCTCTGAGAACATCCTGTTTGAAGCCTCACAATGGCGAAGTACTGTTGATCAATTGTTAGGTGTTGTCTTGGTCTCAGGATGTCAAAATGTGAACAGCATGATGAAGAGGACTGTTTAAATACCAATTCTAATTGAACCAGGAAAGTTATTTTTCGATTCATGGATCAAACACTTGTTGTGAATTTTGCCGTTCAACAGTTGGACATGTGCATTCAAAAGTTTAGAGAAGGTCAAATTAAGTTTACCTGTAAAGGTTATAGTGCATTTTAGGTTCATCTTGAAATTTCAACCGAAAGCCAAATAACTTTTTGTGAGTAGCGTATGTATGACCTTATGTATATGTATGTGACAAATAACCACTTGAACTTGAACTTGAACTTGAAAAGGGCCAAATTGTGATGGCTAGGCGACTGGGTCAGAGCGTCTCCAAAACGGCAGGTCTTGTGGGGTGTTCCTGGTATGCAGTTGTTAGTACCTACCAAAAGTGGTCCAAGGAAGGACAACCGGTGAACCGAGAACAGGGTCATGAGTGCTCAAGGCTCATTGAGGCACGTGAGCGTGAAGTCTAGCCCCTCTTTTCTGATCCCACAGAAGAGCTAGTGTATCACAAATTGCTGAAAAAGTTAATGCTGCTATGATAGATAGGTGTCAGAAACACAGTGCATCACAGCTTGATGTGTATGGGGCTGCGTAGCAGCAAACCGGTCAGAGTGCCCATGCTGTCCAGTCCACCACTGAAAATGTCTACAATGGGTACATGAGCGTCAGAACTGAACCATGGAGCAATGGAAGAAGGTGGCCTGGTCTGATAAATCACATTTTCTTCTACATCATGTGGATGGCCGGGGTTAGGGTCCGATCCGATGGAGCATCTGTGGGATGTGCTGGAACAACAAGCCCGATCCATGGGGGCCCCACCTCACAACTTACAGGACTTAAAGGATCTGCTGCTAACGTCTTGGTGCCAGATACCACAGGACACCTTCAGAGGTCTTGTGGAGTCCAGGCCTCGATGGGTTAGAGTTGTTTTGGCGCCACAAGTGGGAGCTACACAATATTAATGGTGGTTTTAATGTTGTGGCTGATTGGTGAATATCGTAATGAAAGACACAAGATGCAGACAAAGTGGCTTCAAGTGGCTTCCATTGGCCTGAATGGCCATGATGATCAATCTGCCAGAAGTCTATATTTTGATCAACTGGATAATTATTCTGGGAAAATCTGGAGGAGAGAGTGAAAAATATATCTGAATAATGCATTTCCCTGATAATATATTGGTACACTTTCTTACAAGCCATAACAAGGCAATAACTATATATCTAGCGAGGCCAATTATTATTATTTTTTTATTTATCCAGTTTATTTTCATGCGTGAGTTCCAGTTGGAGCAGAACTGATGCCTTACCGTGTGTTAGGAAGAAGAAGGAGAAGAAGAAGGAGAAGAAGAAGAAGAAGAAGAAGAAGAGGAAGAAGAAGAAGAAGAAATCAGAGAACAAGTTTATTCCTCCACAATCTTTCCGGGCGAGCACGGGGTACACTGAACAATCAAATCGGCCGGCAGGTTACCAAGACTTTCCCAGGGTTTCCCAGTTATCCAGCGATTTGCCACAGAGAGAAACATTGCGACGTACTGCTTGTCTGGTGAGAGTTTTTGTCTGAGATTAAAGGAACTGAACCATGAATAAACAGAACCATCTACATCTGTATATAGTAGTTAAATGTTCATGTTTGGTTTGTTGTCTTTGTTTCAGCTGTATGTGTAGTCCATGTTTGTACATTGAGAGAAAGCAAAAAACCGGAGTCAAATTCAAATTCCTTGGCCTTGACATACATGGCGAATAAAGCTGATTCCGATTCAGATGCAGATTCTGAACTTTGAATTGTGGGAGACAAAATGTTTGGGCCCTCTTCAGTTGCAAGGGCTAAAGGACACTATTTTAAATGAACCCAATGAGGAAGAAGAACCGGCAGAAGACGAGTTAAAAGATGCAGAGGCATACGCGGAGGCAACTTTTATCACCCAGTTTCTGGGTGATAAAAGTTTAGTCGCTGGTAATGTGAGATGTGGTGGATGATGGGCGGAAAGCGCTACAGACTATCATTAAGGGGAGCCGCGTGTAATTAGCCTGTATACACGACTGACTTCACTTCAAAAGTCGAGCAGTGAGAGTGTGACTGAATACGTCATACGCACAGAGACAGCCGTCACAGCATTAAGGAAAGCTGGTGAGACATATATTAAGCATGTCAAACGCAAGCAGTGGTAGTCAGTGTAAAAGCACCCCACATCGGGACGCAAGCTGCGGACGGAAAGACTGACGGCGGGCAAAATTAATATTCAGAGGAGGCGAGCAGCAAGGAGCATGCATTCCGGATGAATGAATGGGATGCGTAGATCCAGCCAGGCCGTGGCATCAAGGTGAAAGGTCTGATGGCGGATACGGGGTCAACCTTGCATATCGTCATGGATATAGCAAAGTCCATGAAGTTCGCCGACAGGTTCCAGGTCGAGACACACTGAGATGGAGTTGGCCGATGGCACAAGGTGCAACGGACTCGTAGCACGCAGGAGATGTGGGGGTTTGCTCGATGGACAGCAGAGGGCAACGTTACAACAAGGCTGAGACAGGCGTTGTACGTCCCCTCATAGCCACAGGACAGCTTTTCTGTAAAAGCAGCTACTGCCAGCGGAGTGACCGTAAAAAGTAGGGAAGGAGGGGAAAAAACGTCCTACAGCACAGAGATGGTATAGAATTCCACATTCATGAATATAACAGACTATGCTATTTACAAATGAAATTTCACATAGTAAATGATGAATGCAATGACCAGTGTAAGGGGTGTTATGATATGCAGACATGGCATGAGATCCTAGTGCAGTGTAATTATGATGATATTCAGAAGTGATCGAGTGTTAGAATAAAATAGACAAACTTGCCCTTCATTGCGAAATGTGCACTCAGGTACAGTTTATCCAAACTTGGAACAGGGAGCATGGTGTAAGAGCCAAAGCAGCTCTAGAGTTGGTACACACAGATCTGGCTGGACCGATAGAGCCAGAGTCCAGAGACGGTATAGGTTTGCATTATCATTCACTGATATTTATTCCAGTGGCAGTGTTTGTGTACTTTCTAAAAAATAAGAGTGTCACAGTGCAAGCACCAGAGAAGTTTCTTGCGGATACAGCCCCGTATGGGAAGACTAAATGTATCAGGTCAGACAATGGTGCAGAATTCATGGGAAAGAATTACCAGGCACTACTCATACGCAAGTTACCAAAGCAGTTACAATATGGGCCTATGCAGTGCAGACAGCAGCTGTAGTAAGGAACAGATGCTTTAACAATCGTATAAAACAGATGCCTCACTTCATGTTGACACGAAGATAGGGTAGTGCAATTACAGTAAGAACAACATTGTTGAATCTGACAAATACAAGGCACTTATGAAGCCAAACTATACAGTCAAAAGATGGGCGAAAACTATAAGGAGACATTTTCTCCTACTGCCAGTTGGACCAGTATCAGGGTGTCGATGCAAAAAGCGGCACAGGAAGACCTGATTTTGTATCAGATGGATGTCAAAACTGCGTATCCACATGCACCAATAGATGGCCAGATTTAAGTGGAACAACCAGAGGGTTATGAGGAGAAAACTAGTGCGAATGGAAAGTTGGTGTATACATTAGCAAAGTCACTCTAAGTATAAGATGCTACACGAGTATCTGAGTGAAAACGTCTTTGTGCAAAATCCAGCTGATAATTGTGTCTACACTACTAGAAGGTATTGACGGATGTCAGTATGCACCACCTAAGGTTTATGAGGATTACTAAGGTACGGTAGCGTGAGCAAAGAGTCCTGTAAGAAGACAGAGGCCTAAGCACGTTGACATGATGTATCATTTCGTAAGGTCAACTGTGAATGATGGAAAAATTGTTTGGATTATTGCCCAACAGACCAGTTGGCAGCAGATGTGATGATGAAACCTGCAACACAATTGAAATTGATTAAGTTTGCAAAGTTTGTTTGGGGATTAACCATGTATGCAAAATTTACATGATGCAAGGTCGAAAGATGTGGTTTTCTTTCATGATAATTTGAGAGCAAGTGGGGGTTGACATGAAAAATGTGCTCTTAGTTAAGGAGCTTATTGAAGAAGAAAGAAACAGAAAGAAACAGTCTTTATTCGTCACCCAACACACCACACTACAACACATGCTTGCACACACACACACACACACACATGCACATGCTTTGATGGTGGCCGGTGAAATGGATCCTCTGCTTTTGACCCATCCTATTATTATCCTATTATTGTGACATGGACGATTGTGACGGAGACAATGATAACGATGAGATCCGTTGATATTGGCATAAGACATGTGTGTAAATAACGTGTAAATAATGGGCATGTATCAATAAAGTTCTATTCAAGTGTGAGTTCAAGTCGCAGTAGAAGTGATGCCTCACTGTGTGTTTATTCCGGTAGCACTGGGTACATACGCCAGGTGATTTTAACAAACCTACCACTTACAAGCTATGTACTGTATGCGAGTTGAGGTATCTCACACATCCTCACCTAAATAACTATATTTAAAAAAGGACAAACTCATAAATGACCTTTGATTTTTATCAACAGTGTATTTAGTATATGTAAAGGCAAAGGAGTAGGAGGATTCATACAGACTGCCAGTCAACAGGGCATTTTACTTCCGAAAGTAACTTCCTCAAGCAAGTAACGTGATTGAAAATGATCTGATATGTTGGCTGTACTGACCAGTGTGAAAGTCAAGCTCTTTTTAATCGAGCCAGGCAGCACGCTGTATTTGAATGGTATAGACTGGATTGCGTTACTATGCGTATATTCCGTAAAGCCCAATCCCGGAACTTTGCTTTTATTTAGGTTAAGACGTTACTTTGGCATAGTTTCGTACGATTTTAATCTTTTTTTTTTTTTTCATTTTTATTTTCTTAAATCAAGTTATTTGATTGTGTTCCACCATTTCATTCATTTCCAATAATCGTAATTGTTATTTTAATGAAATTGTCCCCATGACATTAGTCTTAGTCATTAGCCTGCAGCAAGGAGGACGCACAGCGCCAACCCCACGAGAGGAGGCTTTTGAGCTCAGCTTCTGTGACGCCGCGCTCTGCGGCGTGGACGCGCGTCTACGCTTCCTCAACGCAAGCGCACAAAAGCGACGCACGCCCGCGGTGTGGCAGGGGAGTCGACTTTGCTTTCCTGCCTGCGACGCGCGTCGGCAGAGACCAGCGAGGAGGAAAGCAAGTTTCCCTCAAAACACGCGCGATGGGATCTCTCCTGCGTGCCCTTCCGCGCATGGAGACCCGATTCACGCCCCGGTGAGACCCAAAGGCCCAGAGTTGCGCGTCTCCTGGATGGCCGGATCTGGGGAGAGGAGCTCCGCCGGCGCGCCGGGTTCTGCCGCCGGGTGGAGAGCCGCTCCGGAGCCGGAGCAGGCGCTGCGGAGGCTGCACGCACGCCGGGAAGAGCCGCTGGCGAACGGGGGAAGCGCCAGCATGTCGGACGGGAGGAGCCAGCAGGACACCAGTCGGAGCAGCCCCGGGTCGCCGATCTGGACCGAGCGCCCCGGAACGGATGCGGCCGCGGAAGCCATCCCCCGGCGGAGCAGTCTGATCAAGGTAGGCCCGGTCTGGGAGATCCCCTCCCGGTTCGCAGATGAACATCTGTGCGGTATTCCAAACCAAACTTGCACATCGCCCGCACACACACGCACAAGAGAGAGGAAAGGTGTGAGGAACCCTCCTTAAACTTTGTTTTTGAACGTGTACAGCCGTCTGTCTCACTCACAGTTTCTCTCCAGTCTTCCCACAGACGTCAGATTTTGTTGAATTTATTTTTTAGATGTAGTCGACATTAACAATGCGTTGAAGATGGTGATGATCAAAGCCCTGACTTTTCTGTGCTGGAACCCGTGTCCTTACTGTACGGAGGTGTTCAGATTAGTATCAACAGGTAGTAAGTGGCCTGTTAGAAATGATGAAAACGCTTTCCTCACTTTGACCACCTGTGAGATAAGGTATACAAGTTTATTGTCCGACTGAGTTTGGAAATTATTATTGCTTGTTGTGCTTTAATAAAGGTCTTGCCACGTCATTAACAATCCCATGACTTTTTTTTTTCTTTTCTGTGCACGGCTTGTGGCAAGGTGGACCCCCTGCTGTTTGCTGTTGTTTCTGGGATAGTCATGGTTATGTGGGCTTGTCGCTTCTCGTCTGATTGGCTCGCAGTGAGCACGGCAGGAAGGAAGCAGGAGCAGCTTGACCAGTTTCCTCATTCAGTTCGTGGTGAAATATTGCTATTGAGTCATGTGCAGCAATCACGACGACGCCTTTCTGTCACTACTGAGCACGCACGTACGCGCACACACACACACACACACACACACACACACACAGAAGATTAGATCCGATTAGATTCAACTAATTGTCGTTGCGCAGAGTACAAGTACTGAGACAACGAAATGCATTTTACCCATCCTAGTAACTGACGTATCCAGGAACAGTGGGATACAGGTATAAGTGGTTTATAGATGATCATTTAGAAACGGCCTTTAAAACAAAGATATGGCGATTATGTGGACTTCAAACAGCACTTTAAGGATTATCTCAATGTCTGTTTAATGCTGGGGTGTGTTTTAAACCATATATGCACACACACATACACACATGCACACACACACACACACACACACACACACAACACACACACGCACACGCGCACACACACACACACACACACACACACATACTTTAACCTGCCAGCCACAGTGTAGATGCCTCTCTCTCTCTTATCTCTTCCAGTGTCCTGCGAGTGTTAAATGACCCTTCATGATGATGGTGGTGGCGATGATGGTGCTCTAGCAGCGCTGACACTTCACACGTGCTGTTCTGTTTGATGTGGCCCTCAATGTCCCCACGAGCATTGGTGCTACAGCCTGCACTTCAAAAGAGCGGCAGTGGTAAAGAAACAATAGATAGATGGATGGATAGATGGATAGACAGACACAGAGAGATAGATAGATAGATAGATAGATAGATAGATAGATAGATAGATAGATAGATAGATAGATAGATAGATAGATAGATAGATAGATACACTGTGGATAGACAGACAGATAGATAGACAGATTAATAAACATCTGCTTATGCCGTGTAGTCGAGAGGAGATTTCCCTGTGTGAATGTTATGAAGGTCAGGGGGTGGCGTGTGTTTATTTGGGGTGGACCCTAAACACCAGTCCACTCCCTTGAGTCTACACTGGCTGTAGTCTCTCAGTCGGGGAATGGCTAATCCCAGAATTCCTCACGATGGGACAATCCTCTTGATATAGGAAATATGCCATTTGAGATGGTTTTAGCGGTGGTCGTGGCTCTTCTGAGTCTGGTTTTGCAGGCGGATGGGTGGTTGGGTGGGAAGTTTGATATGTTTGGCCAGAGCCTTCTGGACATCCAGAGTCCGTCGTCCTACGTTCTGCTCTCCAGGAGCTGCAGGAAGCGAAGTAACCCCGTGATCTCTAATTAGCTGGTGTCTGTTTCATCATCATGGTAGATAAGCATCAGGTTTTACCTTCTACACACACACACACACACACACACACACACACAGACACACACACACACACACACACACACACACGCAAACAAGACCAGGTTGCTACACAGCTGAAGGAGATCCTACTTTCTAGATCTCGCTCTCCTGAGATCCACACACCTACATTTTACAATGATGTGCCCGCTCTAAAATACACACTGCTCGTGTGACTGTGGGTGTATGTGTGTGTGTGTGTGTGTGTGTGGAGTTGTTGGGGATATACCTCTGTCACATTTTTGATGAATTTTCCTCGCTATGAGGATAGCACATTTACTGTGTATTATCGACTTTATTATCATCTAGTCAGGGACAGCAGATTAAATTGAGCCTTATGGGCTAAATCTGGCCCACTCACAGTTTTACTGTATATTAAAGGGCATTAATGACCAAAAAAATATAGGGAATAAAGATTAAAGAACATGTCCAATTATTAATATTAGTGGTGGTCAGTGTTTTGTGTAAATATATGTATTTATATGTATATGTACACACATGAATTTGTTAGAATGGATGCCCGCATGGTTGCGTGAATGAGTGAATGTCCCTAAAAATGAATGTGTGTGCGTTATAAATTCATCCAAAGTCATACTCTGTGTGTGTGTGTGTGTGTGTGTGTGTGTGTGTGTGTGTGTGTGTGTGTTTGTGTGTGTTGTGTGTGTGTTTGGCTGGGAACAGCTTCAGCCAGCAGCAATGGCACCCAGCTGGGGAGTAGATCAAGCAGCCTGGAGCGCCTGCTACGGTTCACACTGACATCTTATTCTATAGCTTTCGACGGCTGAAGCGCTGAGCGGAGGGATAAACCTTGTGAGGATATGAATATTCATGTGTGTTTTGTGTGTCTCATCAAGGTCACCACAGAGGCAAATGGAAGAAAAAAAACCCCACTCGAAACTTTGACGAGCCCTTTACTCTTCCTGCTCTTTTAGGCTCCCGTTGCCTACAGTTGGTTGTGGCGGTTACTGGCGGCTTACGGAGAGACGACAAGTGACGTTTATCAGCCCAAATCATGGTTTGCAACCTATTAAAGCTTTCTGTGTGTGTGTGTGTGTGGGTGCGTGGGTGCGTGCGCGTGTGTGTGTGCGCGCATTTGTATAAGAGGGACTTTCAAGGTTTTAAGTGTGGGTGAGCATCTGCTAGTCTGGTCGTCGTGAAGGGCGGTGGTTTTCTCTCAGTGGTGTCTCGCTCGGCTCTGAACGTTGTGTTGTGACTTCTTTCTCGTAAGTTCGCCGCCCCCACCACTCCGGCAGAATTGAATGACCGCATAGTGTTTCCTGTTTCTCATTTTGCCGTCTCTCTCTATCTCTCTCTCTCTCTCTCTCTCTCTCTCTCTCTCTCTCTCTCTCTCTCTCTCTCTCTCTCTCTCTCTCAAGCTTGAAATCATTAACTCTAACAATTTTTTTTTTCTTTTTTTTCTGTGCAAAACTGGGGGTACTTTGGTATGTGCTTGGTATACTGAAATCTGCACATATATCTCTTACACACAGCCGAATATAAACGGACATTGTGACCCTCCCTGAGGCTGACATTGGGGAAAAAGTTGGAACCGACGCATGGTAGAATAAACCGTGACCAGCACGTGTATAGTGGAGTCATAACATGGAACAGTGGAGAATAGGGATCCTGATAGTCAATGGAAGTTGTACGAGCATATACGTAATGTCTAATTTATCCATCCATAAAAAACAAATACTCGGTCTGACATAAACATGCAGACGGTATCTAATCGTTGCTGAACGTCAATTTTTTCACTCCCATCAATTACATGTAAAAACATGTGGTGAACTGTACCTCAGCTGGCCAGTAGGGGAACGTGAGGCCCAGAGGGGATTCATAGGCATATGCTGCACATTTGATAATATTTACATAAAAAAAAATTTTTTTTGCTGGAGGAAATGTCCTCTCCACTGGTCTTAAACCTTAACTAGTTTTAACTAGATCAGCAGAATATATTTTCAATTCTTGGATAGGCATAACATACATGTGTTACTTGAAGAAACAATGACTTGCAACATTTCACGCAGTATCATCCTAGTATCTCACAAGAAACCATGACACTGTACTGCAAATGTATTTTCCCCTCCATTTCTATAAATAATTTTAATGTTGCCCACTAAATCAAGTGGTGGCAGGCTGGACCGGAGCGCCTCGCCTCACTGTAGTCCATATATCTGCTGACAAAAACACTGGCCGAATTCCAAATCAATTCCTCCTCCAGCCTCTGAATTCCCTCTCTCACTCTCCCTTGCTCAGTTGGTCTCCCTATTCTCCTTCCTTTCTGTTCTTTCCCGTTCACGCTGCCTCACTCACGGTTCTGTCGTTCTCAATGAAGGGAACAGAAGATGCCCACAAATGACCTACATTCTCATTCTGCTGACTCAGAGGATCGGCAATAAGTAATAGTGGCTCCTATTATCCATACTCTCTCCCTCTCTCTGACATCATAGAAAGTAATCGTGACAAGCTCGCTAATGAAGGCGCGGGCAGACCCATGCGCTGGCTTAAGCACGGCGGATCACAACACTGTTCCCCTCATTCCAAGTCACAGAGGGCAGGCTCCGGCTTAAAAAGTTGACAAAACAACAGGATAATAATGTGCACGAGGCTTAAAAAGTCTTGTTTTGAATACACGGAATGGGAGATGTTCTCCCAGAGTGCCCGGCTGTAATCTGTAGTTGAAAATATGTAATGTATATAGTGATTGGATAACGAAGGGCCTTTTAAAAAAATAAAAACAAATGAGGAGAGAAGAGTAGCTCTCCAGGCAAAAACCCAACAAACAAGTCAAAGAGGCTGTGAAGATGGAAGTTGAATCTGTGTCTCAGGTTGCGCAGATAAGAGACGGTTGGACCTCACACTTGCTGCAGACAGTTTTGCCTTCACTTGTAGATGTGACCAATATAACTTCAGAGCAGAACAGGGTGATGTAACGGTGGAGATTATATTGTTTACAAGGGGGATGTATTGTTCAGAGTGGAGGATGTTGATAAGGTCCTGAGAGAGGGGAAACTCTGTATAAGGCCATTGGTAAAAATTCCATTTACCTCTGGTTTTCTGTGTTCTGTTTAATTGTACATTCAAGGAGTAGACGATGCCAGCTTGATGGAAGTCGTCCATCATTTCCCCTCTGCCTGAAAACAGCAAACCAGTGGTGCCTGATAGCTTTACACCTGTGGTTTTTAACACACGTCATTTTGAAACCTTGTCAACAAACTAGAGTGTACAGAAAACAGTGGTTTCCCATCGGTTTGCTTACCGACACAATATTAAAATTGATGCTGCTCACTTAGAAAACCCCAAAGTAAAATGCCAGATTAGTGTTCCTCTTGTGCGTTTAACGCATCGCAACCCCATTTCAGGGTGCATGAACCGATCACAAAACATTGTTCTTTGGATAAGGTGCTTTTCTCGTCCACCTGCGGCATCATCACAGGGTTCAGCGCTCTGGCCATTGTTTTTCACATACGTGACTCCCCACAGATGTCTAGCTTGGTAGCTGCCGTCATCAAACGACCTTCATCAAAGGTTCAGCCGATTCCCACAGATCTGAATGCAGTCGAAACAAAAGAATGGACTTCAGATGAGTGCCGCTTCCGATGCAACACCTCCCCCCTCAAGAGACCAAACGATAGAAATTGCCTGGTCCATATACTGACCTTTGGAGCCAACTATCATGGAGTGCGCACCAAACATCAGTCAAGGTGTTTTTTTCTTCTTCCTTAAACTCGGGAGACTGAATGTGAATCAAGTCAGCCCTCAATGCGGTTTACACCTGCTCCATTGCGTCAACATTGACCTTCAGTTTAACAGCTCGGTTTGGCTCTCCTTAACAACATCTGGGAGATTAAGCTGGAGAGTGACTTTGGGGAGTAGTAAAAGAACCATCAAGAGTCTTTAAAGGGAGGGCACAATCAAAAAAGTGAGAACACCTAATGGATCCTCCTACCAATCCCTTAAATCGTCACTTTAAGACTCTGCTACCAGGATGAAGGTGGAGGTTTTCACAATTTGAAATGAAGATGACACTGAATAGCTTAGCCGTTTTTTCTTTTCTATTGTGCTTTAAAGGATGGATTTGTGGTTTTCAATCCAGGCCTTATTAAAATGCCTCTTATGGCTGGTCATGGCTGAACATTCTGCTCAATATGCTGTCCCAAGAGGGCAAAGTCTGAAGCCGTAAGATAACCCCAGTTAAATCTCCGGTCTTTTTTGTCTTATGCCGAAGAAAGAAGTTTGCAAACTGTGCATTTTATCAGGTTTTTCAGGGTTTTATTGACTTTTGCACTTCCAAGAGTCAGCTCCTTTGGCTACCTCATGCCAAGGCAAGAGACTAGAAACAGGAAGCTGTGCCGCATGCTACGTTACACTTTGGATGCACTGTGGGAATTGCAAAATATATTACTGTTACTTAAATCATGTCCAAAAAACATACAAAGACCCATGGGAATATGATGCGAGTTTGCCATTTTCGCGTTCTTGCGTTTGCCCCATTGGACTGCATTGGAGCACAGTGAGAAGCTGCAGCAGGGTGGAGCTTCTAGTAAAGCGTTCAGCGAGGTTGTACTATGGACTGTTATAAATGATGGGAATCAACATTCTAGTAAGGCCTGATTTGAAAATGGCAAACCCGATTCTTCAAAGCAAAAGTGAAAGTCCATGGTTTGAAGGTTTGCAGGCAGTGAGTTGGTTTGACCGTAATGTTCCTCAGTACCCATTGTTTTGGTTTACTTCCCCTCTCTCTAGCTTGTCTTTTTTTTTTGTAACCTCAACTCTCACTCCTGTCATCTCCTGTGTCTGCTGGTCGCACCGTCTTAGAGCCCTCCACACACAGGATGTTCTCACGCCTCTCCTCCCTTCCTTCTATTTACTTCTCTTGTACCTGTCTGGACCCCTTTCGACCTTTTGGGATCGACAGTGTCTTAAAACCACCACGGGATCAATGGTGCTAAGATGTAAAGCTTTGAAGGAATTTCCTGACAGTCCTGAGAGCGTCTTTCATCGATATGTGCTGCAACGTTAGAATGCCACGACGCCCGGCGTCATTCACATTCAGTCACAATAAATGCATGTCATCGGCCTTCCCATCATTCCTTCCTCCTCACGCTCCTATGTAGTAGCTTGAGCCTGCGCTTCCTGTGACGCCCTGTGCGGCCACAGGAAGCTCAATGTGACCAACTGACACTCTGCTTCCTGTTTTGAAGCCACTTGTGGCAGTTTGGGGATGTTATCCACAGTCTCATGGCTTTCAACACTTTCTGTTGGGGGAAATATCTTGGGTTTCTCTCCATGAATGAAGCGTGCATAAATATTCTGGCAGGCATTTCATTTGATAAGTAAATGCAGTTTCAATTACGTTATGGGATATGAGGGGCGATTTCCGCATGATTTATACATACAAAGGCATAGCAGTCGCTCCTTGTGTAAACTCACTCCGACATAGAAATATCCCTCTATATCCGACCCTTTTCAGCTGGTGTACTGGATCAGATAAGATGTAACATTCACACACATTGATGAATGGAGATTTATGGTTTATTTATGATTTAAGATTTTTGTGTGTAAGTGCACACCATATTGTGGTTTGACAACTGCACGTTCATATTATATTGCCAGAGATAAATCATTTTGGAGCCCTCCCCCTCTCCACCTAATGGCATGGATACACCACAAGACTTTCAAAAGACTCAATCAACTCATAGCAATGGACGGAAGATGTTTCCATCCTGGTAGTGAACACACTAAAGGATTTTGCAAGGACTGTGAGCCCAGGGGATCGTGGGTGTCCAACACACACTTTAGGACTAAAGGATTTAAGACGAAAGGTTGCTTTGACATTATCTCAAGTCTTAGGTCTCCTGTAGTGTGTGCGCGACTGGAATGGACAAAAAGTCTTTTGAAAGTCTTTTGGTGTATCCCTGCCATTACGCTCTATGTCTCTCGCCATCTCCCTATTAGGCTCTAGTCTCCCCCTCCTTCTTTCTGTTATCAAGAGTCAAGACATTCATCACATACATATACATACTTTCATACACATGTATCAATGTTTGAGGCCAATTCCTTAGAGATATAGAAGAGCTCCTCACATCTTTTCACACACACACACACACACACACACACACACACACACACACACACACACACACACACACACACACACACACACACACACACACACACACACACACACACACACACACACACACACACACACACACATACACACACACACACACACACACAATGGTGGTATCTCTGAACACTCCAAGGGCACAAATCACAGCATGACATTGCAGCCGCTGGAGACCCTGGAGCGGCCCTGCGGCCGACCACATCGCTTATATGCATGATAACCACCTCATGCATGCATGTAACCGAGGATGCGTTTTAAAATGGGAAAATGCACTGCGGTCATGCACTGTAATTCCCACTGATAGGACCACAGAAAGAGAGAGCACTCCTGATAATATCATAGAAAGAGAGAGGGAGAGAGACCAAGGCAACATTGATTTTCTGCAGCTGTCATTACATTGCGTCATAGGCAAGAGAGATAAACCAAGTTGAGATACTAGGCTGATGTGTCCACTGATGTGTGTGTGTGTGTGTGTGTGTGTGTGTGTGTGTGTGTGTGTGTGTGTGTGTGTGTGTTCAAACTAGCTACCGTCTCCGTGCCTTATTGTCTGTTCGGGTTTTTTCTTTTTGGACATCTTAGAGATAGGAAGACGGATCTTTGCTTCCAATTCTCCTTGTTCTTTTCTTTTCAATGAAGAAAAAAGAGAATCGCTCCAAACCTCCCAGTAGTAGCTCCGAGGAGTCCGTAAGAGTATCACACATAGCAGAGGGGAAGGATTTTAAAGGGGGCCTATTATGCTCCTTTTTACACGAGTCGATAAAGGTCTCTTGAGGTCCCCAAAACATGTTTTTGGAAGTTTGTTGCTGAAAATACCGCTCAGATTATGCATTCTAATCATTCTAACATGCCTCTATAACTCTTCTGTTCCAAATCGGGCCGTTTTTTGTGGGAGGAGCCATCCTCCCGAGGCTCAGAGGTCTGTGGGCTAGTGGCGTTTGAGCATGGCTTTCGGGTACCGCTCTATTTACCTCACAACTTTCACTGATCTCGACTCATCGGTCCACCAAAATCTGTTTCTGAGGTGCAAACTAAGAAGTCCAGTCGCTGAATCTTCAGTCATATTAGATCAACCAGGCCTCATTTAAAAGTTGGTTTCGACGTTGGTTGCAGTGCTCCAAGCTGATGGGAGACCCGGACACCGCACCGCAACACCCCGCGACTCTCGCACATGGGGGATTTTTTTGTTTCATGTTAACGTCTGAAAATAAAATAGAACACATACATCGACAATAAAAATACAATTTTTATTGGTTTTGTTTGGAGAAATGCACATTCAGGCGTTCAGAGCAGAGTCGAAAGCCGGAGCATTTTGCTCACAGCGATTACTTTGTCATTGGTTTACCTCATTATTTGACACTTTGTCCACGTCTAATATGAACATCCGACATTGTAACATTCTATATATATGAGAGAAAATAACAAAACGCGTAATAGGTCCCCTTTAAGAGGACGTTCATCACCCCCATCAACCTCTCTCTCTCTCTTGTTCTATAATTGAATGGGCTCAGTCCCCTATGGCCTTCATAAAATGGAATATAGGAGGAGCAGCCTCCTGTCACAAATCCTGTCTTTTGGCTGTCTTTTGCCCTCACACCCCCCCCCCCCCCCCCCCCGCCCCCCCATTTACCCCCGACCCCCTTCCCTTCCTCACTCTGCGAGTGCTCCAAAAAACCTTATCACTTTCAGAGGTGCACCACCATTCCAGTCGAGGCCCTTTTCTTTCACACATTCATTCATATTCCTTGGACGCACCACAACTCAGCTCTCTAGCCCCCTCACTCTTCTATCTCTCCATGTGTCCCTTTCTCGCACTCTTTCATCACTTACGGTGCCGCTCCATTCCTCCACGTGCCTCGTGGGCACAGTACTCGCTATTGAGATTCAATACCTTGAGGGTATCGGCTGCGGTGCATCGATACTATCCAGTCTTGGAAAAAGCCAGTGGGATCCAATGCCACTCTTCAATATCAAATAAATCAATAATTTTGTGATCAAATACATCTTAAGATTTGTACATTAAGAGTGACCGTGTCTCCTCGAATATCCACGCTCTCATCGGTTCCTGTAAAGTTCTTTTTTTGTGTGCCATTTCCTTGGTCAATATATAAGATTGATGCGCTGTGACATTGACTCAACCTGACTGGCCGTGCCAATTTAATGCAGGACGGGCAAAATTAGAATTCCACAGCATTGCCACAGTCTTGTCTGGTTTGATTAATAGTCAAGGGCGGACAAACTGCTTCAGGACATTAGGACATTGTCTAGTAGGCTCATCCTCTTTTTTACGTATGCTTATGTAAAAGGATTACTCTAATTATCATGATAAAGATGATATAAAAGCATTGTTTGCATCATGCCCAAGCACAAGTGTTCCCATATGAAATGATCCCTAGAAGATCGCTCCGTCCTTCGTCTGTCTCTCACCTGAGATTTATTGTCCTGTACCTCCCTTGTCCTTCTCTGCCTGAACTTTTTTTTTTTTTAATTTGCTTGTCCCGTTTGCTTGCTCCTCCGCCTGCCCTCACACGCCTCCGCCTGCTTCACCTTCTCCGCCAGGACGGTTCCCGAGCGGGTCGCGAGAGGAAGAAGACGGTCTCCTTCAGCAGCAGCCTGTCGGAGAGGAAGATCAGCAGTGCTGCCGACTGCATCCACTCCATGGTGGGTTATTTGAGATCCTTCTTTGGATATCATGGGCCTTTGCCATGAGATACGCAGTAGGCTGTAGGGCTGTATTGACCCTCACAGCTCACAAGGGCATTTTGGTTTCAGGTTGAGGGCAGTGAACTGCGGAAGGTGCGACCCAACTCGCGGGTCTACCAGCGCTACTACCTCCTGGACGCAGGGCTGCAGGCTCTGTGCTGGGAACCGTCCAAGAAGGAGTCCGACAAGGCCCGTATCTCCCTCCTGTCCATGCGAGAGGTCAGTGGCCACAAAAGAGACTTTTTATGTTCTCGTTTTGTGTTTTCAACCAGTCTTTGTTCTTCGCTGCCAACCTACTGTAAGTGGACTGAAGGTGCGTCCTGCTCTCACTTTAGCTACGGACGGGCCGCAAAACCGAGACCTTCCGTACCAGCGGGGTGTACGATCAGATCTCGGAGGACTGCGCGTTCTCCATCATATACGGGGAGACGTACGAGAGTCTGGACCTCGTGGCCAACTCTGCCGAGGTGGCTAACATCTGGGTGACCGGCCTCAGGTATGGCACGGAGCGAAGGGGGTTCTCTTTGGGACATCATAACGACAATAGCATTATTTTTATTCTTAATACTGAATTATACTTAAAGGGATGTTCCGGTTTTTGGGGAGATTTCACAGGAGCTAGGCTAGTTGAACCCCCTGCATCCTTGCTTTGAGCAGACAAAGTTGTCATGCCTCTTAGTATCTTGATTCTGGACACACAGGAAAGAAATAGGTATTGACCATATTGTCTGAATCTTGGTAGAATAGACAAAAAAGCTAGTTTTCCCAAAAGCTGGAGTATCCCTTAAAAAAAATCGAATAACTAAAAGCAAGATTGCTAATAGACATAAAATCAATAAAATAATTATGAGAATAAAATCATAACAACAGAAAAAGATTTTACAAGGAAAACACAAAGATAAAACCAAACCAAGTAAAAAGCGAAGTAATGTGTACTATGTGTAAAATAGGCCCACAGATCAAGGGGATCTAATAGCAAGCGGCAGGTCATTTCACAGCTGAGGAGCCAACGTAATGAAAGCTGGACCAGGATGTCTATATTTTATGCATTGAATTTTAAAGTTGTTTTCATTTGGGGTTATAGGTAATAAATACCCGACCAAATCATTTCGGTTAAGATATTGATATTTTTTGCTTTTTGTGAACGATCGTTCTGGCTCAGGGCCAGGAAATGAGGAAGAGGAGGCAGGCGGAGGCGAAACAGTGCCAGTTGGCGTGTTTATTCACAAGTCTCCCGAACAAAAGGTGGCTCGTTGGCCGAAAAAGAAACTGCGGGCTCGCAGGCCCATATATATATAAATAGTTCGGGGATATCCAGGTATCTCCAGTTGTCGCTACTGGTTCGTGTCCCTCCGGCTGGTTTGCCTACACGCCCATCCTACTGCAGGGAAACACACACACACACAGTTATACCTTCCTGTTTTTGGGGATCAGCCGAATCAGCGGAGTCCCTCCGCTGATTCGGCTGATCCCCAGCAGCTGAGCGGCCCCGGGATGGGAGACTGCACCGCCTGTCTGCAGCGGCGGCTTGGCCATGCCCCCTTGGTCCACCACACTCTTATTTGCTCTTTGACTCTTATTCTACTGAGCCATACTTAAGAATTTAAAAGTGGTAATCCGTATTTGCTACTTTCTATAGCGGGCACTTTATAAGAAAACGCCATTCAACGTATTTGCGTTATGCACGTGCCCCTCTATTTGCTGTCTTCATTCTTTCAGTTTGCTTCATCTGTGCTTGATGCGATGAACCCTGCGACTCCCCTCCTTTCTGCCCCCAGGTACCTCATGCTGTACGGCCGCCACGCCCTGGACATGATCGCCAGCAGTCAGGAAAGCCTCCGTCACCGCTGGCTGGACCAGTTGTTCTCCTCTGTGGCTCAGTCCGACGAGGGCCAGGGGGAAGCGGAGCCGGCAGTCGGTTTGCGCTCCGCCGTGGGCTTGATCCACAGCGTGAACCCCGGCGTGAGCAAGTCCAAAGTGGAGCACAGGTTCAAAGAGCTACAGAGGGTCAGGGGGAGGACTTGGGGGGCCGGGGCCGCTACGCCGAATAGCCAAGGTGGAGCTAAAGACCACAATGAGAACAAAAGACACGTGGGGGACGGTGAGCGGGTCACCAAGCAGGAGTTCGTCGAGGTGTTTCACGACCTCTGCACCCGTCCGGAGATCTACTTCCTGCTGGTGCAGTTCTCCAGTAACAAGGAGTTCCTGGACACTAAAGACCTAATGAGGTTCCTGGAGGCTGAGCAGGGCGTGGTCCTGGTGAGCGTGAGCGGACGCACCCACACAAACACGCACACGCACTCGCACTCAACTCACGCACGCACGCACGCACGCACGCACGCACGCACGCACGCACGCACACACACACACATACACACAAAGTAAAAGCAATACAAGTATTAAAGTATAGGGTCAAATAGATGCTCAATTACTGCCATTAGAATTACACTAAAGGGCAACATGTTCAAGCAAGTGGTTTCAAAATTTTTAAGTGTATTTGGAATGCTGTTTTTTGGGAAGAAACATTATACATCAACAACAAGGACAAAGGACAAAAGCACTAGTACATTTAGACATAGAAAGAATACCCTGACATAATAACAGTAACAGTAAAAAGACAATGAACCCCTTTAAAAATATACTGAAGTAAAAGTAAAATGTACTGTATATCTAATCCAATCTTAAATAATTGTAACTGAGCAGATGTAACTGGTTAGAGGCAACCCATTCAGAAACCACATAGTTCAAAAGTCAGTCAGTCATTTTCTCTTCTCCATGCTCGCTACTGTCTGACTCTTTCTTCTTTTCTTTCTTTCCCATCACCAGGTGAACGAGGACACCAGCCTGGAGGTCATCCAGTCCCACGAGCCGTCGGAGGAGGGTCGCCAGCAGGGCTGGCTGTCACTTGACGGCTTCACCAGCTACCTCAACTCAGATGAGTGCCACCTGTTTGATGCCGAGCACAGCGCAGTGTGCCAGGACATGAGCCAGCCCCTGTCACACTACTATATCAACTCCTCCCACAACACCTACTTGATCGAGGACCAGCTCCGGGGGCCCTCCGACATCACCGGCTACGTCCGAGCCCTCAAGATGGGCTGCCGCTGCGTGGAGGTGGACGTGTGGGACGGCCCAGACGGCGAGCCACTGGTTTACACCGGACACACACAAACCCCGCCCCTGGCCCTCCCGTGTGTGCTGGAAGCCATCGTGAGGTTTGCGTTTGTGGCCTCTGAGTATCCGTTAATTCTCTGTCTGGAGAACCACTGTTCGCTTGGGCAGCAGGAGGTGATGCTGCAGCATCTCGTCAGGATACTGGGGGAGAGGTTGCACACGGACCACCCTACCGAGGGGGAGCTGTACCTGCCGTCGCCGTACTCCCTGAGGGGCCAGATACTTCTAAAGGGGAAGAAACTGGGGCCGGGCTGGGAAGAGGAAGGAGATGTGAGCGATGAAGACGAAGGGGCAGAAATGCGTCAGAGAATGAAGGCGAGCAACAGCGGCGGAGGGGGGGTGGGGCCGGACGGCGGGGCCGGAGGAACAGAAAAGGAGGTGGGGCAGAAAAGTAACCCCGCAGCAGTAGTCCCTCAGTGCGGTGCTCCCCCTACGCTCCCCAAACGCTACAAGCTCCTGAAGGAGCTCTCGGACCTGGTGACCCTCTGCCACTCTGTCCGCTTCATTGACTTCCAGAAGTCGTCCAAGAGCCAGAAACCCTGGGAACTGTGCTCCTTCCGCGAGTCCTTGGCCGTGCGCCTCGTCGGAGAGTGCCCGGGCGACTTTGTCAACCACAACAAGCGTTTCCTGTCCCGCGTGCACCCCAGCCCGATGCGCTTCGACTCTAGCAACATGAACCCGCAGGACCTCTGGAAGTGCGGTTGCCAGATCGTGGCCATGAACTACCAGACTGCCGGGCTGATGATGGACCTGAACACGGCTTGGTTCAGGCAGAACGGGAGCTGCGGCTACGTCCTGCGGCCGGCCATCATGCGGCAGGAGGTGTCCTACTTCAGTGCAGACACCAGGGACACGGTGCCCGGCGTGTCTCCTCAGCTGCTCCACATTAAGGTGCGATGGGAGATTAAATTAAGACAAGGTTAGCCAGGGACTCCAAAAGACTCCCATAACTCAACAGAGATGATTCATAATCCAACCCATCTATGATTTTTAAATAAACAAACATTCAGTGCCATAAACATTTCAGTGATCTTCTCATGACCTTGTGATTTCACCCATGTTTTCTTGAAGGACATGAGTGACCTCAAATCTATTTTTAGCCCGTTTACTAATCAGCACACGACCTTACATTCGATTTTTTTATATCGTCTCTATTTGCCTTTTTTATCGGAAAATTGAAATTCAATTCTCATACTGACAAAGAATGGATTCATCGGAACTCAAATGGAACTACAGTTACTAGAATGAATATCATCAGGAAAATGGTCAAGGGTAATAATGGTTGCTAACTAGTAGACTAGTAAAACTGTATTTGACACCAGTCCTGTCCTATAAAACTAATGTTATAGAGTTAATAAATAAATTAGTATGAAACAGTCTTGATATTGATCACAGGTGATCAGCGGTCAGAACCTGCCCAGGCCGAGGGGCTCGGGGGCCAAGGGGGACGTGGTGGACCCCTACGTGTACGTGGAGATCCACGGCATCCCGGCCGACTGTGCCGAGCGCCGCACCCGCACCGTGACCCAGAACGGGGACAACCCCATCTTCGACGAGAGCTTCGAGTTCCAGATCAACCTGCCCGAGCTGGCCATGGTCCGCTTCGTGGTGCTGGACGACGACTTCATCGGAGATGAGTTCATAGGTCCGTGCCCGGATCAAAGGTCAACAGGGTCACAATGAGAATCTTAGAAGTTCAAAACGAAACCCTGAAATGCAAACACTTAATTCGTCCCCCGCAGGTCAGTACACCATCCCCCTGGAGTGCGTCCAGCCGGGCTACCGGCACATACCGCTCCAGTCTCTGACGGGGGAGGACCTCCCCAATGCCAGGCTGTTCGTCCACGTGGCCCTGACTAACCGCAGAGGAGGGGGGAAGCCTCACAAGAGGGGCCTGTCTGTACGAAAGGCCAGGAAGGGGCGGAGCTACGCAGCACTGAGGGACCTGGGGGTCCGAGCCGTGGACGAGGTTTTCAAAATGGCCGCCCCACTGTTGCAAGAAGCTACCGACCTGAGGGAGAACATGCAGGTGACTAAAGAGGGAGAAAGAGTGATGGAAAGAGGCATGTTATTCTGCTTGAGATTGTCAAGACCTCTTGAGATTGACCTCGGAGCGCAAATTTATGGGCTGTTTCTCATGACATTTCATTCCAAGTCTAAACTTACAAGAGAACGTTGCTTAGCCACGACTACAAAGAGTCATAAAAAATAATGACTCTGACGGGCAAATATCAATGATTGAACAAAGTCACTTTATTGCTTTTAAATTGGGACAGCCCTTCCAGCTCAGGGCTGTAATTTGATCCGCTGTTGCTTGTTTAACCTCGATGCAATAAAAGCACAATCACGGCATCGTTGGAAGGCATCCATGGCTCCCGACCTGCTCCATCTCAAACCAAATCACTCTAGAGAGGCCAACAGAAAGAGCAGCGGGAGGGCAAATCAATATGCCGACGAAAAGGCAACAGCTCCTCCATGGAAGCAGCTTTTCATTTTGTGTGTGTGTGTGTGTAGGAGTGAGAGAGACGGAGAAAAAAACATTCCCATGAAATCTGTCTTTTAATTTCTAAACATTCAGACAATGTGAGGGGGCAATTTGACAGATGGTCCAATCTTTGCGTCCTTCTTACCAAACTTCTCTCTCCAGAACTCGGTGGTGGTCTTCAGGGAGCTGTGCGGGGTCTCGGCGGTGGCCAACCTGATGCAGTGCGTCCTGGCTCTGGGCTCCCGTGTTTCAGGACCGGACGGGACCCCCTCGGTGCTGTTTGACCTCCAGGACCAGTATCCCGCCGCCGAGCCCCAGGGGCCCCTGCCCGAGGTGCTGCGCAGGGTGGTCTCCACCTTTGAAATGGTGAGTCTCTTTCCCATGCGCTGGTTTTCCCCCTCTTACACACTCTCCTAGTTTTTCCCCTATTTGTTGTTCCTTTTGTCCCGATCAACAATTTTACCGATCTCCTTCGTTGGCTGCTGCCAGTGTCTCTGAAAGACAGACTGCGGTTCTGTTGTGCGTAATACACTGTTATGTAAGACGACGCCCAAATAATTTTTGTTTTCCTTGACACGCCTCGACTCAAAGACTCAAAGATTGAGTGTGTGTGTGCCTTGAGCAGCCAGACAGTCGAAGCTGCGAGGGATGCAAACAGAGCCGCTTCTACCGCCGTTAAGCCGCGATTTAGATCTCCATGTATGATAAGTGACATGTTAATTCAGCCAGTTTTGTGTGTGCGTGTTAGGGATGCAACGGTACACGGTATGTTATCACACTTTTTCGGTCCGCCCCCTACGGTTCAATACGCACCTGCGGACTACAGTACCGTGGCAGAAGTCCGCCAGACGTGTTGGCCATTTCCCTCTATATTACAGACTTCTCTTCAGACTCTCTCTCTCGCTTCCCCTCGCACCAGGCGCTCTCCTCTCCTTCCACACTCTCCACTGACTTTCCACGAGAACCTCGCACCCTAGACACCTGGGCCAATTATCCTATTACACCTTACCTACCAACAAACTCAAACCCCCCCCCCCCCCAATAGTCGCACACACACAGCGTTACACTAGTTATTTATGACAGAACAATAAGAAAACATTTTTCCACTGTACCGTTGCATCCTTTGTGTGTGTATATGTGTATATCTGTGTACCTTGTTGCAAAATGCTTTCCCTGTTTCCTGAATACCATTTACATACCATTTGAATGTCATTTCACTAAACAGATTCCACGCGTCACTCTGTCGGGAGCGGAGGGATTGTGAAGAACACAGGGAGGAAATGGCAACACAGTATGCTTGTGCATCTGTGTGTTATTGTTACATAGTTGTATTGGATGTGGTCAACGTAGTGTGTTGCAGTCCATTGTCATTTGTTAAACACCATTTATTTTCCCCGCACAAAGAGAGGTCACCTCCCAGCAGGCTTTTCCAACAGGAGGTACAGAATTAATCAGACAGAAGCTCCCAGTGTCATTAATGGTGTGTTATTTTTAGAGGAGCTGTCACATTCGCTGGTGTGTGGGCACTTGGATCTGTGTGTCTTCATTAGTGGTTACACAAAAGGCAACGATCGGGTCATCGATCAGTGTTAACAATGTTAGAGCCAGCCGATAACATGTTTTGAATATTATCTCCCCAGGCGTACGTTCGATCAAATGTTCACGTTATTACATCATTTAACCCTCAAGATAAATATTGCGTGTGTGTTCTATGTTAATAGCTAATGCTGATTTTGTTTGATTTGCAGATGGTCCAAGCGAGCAGAGCCGTGATCGAGCTGTCTGACGGAATCCACGACAGAATCCTGCATGTACAGACAACAGGTGTGTGTGTGTGTGTTTGTTTCCCTAGTTGCTCACTACTTGTGAGGACCAGTCTCCGAATTGGCTATTTTCTGGTTGAAAGTGCACTGTAAACTTGGGTCCTCACTTTGATACCAGTACAAGAATGTGTGTGTGTGTTTATAACTGAGCACACCCGCCCACGCTGTCTCCTCAGCGGCACTCTTACCCACACTGCAGCGGCCGTTTTGCTCATTATCTCCTCTCTCCTCCCACTCCCCCATCCCTCCCTCTCCTCTACGAGCTGGCCATCCATCCCTCAGCTGCCTCCCTACGCTCTCTCTCTGCTTTCTCCCACCATCAGCAGATGGAATTCTATTCCAGGTCCGCCATGCTTGTGACGATATTTACCGACCTCCGTGATTTGTGTGTGTAGACGGATCTGTGTTTTTGGTTCGGAACGGGCCAAATTGCTGCTGTCCATCTCTACGACTCTCTACGACTGATGACATTACAGAAACGACTGTTTTTTAAGATGATAAAATGCACTGTTCACCTCTACTTTTTGGGAAGCCAGACAGACTGATTGTTGCCAACTGTTAGTGTTTAAAACTAACTTTAAAGCAACATTATGAAACTTTTTTTTTACCTTATATAACAGCTTCAAAATCATTTTGATGGTACACTGACTTGTAATATAGAGAATGGCACTTCCATTCCCTCCGACCCCTCGAACGCCTGGTCATGCACTATGTAACTTTGGTGTTCGGGCGCGAAACCACAGGAAAAGTGCATGACGCTTTACGGCACTACATCACTTGCTTGATGCTTGGTGTAATTACTATTTTGTTTGGATGGTAAAATTGATTAAAAAAAGAAAATAAACGTATAAACTTGCTGGTCAAAATGTCTGGTAATAATGCTCCTACAAAACTTCGCTTCAATTGCGCCACAGGGTTTGTTTCACCCTCTGACGCGTGCGAGCTGATCTGCCTGGCTGAGCACATCTGGTACCTGCACCGGCAGCAGGGGGCCGATCGCCGTGCCCTCTCCCCCTGCGGCTCCCAGGGTGCCGTGGACTGAGCGTTCACTGAATCGGCGAGGTCCATGCAAGGGGCACGGTAACCGAGGTGTACATGATATCTGTGTTTGTTTCACGGACTGTTATTGAAACTTGACCTATAAGGTTCAAATTTTTATTTTTGGACGCCGCAGCAAATTTTACGACAGCGGCGTAAAAGTGAAACTGCGCTCAGAAACTGCAGGGCTGCCAAATCTCAAATCCCAGAAGTTACATAGTGCTGCTTTAATAGAGCCGCAGCACGTCCGACATGTGACTGCATGGATAATCGCTGTAATCCCAATGCTCATTTGCTGCTCAACTGTCTGATAGAGACAGAATTCAAAAGGTTGTACCCCTCAGAGCCCACAGCACTGTCCCGCCAACAAAGCTCTGCTTGTACACACTGAAGGGGGGCGGGGGCTCGGGTCAGGTCATCCTGATGTAGAGGGGTCAAGCCCGGGGGGGCTGGGGAGGAAGGGGAGATGGTGGTAGGGATGAATGAACGTCTCAAATTGGAAACTGGAGGGGAAGACAAGTACAAAGGAACAGACGCCTTTAAAGAGCTATTGGACACTAGAACATGTTTTTAAAATTGAAACTGACACATTCCACTTTTATCCCATGAAACACACCAATCCCGCTCATAATATGTAACGTTTCTAATTGGCATTACATATATTAGTATTAGTGTGTCTCAGCGCCATCTAGTGATGGAAATCAGCACAATGCATGCTGGGGGGATGCGGACGTAGATAAGTACTACAATTTAAAAAAAGATAAGAAAAACGAATGGATGGTCCAATTTTATTCAATATATTTTTATAAGGCAGGAAGGGCTGTATGGGTTTAACTAAAAGGCAGGAAACAATGCAACACAAACAGGTCTGTTCTCTTTGACATCTGGCTCCGAGTCAGATGTGGCTGCTGCTCAAACACTGCAGGCCCTTCCTGTGAGACGGAGTGAAGCCATAAAAAGAATTGAAGCACTTATTCTAAAGTTATTTTGGCCTCCGGGCCAAGAGAGTGTGTTCATTTCTGCATGTGTCTGTGTCTTGCTTGCATGCATGTATGCGTATGCATACACACGACACACACACACACACACACACACACACACACACACACACACACACACACACACACACACACACACACACACACACACACACACACACACACACACACACACACACACACGCGCTGAGAAATAATGCTGCCGCAACTGCCTCGCTTGGTTTGACAGGGAAATAGCATGCTTCACACACACACACAGACATGCACGCACGCACACACACGCAAGCACACACACACACACACACACACACACACACACACACACACACACACACACACACACACACACACACACACCATGTAGGCTTGAGGTTGCCAGGCAACAGCGGAGATGGGTATTTCTCAGGCAACCTCTATAGACATGGAAGTGTAGAGCAGTGACAAACGGTGTGTTTGCAGCGGTCTGTCCATGTTTGTACACTTCATCAACAAAAGCCATTTTGCAGAGAATGTTTTGTGCAATTTTTCACTT
Organism: Zeus faber; assembly: GCF_960531495.2. Taxonomy (NCBI): domain Eukaryota; kingdom Metazoa; phylum Chordata; class Actinopteri; order Zeiformes; family Zeidae; genus Zeus; species Zeus faber. The sequence goes on from NC_137193.1 coordinate 25,638,084, forward strand.
CTTTCTCCTGTGTGAAAGCTGTGTGTGTGTGTGTGTGTGTGTGTGTGTGTGTGTGTGTGTGTGTGTGTGTGTGTGTGTGTGTGTGTGCGCTCGCGCACGGTCACCAATTTGCTCCATAACTTGAAATGGTTAATGTCTGTGCTCTTCATTATTGATCAAAGTGATTTGTGCCCTACGTAAACCCATTTCTGGGCGTTTCCATGGTAACAACGGGCTAGCGGCCCAGCGCGGCTCGACGGATCCAGGCGCTGCGAACTGGCCCGCGGCCCTGGCTCACCACACCACATTTTCCAGTCTGCGGTTCTCCATTTATGTTGTCTTCATATTCATTCTGTTTCTTACGCCTTTATGAATCAATCAATATGGCCACCCGTTGCCAACACTTAATTTATTAAAGGCTTTGATTCATTTCTGCGTGTGTCCCGCCGCAGCCATGGAGTTCCACGAGAGGCTGCAGGGTCTGGCCGCCAGGGAGGGGCTGAAGGGTCGCAAGGTCAGTCGAGCACTGGAGAGTTTCAGCTGGAACATCACCCTCCTTAAGGTCAGCGCGCGCACGCATGCGCACACACACACACACACACACACACACACACACACACACACACACACACACACACACACACACACACACACACACACACACACACACACACACACACACACACACACACACACACACCTGCAGGGCTGGAAAAAGTGCACTGTGGTCCAGCCCTTCAGCATGTTACTCATGTCTGTGCCCTCTCCCTGCCTGCCATGTCGCATCCGCTTTGTCTAACCTTGCCCCCCGTCCCCCTCTCCGCCCTCTTCATGACCTCCCTCCCTCATCCCCTCGTCCCCACGCAGGGCCAGGCCGACCTGCTGAAGCACGCCAAGGCGGAGGTGCAGGAGAACATGAAGCAGGTTCACTACGCCGCCCTGACGGGGAACCTGGCGAAGGACGGCCCGTCGGGGGGTCGAGCCCGCCTGCGGCACTGTCAGGAGCAGGGACCCTCAGTGTAGTGACACCATACGGCTTTGGGCACGAAACATTTACATTTCACCCCCACTGTTGAAAACGCAAAGCCCTCTTTAGGTTGAAACTCTTCATGGTTCAATCGCTGGCCAACAGGACGCTGCCGTGACGGCCAACACACGAGCCCCGCGACTCGGGGGTGGAATGAGGATTCAAGCCAAAATTGCCATGGAAACATTCCTGTGACAGCCTTAACTTCATGACCTCTAGTTTGTTTCTCTGCAAAATATAATGAGTCCCTTCATCCCCCCCAGATGCCCGTCTTTCAGAGGAGTGCAGATATATTGAAAAGGACAGAGAAGAACAGCCGCCCTTTGGAAAGGGGACAAGCAAATGAAGCGGTGTCATTTTGAGGCCGAAAGGCACGGGGCGCAGTTGATGTTTTAAAATCGAAATACGGCAGAAGCGGCCTTGAAAATTAAAATGTAAAAAAAGTCACATTTTTGGTTAGTACCTCTGTGGCGAGTTATTTTTCTGACACCGCCTGTGATGACGGAACAGTTTTTTTCCGCTACATCATGTCAGCCGGTTGCCAGTCCAGGGCTGGGAGTTCTATTCAGCGGAGTAAGACAATCACCGTACCTCCTGAAGGACGCCGTTGAAATTCAATGTGATCGGGGAGGGTTTCCAACTTTCCTGCCTTTAGGTTTGATCATGTGCACTTTTTTTTTTTTTTTTTTTTTTTTTATGTATCCGTACACAAGATGTTTATTAGGAAGCCAATCAGTGGGGGGGACTGTGAGGAAGGGAAATGGCAAAATGTCAACTCGGAGCGAATGTCAAAGAAGAAGCAGCAGAAAAGGAGTAGAAAACTGGATTCATTCAGGTTTAAACGTCTTGTATTTAAGTGACACACTGAAAAAAATAAACATTAAAGAGTTACCGAATGAAATCAGTGCAGCTGCTTATGCATTTTTTTGTCCAAGTATTTTTTTCCCCCCCTCAAATTGATGTGCTGAATATACTGCCACGGAAGCCCCCCTCTCTCAAGCCTCTGTTGTATTTTCGTTTCCTTTGACTCTGCAATTCCACTTCTACTCATCTCTTCTCTTCTAACAATGAGTTTCATGTCCAAATTATCATGGGAGCTCTGAGGGAGAAAGAGCCTTCCACGATTATAATCGTGAGATTTTTCTCCCTCGCCTCGAACATTGGTGCATTTAAGTCATCGCTATGCACTCGTATATTTTCATCTTATACTTTCATTTTTTCCATCCCCTAGATCCAACACAATCACTGTTATTCATTTTGAAGATCAAACTCTGCCCTCGTGTTATATGATCATCTCGATTTATTTAAATCACTTATCATTCGTTGCTTAAATGTAATGGCCAGTATCAACGACCGGTGATAGCAAACACATTTTTTGGATCGATGTGTCTGTCTGTGTGTCTGTCTTATTCAACGTCTGTGTAAACAAACCCAAACCGGTCCCAAAGAATCAACAGCGTAGCCCCTGCGGGTTAGGCTGATATTTGCCACCATATGCATATATTTCCACAGTATCTAATACACCCCCCGTCGTCCGTCCATGGGACCATGTGTTGCTTAGATCTCCTTCACTGTGTACAAATGTATAATCTACTAATGCGCTAGCATAGTGAAAAACTGCACCCGGAGGGGGGGTACGATCTCCTGGGAAAACAGCATCGATTTACAGCACAAAAGAAGTGGGTCGTCAATTGCTCTGCTGAGCAGGTCTGCTGCTGCAGCCACTACGGACAGTGCTGAGATTTACAGACCCGGTTAAATGCCTTGTTCTCTGGAATATCGCACTTATATAACGCTGTATGTTTAAACATTAAATTGATATAAAAGTTGTTTTTTCCTGTTTATTAATTGCATGGAGGCAGTTGGATGATTTGAACAGGGTGGTCTGCACATTTGGTCTGGTGATAAAGTTGCAGCTCCAGGTTATTACATGCATTTCTAATTAATATATATATATATATATATATATATATATATATATATAGGCGCACACACACACACACACATATATATACACAAATATTTACACAAATATATTGTGGTGTGGAGATGGGATGGTTTGGTTTGGTTTGAGCAGCCACACCTGAGCTGGATCTAGGTGATTGGGTCAGGGTGGCTGCATACCTGTTGCTCATTGGTTGGGCTAAGGAGCAACATGTTAAAACCCCCATCCACACACACTCAGGATAGGAGCCCTGTCATGACATGTTCCATCTGCTCCTGGCTAATTCCACCCAGCCTCCTCTCTGCAATAAACTGATGTCTACAACCCATCATCGTTTGTGCCAGAGTGCCCAGAAAACGCCGCTTGGGTGGCGTGTGGTAGGAGGAACTGCCACAGCGGCACCTGAACAGGGACTCTGGCACGGGGAAGGGACACAGAGGGGCTGTCCGAAGACGCCCTGGAGCCACCAGCGGGTCAATGGGTGGCCCCAGCAACAACCCTCTCCCAACTGGCAGCAGCAGCACCCAGGGGTCCGGCAGAGGACCGGGGGAGAAGCATCCGCAGAAACCACCATGAGTTACCGTCTGCAGCTAGCTCCTCCACCCAGCAGCCACCGTAGGGACCACCCAGCAGCCAGGCCACCCCTCCAAGCAGCCCCTGCAGCAGCCAAGTCCGGCCACTCCGTCACCATCCAGCGCAGTGAACTGAGGCCCCACACTCTGGAAGGGGGGAGGGGGCAGTCTGTCGTCGCCCTGGTGGAGGCCGGTCGACTGTGCTGCTCCGGGAACCCAGGTCCTCTGGAAGGGGAACTGTTAATTTTATATATATTCTTTTTGGACATTTGTTTGTAGAAGGTATTGGAACTCTGGGTCAGACTATAGGTATAGTAACCCTGTGTCAGAGTCTGCTTCAAACATTTCTTTTCATTTTTGTTCTCTGCTTGGGGGGGCGGGCTTAGGCCAGGAATTTTGGCCTCAGTTTGGTGTTGGTGTATGTGGTGTGGAGCCGGGATGGTTGGAGCAGCCACACCTGACCTGGATTTAGGTGATTGGGTCAGAGTGGCTGCAGACCTGTTGGGCTAACGTGCAACAGGCTAAAACCCCAATCCCACACACACTCAGGATAGGAGCGCTGTCATGACACGTTCCATTTGCTCCTGGCTAATTCCACCTCGCCTCTTCTCTGCAATAAACTTATGTCTACAACCCATCGTTGTCTGCGTCTCTGTGCCAGGGGCCCCTGAAACGTCACTTGGGTGGTGTGTGTGTGTGTGTGTGTGTGGTAGGAGGAGCTGCTCTCTCACACAGAGAGCGAAATCCTTGAGCAAGACACTTAACCCCATAACTACTACTCCGACACCGCTGTATGGCAGCCCATTGCTCCTACATACGTCAGTTACTAGGAGGGGTAAAATGCAGAGGATTGCATTTTGTTGCCTCAGTACTTGTTCTCTGCGCAATGACAATTGGCTGAATCTAATTTATCTCTACATATATAAATCTCTTTATTGATAAACTGTATCTCTCTATATAGATATTGTGTGTATTATTAGGTACATCTTGCTAGTACCGGGTTGGACCCCCTTTTGCCTTCAGAACTGCCTTAATTCTTAGTGGCATAGATTCAACAAGGTGTTGGAAACATTCCTTAGAGATTGTGGTCCCTATGGACACGATAGCATCATGCAGTTGCTGCAGATTTGTCGGCTGCACATCCATGATGCCAATCTCCCGCTCCACCACATCCCAAAGGGGGTCTATTGGATTGAGATGTGGGGACTGTGGAGGCCATTGGGGTACAGTGAACTCATTGTCATGTTCAAGAAACCAGTTTGAGAGGATTTGCGCTTTGTGATATGGTGCATTATCCTGCTGCACACCACCACCACCAGCCTGAACCCTTGATACAAGGCAGGATGGATCCATGCTTTCATGTTTACGCCAAATTCCCCACAGACCCTACCATCTGAATGTCGCAGCTGAAATCAAGACTCATCAGACCAGGCAACGTTTTTCCAATCTTCTATTGTCCATTTTTGGTGAGCCTGTGCGAATTGTAGCCTCAAATTCCTGTTCTTAGCTGACAGGAGTGGCACCCGATGTGGTCTTCTGCTGCTGTAGCCCATCTGCTTCAAGGTTGGACGTGTTGTGCGTTCAGAGATGGTATTCTCCATACCTTGGTTGTAACGAGTGGTTATATGAGTTACTGTCGCCTTTCTTTCCTCTCGAACCAGTCTGCCCATTCTCCTCTGACCTCAGACATCAACAAGGCATTTTCATCCACACAACTGCCGCTCACTGGATATTTTCTCTTTTTCGGACCACTCTCTGTAAACCCTAGAGATGGTTGTGCGTGAAAATCCCAGTAGGTCAGCAGTTTCTGAAATACTCAGACCAGCCCGTCTGGCACCAACAACCATGCCACGTTCAAAGTCATTTAAATCCCCTTTCTTCCCCATTCTGATGCTCGGTTTGAACTTCAGCAAGTCATCCTCACCAT